>NC_081414.1:830329395-830661377 GCF_030272615.1 Cryptomeria japonica | reverse complement strand
TCCTGCTGGTTTTGTTGTGTTGTAGTGGGGGTTTTTGACAAGTTGTACACCCCTCGTGATCTATAATAGATTCACCCTCTTTCATTTTCAAATAATATAGCCTATTTTTGAGATATAACTTACTAGACAAACTTTTAGATTTATAAATATCACCAATCCTCTTCCACAACTTATAAGTAGTGTCTTTTGTGGAGATATTCAAGAGAATGGAATTGGTAAGACACCACTGAATGGTTACCCATGCCTTCTTTTCCAATTTATTCCAAGCATCATCATCCAAAGTAGAGTCCTCTAGTTTTTTTCATGTGAAATTGGGAACCAACGATCTCTTTCCTCCAATAGATCTTTCGTCTTTAGTTTCCACATAGATCATAGCTAGTTTCATTGGATTTCTCAATATCTATGTGAGAAATAGAAGCTATGGAATTAAATCCTCTTCTCAAATCTACAAAACCACACAACCAAAGTTCCCACTGAAGCAAAATACCTTCAACACTTAAAGACAAAGTTGTCCCCCTCTCAACAAAATTGTTATCTTTGATTCCAAATATTGAGAAACAAGGTGAAGAAAGCTTGCAATAATAAAAAAATTATATGATTACAAGTCTAAAAAGATTACCAAAATATATAGTAGATTTAAGTGGAGAAACCCTTTGGGAAAAAACTCCACTAGAGAACAAGAGTAACTATATTATTATTGTTCAAAAGAGAGAACACCATAATAATAAACTTTACTATACATTTATAAATGATCCTAGAACTACTTGGAAACAAAAACTAACAATGAATAAACAACTATGCCTTCATTCTAATTTATAGCCAAATGGGAGAGGAAAAACCACTGCTATTTTTTCCCAAAACAAGGGGCTAGCACCACTAACGAAAACCCATGCCTTAGAGAGTGAATAGCCAATAGAAATAATAAAATAATAAATAAATCTTCAAGTGACTCCTCATGGGTTCCAAACCCAAATCCACTTAGTCTTTACATATTCTGAGTGTTCAGTAGCTTGCGGCAACTATTCAGATCCCCAAATGGACACCTTTTTTCCTTCCAAAGTTGGTCTACTTATGCATTACCCTTCATGCCTCATTATGGATGCCAAGAGTGTATTTATCACCTCTTCAGGTTCACCTCCTAAAAATGCAATTACAAATAGCCATAAGGTACAAATATTTAATATTTTTCTCACATGTCTTAGAGAACACTTTCCAAAGAACATGGAGACATATAAATGGCTTAGGATTGGAAGGTTAATGTGACCTTATCCTAATAGTATTTATTGCATTATCATTTATCAAGTTCCACTCTAAAATACTAGTTTTTATTATCATTTAATTATTCACTCTTGGTAAATTCCAACCCACGAATTTTTTTTTACATAAATGGTGAACTTGAATTTGTTACATACCCCTAGTGTTTTGTCCTAAGGATTTAATCATTCTTTATTACTTAGGTTTTCAACCTAATTTTGTTGATTGTACATTTTTTTTTCATTTATCTAATTTAGATTATGGAACTCGTTATTTCATAAAAAAATTATTACTATCATCTAAATATTTGGATTGTGGTTTTGATCTTTGATATCTATATATGATTATTTTTATTCTTCTTTAATATCATATTACATATGAATCTTATTATAGATCCATCTATATGCTATGATGATAATTTATCTTGTCTCAATGATAAAACCATGGCCATGGTTCCCTTTCTATGTTGATTCCACAAATGATAGTCATCTAATTTTAATATTGTATATATGAATTTAAAACTACAATTAAGATGTGCATTATAATGTTTACAAATGTGTTATTTGATAAATATATTTTATTTATATGTTTTTTATGTTTGATCATTAATTCTGAATATGTGATCCTATGCTTTATCATGTTATCCTATATATTCTATATTTATTATTTTTTGTATCATTACATATAATATAAACTAATAAAAATCAATAATTCATTCTTTTATCCTTCTAGTTACCATTTTTTGGAGTTTCTCTAAGACTCGTCTATATCATTGTATGATCATGTTATTTATTTTGATGCTTCTACCTTATTTTATAGTACCTTACCTTTTATACTCTTCCTAAATGTTATGAAGATCTTATATTATCTTGTGAAAAGTGGTAGAATAACCCATTGCTTGCGGAAATCTCTCTATTGTTGAGGTACTCCTTTCTTGGAGAAGCTCTATGGTCATGAGCCACTATTTACCAAGGCCTTCTGGAAAGGTTGGAAGAATGGCACCCTATCTATATATAAGGTGGAGTTGATTGCTTTTGAGGATTTGACTCTAGAAGTGATTGGTCTTAATTGTGATGGAATAAATATTATAGGAATCGTAAAGCCTTTGAGGAGGCTATTTCTATTTTATTTAAAGATGAGGAGTTTGACAAGGTGAAAAGGACCAAGTCAAGGGGCTATAACTACAACAAAATCAAACCTCTCTAGACTAAAATGGTGGAAGTTATTATTAGGTATTTCACTCCTAATGGTTGCTTTACCAGTCTCTTTGGTCATCATTTCATTATGTTAAACCATTTTTATCACGAATGTTTTATTTCTTTCCAATTTTACTTGGTGTCTTCTCTTACTACTAGTATAGTGATCATAAGAAAATCCCTACTTCCCTAGTGCTCTATGAGGGCCTTATTTCACTCCTTGAATGGAGTATGCTAAATTCCAGTCCATTCCCCTTAAGCCCCCTATGGGTAAATAAAAACCTGATTACTCCTAGAATGTTAGGGTTCATTGTTCTGATATGTCCATCAATTCTGTGAAATATACTTTCATGGTTTTGTCACATCTTGTTGGCAATTGACACTCTACTGGTTAGGTTTCATTATATTGTCATTGATGGCAACATGTTTTTGGGCTCTAGCTTCATATGATGTACTGGAAGGCACTTCACAGACTCTACACCGACACTGGCACTAACAAGATAGAAGATTTCTTTGGTCACCGGCAATGCAGGCCGACATGGTATGGTAAAGGATATCGGCATTGGAGGCCGACACATCTTGGATTCGGCATTAGCAACTTATTTTCATGCTTATTCATTTATGTTATAAGGCTGACATGCAAATGTAATATGTAATTGTATATATCCTTGTAAGCCGACATAAGGCATAAAATTTGTATAGGGTATATAGGGGAGATTGATTAGATCACTTTTGTAATGAAGGAATGAATAAGGCTATGGATGTAATGTAATACGAAATATATCAGAGAGACTATGTATGTGAGGAATTCATTTTAAGGGCTATTCGGGTACTGAGGTTTAGGGTTTTAAGCAGAATAGGCAGAGCTTAAACCGAAACTATAGTCTGGGATAGGAGATGCTATACTAAGAAGTTCACTATTCTTCAGACTGTTGTCTGGATTGTTATGTAGTCAGTGAGGTTCCTTTTTTGATGAGCATTGTGCTCTAGGCTATAAGCCTTCCTGCAAGTGTTCACCCATCATATATTGTAATATCTCTTCATATAGCAAGTGAATTGATATTGTGGGTCACAAATCCCACCGTGGTTTTTCCTCATTGAGGTTTTCCACATATAAATCTGTGTGTTATGGTTCTCATTTATGTGTTTGTCTTATTGGTTGCATTACTTCTTTCAATTATGTTTATACTGGTATACCAGTTGGTATATGTATGTTTTGTTAAGGCTAAAATCTTTTATTCTAGTATAACACTGATTCACCCGCTCTCCACCACCACCCCCCCCCCCCCCCCCCCCCCTTCATGTTATTGGTTTCCAACACATCTTACAAAACCCTTATCCATGATTACCATTTTTATCTATAGTTGTAGCTATTATTTATTCTCCTTACCAATAGGAGTCAAATTGAGGGAACCTCTTGATATTATTATAAGATATAAATTCATATTTATCTCTTTTTATCTTATCACATGCCTATTACATAATGTTATCTATATTATTGTAACATGGTGATGCACTTAAATAATAATATTTTTTTACATATTACTTTTTCTCCCGTTCCAAAACTCCTTGTAGATCATTCACATGCAAACATTAAAAGTAGGGCTATAATTTTAAAGTATCCAAGATACTTTGTAGCTCTACATCACATTAGTTTGGTTGCGATAGCTCTTTTGTAATCAATTGATCACTTTGGGTTATAATGGATCCTTAGTAACCCTAGAATTATTATGGCTTCTTCATAGCCCTAAACACCTCTTTTTCTTATAGTGAATCCTTCATAACCCACATATTTCTCTTGCTGGGTTAATGTGATATGGTCATGATCTTAGCAACCCAAATTTTTATATATACACAGTATTTATTGTCATGGTTAAGTAGTTGTTTTCGTTAATTTTGAACTTATATTAGATTCAAGTAGGAATATGGAATTGAGTACATACAAGTTTTTAGAAGGATTTATCATAGATAATGAATAGATTATTGCATATATATCCTTTTATTTGTGCTTATCATTTACTCTTGTGTTGGGTGCTTCTTCAATTTGACATATATGATTTATGGTAGCTCACATGCAACTCAAAGTGGGTGAAAATATCAAGATGACAAAAAAATCCCTTATATTTTTTTTCATTTTTCTTAGATTCAATGTGAGCCCTTTTCCCTAGTACAATAGTGTAGTGTGCAAATAGTGCATTTCTAGATGAAATTTTGAGCACTCACTACCAACTTCAACTAAACATGAATCTCTATTCCCCAAGGATCCATATACAAATCTTCTCTTTCCTATTCCCTATCTTGGATCAAAATGACATTTATACTCCTAAACCTATTTTTGAATAATATATATAGTTTTGACCCTTAACTTGTTCCAAAATCAAGTTTAATCCTAATTTTAGGACAATTCAATCCTATAAAATGTTTAAATTTCCATGCTTGAGTTGTATAAAAAGATAAATGTGATGTTTATTTGACTACCTAGAAATTATCAAAAGGACCCATTTCATAATCATTACAAGAATATGTAGAACAATATAATATCAACATCCACATTCATAAAAAACAAATATAAGAATTCCATGTTACTTGTCATTTTTGTCCAAATTGTTAAAAATGACAAATTGAACTAAAATTTTAGAAAGATATAAGATGAGAAGCTACTCAACTCCATATGTGGAAGGTTTACTTTATAAAATATTTATCAAATCCCTACCATTATTTGTCCTCTTTTGTATTATTGAGTTTTAAGTGACTGAAATTTGCATTCAAAGGGTGCAATTATTGCTAATAATGGAATGGATAGAGGTGAGGTAAAAGCCAGACATGGACACGCCAGAAAGCCAACACAGACCTAACATGGAATGTGAATGCTGACGTATAAGCAATTTCAAATGAATTCCAACTTTTGTTGATTGTAACAAATATTGTAGTTTTTTCAATCAACTTGTAAGAGATTTATTTCAATAGTTTTGAAATAAATGCGTACGTATCTTTGGGCCCAACGTGCGGACCTGAAATCCACGCCATTCTTTATCTCACCAGATTCTTTCAAAACGTGATAACTAATGAATAGCATAGACAAAAATAAATTTATAAGATAAGACACCATGGGGCAAGCAATTTCAAAAGATGAATGATTATAATATGTTTTTATCGAATCAATTATAAAAAAGGGGTATAGAAAACTAGTAAGATTAATATAATACAGATTAACAGTCAAAACATACAATCATAGCTGGATACAGATTGATCTACAAACACTGCTGCAGAACAGCATTAAAGTAGTATTATGTCTCTTCTATCTATCAATTAAAATGATTCCAACAAAAAGTGAATAAACAATCCATAAACAACTGTCTACAATACATAAATTTATAAGATAAGAAACAATGAGGCATGCAATTTCAGAAGATGAATTATTGTAATATTTTTTATTGAATGAATTATAACAAAGGATTGTAGAAAACTGGTGAGAACAGTAGAATACAGATTAACAGTCAAAACATACATTCATAGCTGATACAGATTGATATACAAACACTGGTGCAGAAAATTATGTATAAAAAGTAAATATGATCCCATAAAGCAGTCTAAAAAGTATTGTGATACACAAGCTGTCTAACATGCACAAGCTGCCTACACAAAGATTACCCAGCCAAAGAAGAGTCCCCAAGTGGCTAAAAAATTAACAAAGGAATGTAGTGAAACAAAAGAAATAGAACAGAAAAACAACATTTATCAGTACAGAGAAAGGCAATTGTAAAGTTCGAGAGGGGCAATCTTCCTCTACATTGGAGAGGAGCAACTCTCTTGTATGACTGCAACTTTTAAGACTTTTGTGTATTCTTGACTTGAAAGTGCATAAAGGAGAGAAAAGGAGAGAAGGCAAAATTAAAGAAATTTGAATAACAATAATTCCAATAATTTTTCATGTGCAATGATGATGAGAGAAGGATGACGAATTTCAAAATACAAAGAAATAGGTTACTTCAATGCATTCAAACCAAGATACCAAGATATGAGAGTGTCTTATTACATCAATTGCAGCATGATTAAATAAACAGATCACCGATTCAACATATGTGAAATTAGGAAAAACATAGGAAAATATTTAGAACATACAGACCAATATACATGAATTTTATTATCATTCGAAACTATACAATTCCCAAACCCTTTTATACATAGTGTCAAACTTTAAAAAAGAAATCATTAATAGTAGGTTTTATTTCTTGTGGAAATTTGCTTTTGATTATCAGTCTATGGCCTCGCCAAATGATGTCAACCAAATAATTAGTACATGCTTAATAACTAGTATACTTATATCCTAAAAAAAAAATATGTAAAATAATGCCGAGAGATCACATAATTGTCTTGCATGTTTATTAGTTGTCAAGAAGGACATGGAGCTGAATAATGCTGCACTCTTTCACCCTCATTAAAGATGTAACAGTTTCATATACTTAGAGACAAGTGGCAATGATTCTATTTTATTCAAAGTAATAAATAATACTTAAACTGAAACATGCATGCATTTACCTGTCATCTACACATCAAGTTTATTCAAAATCAATTTTTTGTTTACGGATATTTGTATGTCATTGTAGATGCCTCTAGGCATAATTATTCACACCATTTTAATTAAAATATATTTTCCATGCTTTTTATGGCAAAGAATGAATTTGTAAATGTTTAGATTTTAGTGAGGAAAATTTAGACATAGGATGAACACACACACACACACATTTTCTTTTATCTTTATATTTTATAAATTATACACCTTCTACAAGTTGACTTTATTACATGATAGCTATTGAATATAGTTTGGGAAATAAAACATGATAGTCTTATGTTTAGAATGTGATATGTATAGAACAAAATGTTAGCAGCAGTCAAGAAGGAAGACTGAGGGGGGGGGGGGGTGAATCAGTATTCACCGAATACAGAAAATTAAACTCCAAAACATAAACTGATAAACTGCAGCAATAAACAGATAAGCAAATTAACTGCACAACACACAACACTAAGCTTTTTGACATAGAAAAGCCAGTTAAGGGAAAAACCACAGTGAGAACCTACCCATAGTAAGATGATACTCTACAGTAGTATGTGAAAATATTACAATGGGGAATGCACAAGCATTCAAGCACGCTGCCTAGATCGCATTGCTCAAAAGATATTTGTCTGAAAGGCTACAACCCTCAGAAAAGTCTCACTGACTTACAATATGATTCGGACTACAATCTAGAAGAAATGAACTACATTGATAGCATCTACAAATGCCCGATGATAGTTTCTGTTAAGCGCAATTGTTTTCTCTGCAACACCAATCTCACCACAAACTCAACACCGGAGGATAAATCACTTGTTCGCACATAAATCTCTCTCTAATAATGTAGACACAACATCAACACCAAAAATAAGTGAATAACTCACCTATATATACAATTCATCAACCTTGATGACAAGGTCAGGTAAACCCTCAACCCTCAACTCATAATTACAAAAATTACATTACATGATACAAGGATCAACCATTGGACCAATATGATGATTTACATTACATAGTATGGACCTAATTCAAATTCCCAAATGATCCCATCCACCGGAAATCATGCCAAGATCAACCACGACACACTACACCACCAAAAATACCACATAACACAAAAATCATCACCGATTGATGAAAACTACCAAAAATTCACACAACAATAAATGCGGATCACCAAAACAAATAGGACATGACTAGGAAACACCATCAAGCATGTTAGAATCATCACCAACAACTGCACCAACACCACTTTTCAAATCTTCATCAATCAACGTCATAAAGCTTAGAACACAACCAATCAGCAACTGCCACGAAGAAAAATAACTTGCAGAGCACCAAATCATGAACCATCTGAAATGAAGATACACAAGATCATCCCAAACAATATCCCAAAACCTCAGCACAAGATCTGATCACACCGGAATATATCGGAGGATATACCGGATTATGTAAAGCAGTGATCAGCATAACCAAACTACAAAACCGGATCAAAAGATCTTCCCAAACTCACTGAAATACATTATAGGAATATGTTGACATCAATGACAACAACATATCCTAGCAGCATCAATGAACAACCATATCCAACAACTCCAACACAAAAGTATTCCAAAACATCTTGTGTGTTGAATACTATGCTAGTTATTTAAGTGCATTATTTTATTAATAAAAGCGAGATAGGCCTATACCATTATATATCTACAAAGCGACACCTAGGGCACATGAGGAATGTGCAACCAGCCAAAAAAAAAACCCACTACAATAAAGAAAAAACCTAGTAGGGATACCCAAGAACTAGCAAAGAAATTAAAAACCAACAAGATTAAAAATACAAAAAATAGAACACCTAAAACACAAAAACTAGCAAAGCCCCCCATGAAAGGCACAAAAATATGGACAACTACATGGGGGAATGTTTATCCTACCAATCTTGGCATAAACTTATGACTTTGTCAAAAAATAAACCTTTTTGGAAGACCCAAACCCAGGCCTGGAAGACGTCAGAGCAGAATCTAGGGTAGTCACCAGGGACTTCATGTTGCCAACACCCGCAATCATAGCCTCAGTTCGCTTACACTTCTTCTCCCTTTTCTTGTAGTCTATTTGGTCTGGATAGCTTGGAGAGAAAAGTTATTCATATTGGCAACCTTCCTGTAGGCCAAGATGGCCTCCTCAACTTTAATTTTAAGGGCCTTCTGCAATTGCCTAATATCTTCCATTCTGATTTAATCCCATTCATATTAAGCTTACCATCCAGTTCATTGATTCTCCTATTCACCTTATCCCAACTCTCTATTAAACCAACAAATTCATTAGTCACCTTCTAGACTCTATCCTTGTCCAATCCCTTAAGCCAAACATTAGCCCTAGCGTCGGCTTTAGCAACCACCTCCAACCTATTTATCAAGTCCTTATCGTCACATTCATCTGGCCAAAAATCCATTTGAGCAAATCATCCTACCTTTGCACATCATCATGAATGTCCTTCACAAGCTTGGTGAGGACAGTGATCAAACTTGGGGGCATAGTATTTGCAGGAGGGGAAGGGTTTGTGGGAGGAGAGGGAGGGTTAGCATCAACATTAACATTCTTGTCTGGGGACCAATCTAAGTCATGGTTTTAGAGGAGACCGATTCATCAGAGGAGAAGGAGTCATCTCTGAATACTCAACAATTTCCACCTCCTTATGCTCATTGACCCAGGGTTCCTCAACAAGGTCCTTTTTAGAGGCAACAATGGCTTTGAATTTGGCCATGCATGTGATTTTTTTTAGTAGGAAATTTAGGGACCAAATGGGACACTTAAGTAGAGTTGGACGGGGTGACAATGAGGTCAACAAACAAATTGGGGATCTCACCCAAGGGTGTTTGGTTCAAATAAAAATAATATAGCATATGAATAAGACCCTAGGGCATGGGGTTTTCCTTTAGCAACAACCCTAGAGATAGATTGAGACAAGAAAGATAAAACTCGATAAGAAAAGTTCATTCTTACCCCATAGCACAGGCAGTTCAACATAGGGAAGATCTAAAGGTGAAATCTCCTCTTCCTACCATTGAGTGTGAATTATTTCATCAAGAGAAAGGTGGCCTCCTTCCAAATACCTAGGAGCTTCTCACGATTATAGCCACTTTCCAATTTAGAAACTCCTTCACCAAGTTGGAAGAACCAGTCAAAATCTTCCTTATAATTCCCCTTAGGTTTTTTGGGGAAAGCAACATCATCTAAAGCTAACCCAATAGCTTTCGCTATGGTTTCTTCAGAAACCACAAAGATAATGCTCCCAATCTTCATTGTACCATTGTTGCAGGCTTGAATGAAGGTCGTAGATAATCTAGGGTCATGACCTATCATTCCCTCCACATAGAGGTCCAAATTTCTCTAAACAACCTTGCTCCAGAGTTCACCATTATTTTTCAACTCACAACACTCATCAGGTTCAATTTGATTCGAATATCCTCTCATCTTTGCAAACCCAGAGGCCAAAGTGTGAAAGCGACAAGTCTGAAAGTAACAAAGGTGGGTACCTATAGAAATAAAATCGTGTCACCTTATCTAGCTTGGAAAGGAAACGTCAAGAATAGAAAAAACTAGAAAATTAATCTTGGGATTACACATCATTAATGATCATGTCATCAGAGATCATGGAAAGGACCTCAATGGGTACTTTGTGCAAATGGAGCCAAACTTTCAAATTATTAACCATCGTGCCTAGACTGGCTAACTTGTTCGACACCCTATTTCCCTCACATCGCACGTGGTGATATCTGACTTCCTAAAGGGTAAGACAGAGGGTGCAAAATTTCTCAATTAGAGGAGCAACCTTCCAGTCTAGCCTAGCCTAGCCACCTTATTCAGCATCATGATGGTGTTACAAGAGTCACCTTCAACAATGAGTTTCCTGATGCCCAACTCACTTGCCACGTCAAGCCCATGAAAAATGGTAGTCGCTTCAGCCACGCTGGAATTTTGGAAACCAAGGTTTGGTGCATAGGCGAGGATCAAGCGGCCATGTATATCCCTAATCACACCACCCCCTCCCACCCGATCTAGGTTGCCATGGGAAGACCCATCAAAGTTCAAATTTATCCATTTAGAGTGTATTGTTTAATACCATGAAATAAAATGATTATTATTTTTTAAAACTGTGAAATCAAATGATTTAGAGTGTATTTTTTTTAATACTATGAAATGAAATGATTTAGTATTTTTAATTTCTAGATTTTTAAAGTTTATATTTATTTTATTTGAGACTTTCTTTCTCATTATAAATGGGTTTTAAATATCTTATTTCACTATCCATTTTTAAAGTGATTAGAGGGAATGTGATTATTGTATTTTACTTTGGCTTGTCTAATAGAGGACAATAACATAATTTTTTAACTCGGTTTTATAATAGTTAAATGAGAATTATTCATAGTAATTTTGTATAAATAATTTTTATAATTAATTAAAAAAAATAAGTCATATTTGAGGTGAAATTCATCAATTAGTTTTTAATAAATTTTGACATCCATAGATAATCATGGTAGGTGGATTCTTTTACTCTTAAAATCATAATAAAAAATAATATTAAGTGTGTTGTAAATTTATAATGTCATAGCATGAAAGACATTGTATATTCTTTAATATAACTGATTTACCTTAAAATCCTTGTAAAATTATATTTTTGATAACAACATACCATTGATCTTTTACCACCATAGATAGATAGATAGATATTGTAATGGTGAAAAATTAGGGTTAAGGCCAAATTAAGATAATAAAACCACTAAATGACCTAATTAACATTACATTAGGGAGGAGATGAATCTAATAGATCTAGCCTTGAAAAATTGAGATACTGATCAAATTCCTAGTTCCTTTTGATAGAGTTTTCTCCTCCTTAAATTGAATTGAACTAATTTGTTGAAGATTAGGGCAAGATAGTGAACTATTGAAGCAATTTAATAGAAACAATAAGCTATAGATGTCGTATGGAGCCACCAACTTGGATCTGAGAAAAAGAATATGTTTTAGATCTATTTCCAGAAGTTTGGGCTAAGTTTTTGGGACCAAGTAATATCAATTTGCCATGGTCCTCCAATTTTTTTATTGTCAAAAGTTGAACTTATTCATCTTTGTGAACCCTATCAATCCTCTAGAGCTTAGCTCTATACCTATTCCTGCACACAAAGAAAAGGGGAAATATGTTGGAAATAGGGCTTTGCCTTAGGTCAAACCTCAGTTTGGGAATCAACCATGAAATTGAATTGATAAATTTAAATGAAAGACTACAGTAAAATACTTTCTTTTTGAGGGAAAGGCTAAAAATGCTTGAAAAACTAATCATATACCTCAATAAAATTTTGTTTGACCTTCACAAATGAATTAGAGTTTCATGTATTTTGTCTTCATAAAACATGGATCATGAAAGTCATATGTAATGCTTGAATCTTGACTTAACTGTTTCCTCCAATGCTTGATGAAAGATTGACTTCTTGCTCATTTTAATTTGCTAAAGTGATTGAGATCTTGAATGAGGTTCATTATTTTTAAAATGAGAGGGGTAGACATCCTTTTATACATGATTGCCAAAAATTCAATTGAATTTCCACAACATGTTGACATAGGGCTAGTTTTCCAGCTCACCAAAGATGATCATCAGAGGGGGCCAATTTGGGGCCAATTTAAGAAGCCTGAGGCATGGTGGTACATCCTGGTTCTGGAAATCATGACTCTGGGAATTAGGGGTTAAACTAGAAAATTGATGAAAATGTGAAGTAGATGAGTGTTTGAGTAGAATTATTATTCCAATCAGGCCTTGGAGGATGGAATGCCAAAGTGAGGACAAAATTGTAAGTGAGTACAATTTAGGACACTACAAATATATCTATTGATATATAGATAGCATGTGAAAGATATATTTCTTGAGATACCTATTAAACTTTTATGGGAGTAATTGATTAAAAAATAGAAAAGGATATCTCTAAATATATTTTATATATACTTAATATATGTGATTATATATTTAATATATATGCTAATTTACCTACAATATAAGAAATTGACAATTTCAACAATTTTGAATAGTTATATTATTTTTCCTAAAGAAATAAAAATAAATTATTGTGTGTAAAATGTGTTGTCAGATTTTAAATGAGTATGATTGGCTTAGAAAGCATGAAACATTTTTCTACCTATTATCTTGACATGACACATAAATATAGTAGTAAAATGTGGTCACGCAAATATTGTGTGCTCTCAATATATATCATTCTAAGGACACAATTTCTTATGTTGAAATCTTTGAAAGACAACAAAATCACCTTGTTTCACATATTTTTAGGGATGAAATCACTAACCTTAGAGGCCTATTATTTGGTGTATAACCCTTTCGTCAATTTAATAGTCCCCTTTCTTATTACTTAATTTACTTACCAACAATTACCAACAATACATGTTTGCAAATATTTTAAGATAATATATATTGAATAGCTAAACATCTTTGACATCCTTCTAAAGAATCATATATTTAAGGGTTAAAGGATATAAAATACTTTTTCATAGCCAACATTATCAAGATTTCCTAGCAACAAAGTATGCTAGTACATACTACTATTCATTGTATTGTATTTATATATGAATCATCTAGCAAAAAGGGATTCTATAGTAAGTGATTTATGGCATTTTATATGATTTCAAGAAATATAGCACGCTAGATGGAGAATTATACTTATATTTCCCGAAAATAATGTATTGGGTTTATATTATTTTATTTTTTAGCAACAAAGAATACTAGAAAATATTCTATTTTTCTTCCATTTAGATATTATTCAACATTTGTGTGTGTTGTCTACTGCATTTCTATGTGTTATTTGGTATCTTTGATGTGTGTTACATGTATTTTAGATTATGTATGTTTTACTAGCATGTCAATGTTGTAGATTTTATCATTTTTAGCATCTTTGTGATGCAAGTTATGTTTTCTAACCTATATATGTTGTAGGTCCTCATGTTTTTTGACATGTGGTTTTATAGATGTTTTGTTTTGGGGGGGGGATGAGAGCTTCTATAAAAGGCTATTGCATATATTTTTATTTATAAAAAATATTTAAATTTTTTCATATTTTTTATACTTTTCTTAGCCATTATCACTTGGTAGCTCAGTGAGTGGAAAATACAATAGCAAAACTTGAATACTCCACACTTTTGTCATTATAAATATACCCACTTTAGTGTTCATTCTTATAGTATATTTTTAGGACTCATTTAGATTGTCCTTACCCTTTTAACCAATTTATGTATCAAAAATTTCTATGATTTTGTTTGATTGGTTCTTAGTCATGTGTTTACATATGTCTATTATGTTAATTTTTTTTTTTAGTATTTCAATGGATTCTGTTTGGATGTAATTGAAGTTTTTTATCAGTGGAATAAACAAGTTTTGAAGGAACCTAAAACACTATAAAAATGGATTTTGTTGGGATCCAAAACCCAGTTACAAATTGTTATCAATACATAGAACATAGTCAAACAATAGCTCAACAATAGTATAATAGAAGAATCAAAACTTTAGAAAACAATCTGCAACAAGAAAACTTTGAAGCCACCCAACAACTCATCTCAAAGAAAACAATAATAGAGGGTTTTGAAAAGGCTTTCATAACCTTCAAATAATAAAATCAATAAGCTCCATTTTCTTTCCTTAGTCTCTACTTCAATAAGAGAAAAATGAAAGAAATCTGAAATAAGGACAACAACAACCCCCTTGCAACTAGGAAGAAGAGAAAGGGAAGCAATAGTCCCCTTGTAGTAGAAACAAACTTGTCCTACACAAACAATCTCCACCTCATTAGAAGAAGTCGCCATCTTAATAGGATAGGAAAGAGAGGAATCTAGTTGAACAAGAAACAAATGCTTAACCTCTCCCACATGAATAGTCTCCAATTCAATAAGGAAATCTTGAAGAGAGACCACAGTAAAAGCAACATAGGCATTCATTTCAAAATCAGCAATTTTGGCATACAGATTCTTCTCAATAACCACAATAACCAACTTCTCCTCCATATCAGTAAAAGAAACTTGCAACCAAAAAAACCAAAAAAAAAATCCCCTAAAAATTTATAGGTAACAAGCTCAAACTTGAGGAAAACCTAAGAAAACCTCTCACAACCAATTTGCATCTACTAAGAAAAATAGGGGAAAAATAGCCCCACCCCAACAACACTGAAAGAAACAAAAGTAGAAAATGGGTATAGTGAGAAAAAGAATTGTATGCATCATAACCATCAAGGCGAAGAAAACCACACTAAGGTCACCATCAACACTACCAATTGAGCCAAGAAACCTCTCAGTAGAGGAGAAACCAACAACAACCAGTGCATAGTCAATTGTATTGTTAGCATTAACCATTGCAACAGCCTCTATTTTATTAACCCAACAACCTCCTCCACTCACATGGCTAGTCTTCGTAAAAAATGTATCTACCTTTGGAGAAATAGATTCTCTGGAAAGACAAACAACTATGCCTCTACCTCTTCTAAAGTTCATCTTTGGATTAAACATTCAAAATCCCATTGTAGGAAGAAAAAACCCAAGTTGGACAAGAAAAAAAATAATTTCCTTATCAAGAGTCAAAAAGGCTAACGAAGAAGGATGAAGGGAACAAAAGGTAGTGAACAACACAAACTCCACTAGAAACCGAAAACCCAACTCGAGGGAACCAAAAACAAAGGCACCCAAGTGAACAAAGTCTAAACAACTATAAAAACAAAAATCTCTAAGAAGAAATCCCTTTCAACCACTACACCAAGGGAATAAATAGCACTAGCGGAAATAGTTTCCACTAAAGGAAATTAAAAAACACCATAGCATCACACAAATTTGGAGAAACAAACGCTTTCATCCAAACTGCTAAGGAAACAAACACACAAACAAGGGGTTGCCAAAAAAAGGATGCCAATCCCATAGATGCATAGAGCCAGGCCATAAACAGCCTGATCTCCATTCAAATATTCTTCACCACCTCCTTTTTCATTGCCCTCTCTAGCGAAAATCCTACCACTACTCTTTCCTCCTTCACTCTCCCCCTCCATTTGATGAAATCATAGTTTCATATATACATCTACACAATTGTGTTACTATCCCAGTATAATACAACTATGTGGATTATGCTTGGTGACTAGTTTGGTAATGTTACAACTCCACTTCTTTTGCAATGCTTATTTTTCAATGTCTATATGGTATAAACTAAAATTTCCTTATTTTTGTTAAATTTTGGCATGAGATTATAGACAAGTTTATTCTTCGTGCCTTTCACATATTTTTATCTTATTATACTTTTGAATGAAATCTTTTTTTTTAAATTATAAGTTGAACCCAAGGGACTTGAATTTGTCCAGCATAAATTTTTGAGATTACATGTAAAGCCTTAGGGATTCATTAGGTCATGAGTATTGATTTGTCTTATCATAATAATTAATTTATATATGAGATCAATATTAATTCTTCGTTGTTATTCCAAAAAAAATGCTCTTATTAATTTGCATTTTGATTTAGATAAGAAATGTATTATAATTTATCAATTAACTCTAATTAAATTAAGTAAATTGAGTTTAACTATTTATTTTACTATAATTAACCTACAACATAAGAAATTGACAATTTCCACAATTTAAATAATTACATTATTTTTACCTTTGAAAAACCAAAATATTATTTGTGTGTGAAATGTGTTGCTAGATTTGAAACGAGTATGATCAATTTACAATGGATGAAACATATTTCTACTTATTAGTTTTGCATAGCACATAAATATGGAAGCAAAAGGCGGTGTTGTAGATATTTTGTCACATAAATGATTGATTATTGGTTAAACGGTAGAGCTATTTTCTATATATATATATATATATTTAATTCATGAGATTCAAAAATCATATTGGCTGGATTTATTTTAGAAATAATATAAATTGTTCACATACTATAAACTGTTCACTTTCACGAGAGCATCCCAACAAAGAACTTCATATTCAAACCTACAAACAATATAGATATTTAATTAAAGTTATGTGATTTCCACAATCCATAGTGTTGATAATATTTGCTTCTAGATTGCATCGTGTAAATTTTTTCATCATCAAATATTGTCGACAAATATTTTCAACATAGATATTGTTGGAATGTGAAGTCCAAATTGGGCTCTTAGCTTGCAATGGTTGAGTCATCTTGGATATCTTGGATTCCCATCTTGCAGTGGTTAAGTCATCATGACCTTCTTAACTAGTAGTGGTTGCATCATAAATTACTCACTAGTAATTTCAATAAATATATAGGACTAGGCCGTAATTAAAATTAGTGAAGTTGATTTCTAAGGAACATGAGATTTGGATACGATCGATATTGGTAAGGTTGGTAGAACTAGTCAAATCATCTATCATTATCATAAAAGTTGAGAAACGAAATCATACCTAAAAGAGCAACAACTCCTTCCGCATCGATGCCTATGGCGGCAAATCTTGATAGAACAGTTGAGACACTGTCATTATGGAGTGGAATGTATTTGTCCACCACTGCTGCGCTGCTCTTCTTGCTGTCTCTACTCCCAGTTTTCAATTCTACACGAGGCCCTCCTAACTGCAAGAAAAACTTATCAGTTCAGACAGGATAGAATCACTCACTGAAGGATTCTCAACAGACCTACATTACAGCTATCAGATTGATCATATAACATACATTTGAAGTGCATCCAAGAAAGAAAAATGGCCAATTTCTCATAACATTCTACTAAAAAGCAGTGGAATGTCATATTAAAATCTGTGGACATGTAATTGTTTAGAACTGGCCGAGCCCTCGATATTGACCAGCGCGACATATCGCACGAGGCATAAGGTCACTGCACTGAGGATGATTCCTCATAATAACAGAAATTGAGAAAGCAAATTTAAAACGTCATGTTAAAATATAAACTTTACTTAGCACGTGAGTATTATCTATCTCCATTGTTGATGAGCTCGAGTTTTACAATTGTCTATATCTCTGTACTGGTAAATGTTGTTTTTACATTCTATTTTTTTTTTGTTTGTGATTCAAATTATGGATTGGGATGATAACACTTGAGTGAGAACCTGCGGTATTGTAAATTCTGTTTACAAGAACTGGAAAGCATAGAATTGAAGCAAGCCAAAAAGTATTGTATTCAATTCGAAAATCCAACATATAGTAGTCCAAGGGATTCCAAGGTCACCAACAACTTCTTGAGAATCGAAAAACCAACAGTCATATCAGGTTTATTTACATAAAAAAAAATCTAAAACTAAGTAATTTTTCAAAAAACTATATATAATTTGTCCTAACTTTAACTAGGCATAACTTTCTACACAGGACTCAAAATTACAAGCCGTTTAACTCATTGGAAAGGTCTCCAAGAGTTGTAAGAGAAGATTTGAAAGACGCTTTCAAAGGTTAAAAATGCCCTAAAGGACTTCAAAAATGCCATTTACTAACATATAGAAAAACTAAAAAAATATGAAAATATTTTTTCAACTATTTCTTCTGATCAGTTTAGTCAGTTAGGGACTCTTCTTGGCTGGTTAATTTTTGTGTTGGCAGCTTGTGCATGCTAGACAGCCTGTGTATCACATTCCTTTTTCATTGCTTTATGGAATTATGTTTTGAAAGAATCTGGAGAGATAAAGAATGACGTGGATTTGTAGTCGGCACGTTGGGCCCAAAGGTAGGAACAAACTTATTTCAAAACTACTGAAACAAATCTCTTACAAGTTGTTTGACAGAACTATAAAATTCGTTAGGATAAACAAAAGTCGGAATTCATTTTATATTACTCGCACGTCACCATTCGCATTCTATGTTAGGTCTGTTTGGGCTTCATGGCTTATTCATGTCTGGCTTGTAGCTCACCTCTATCCATTCCATTATTAGCAATAATTGCACCCTTTAAACACAAATTTCAGTCACTTAAACTCAATAATACAAAATAGGGAAGCAAACGGTGATTTGATAAATGTTTTATGAAAGTAAACCTTGCACATATGATCTTGATTTTCAAATTTGTAGTCTTCATTCTTTCATACAATTTCGAATTTAAAAGATGTAGTCTTAATTCTATTGTCTAACTTCTTGATAAATGTACATGTTGTTAATAATATAGACAAAGTGCTGCTATAGAATATTGGTAGAGTTTACTATATTATTAAATTATTCCTGGATTTAATTGTGTGTATTCTTTTTTGCATCAATATTTTGGATCACGTTCTGTGATCCATCATCAAGATATTAGAGAGTATTGGGAGATGTAGAATTGTAAGTTATGGAAATAGCTTGATTCAAGGTGATTTAAAGCATGGGGGGAGACAGGGCAGAAACTATGTCTCCATCTTACAATTCTGCATCTCCTAACACTCTCTAACATCATAATGATGGATCACAAAGTGTGATTCGAAACATTGATGCAAAAAAGAATACACACAAACACAATCAAATCCAAAAGCAGCTAAATGATATACTTATAGATTGTGGAAATATGATATATTTAAGATTTTAATATGTTAGAATAGGAAAGTTCTATAATTTCTCATCTCATACTTTAGTAAATCCTTCTATCAATTCAATATTTTAATTTATTTTTTATATAATACAAGTAATAAGCAATACCTATACTTGTTCTTATGAATGTGGATGTTGATATTATATTGTTCTAGGTACTCTTATAATTATGATGAAATGGGTCCTCTTGATAATTCATGGATAGTCAAGTTAACTATAGATTTATCTTTTTATACAACACTCAAACATGCAAATTTGAATATTTTATGGGATTGAATTATCTTAGACCTAAGATTAAACTTGATTTTGGAACAAGTTCAAGATCAAAACTATACATATTATTCTAAAATAATTTTAGGAGCATAAATGTAAATTTGATTCAAAATAGAGAATAGAAAAGGTGAAGATTAATATATGGAGATTTCAGAAATGGTGAATCAAGTTTAGTCAAAGATTATAGTAAGTGTTAAATTTACATCTAGAAAACCAAAATTCGTACACTAGACTATTGCACTAGGGACAAAGGCTCATAGAGATCAAAGACAAATAGAAAAATATATAAGGGATACACTTTTTGTCCCTACAATTCCTCACACTTTTAGTTGTATGTGAGCAACTTAAATCATTCATGGTGTAAACAAACATCCAACATGAAAAAGATGACAAGAACACATAGAAAGGATATGTATGCAATGATCCATACATTCTCTATGATAACTCAATCTATAGACTAGTATGTACTTGTAACTATTTTGATGTCTTAATGGTTGTAATTTTCTCTAACTTCTAACAAACATATCTTTCAGGCTATATGCCTTTTAATAAAAACAAAAAAAAAATGTATAAATTTAAAATTAGCATAAATAACTACTTAGTCATGTCAATAAAATTCCTACTATTATATCTACTACTTATGTTTTCAAAACTCGCTATTAGTAAATTCCTACTAGATAGTTTTTTTCTTCTTTTGTTGCAAAACTCTCTACTATTCAATTCTTACTTTTATGTATAATACCTATGCTTTCAAACTAGAGCTAATGATCATTAAAATTATTTTTTTTCACAGGGATATTAAATAGGAGATTTATATGAAACAATTTAGAATTTTGTACTCAAAGAAAATGGGAATCTATTATATTGGTTGAAGTAGTCTTTGTATGGTTTGGAGTACTCACCTTAGATGTGGTACTAGAAGTATAAATATTTAATAATTGAATCTTAGATTTAGAAGGATTAAGATAGATTATTTTGTTTAGTTTAAACTTATTGATGATTAGCTACTAATCATTATCTTATTTATCGATGACATTGTCTTATTTATTGATGACATGTTGCTAAATTTTCTACTATGTCATTGCAATTTAAATATCAAGCGATAGAATGTTAAAATTGATGTACTATTTACTTATAAATTTATATTTGGTGTTATTTTGGATAATGTTTCATATTATCTTTTGAAACAATTTAGTATAGATAATTTATTTTGGTGTGGGGATACTATGGACCTTTCATCTTCTCTCCCTTATTTTAGTTTAAATTTTCTACTATATCATTGCAATTTAAATATCAAGTGATAGAATGTTAAAATTGATGTACTATTTACTTATAATTTTATGTTTGATGTTATTTTTAGCCAACACCTTTTAGAAGATATAATTTTATTTTAGACGTAATTTTTTAAATTTAAGATCTCAACAAGATTATTGAAAACTTTTGAAACCCTTAAAAACCCCTTAGAAAATGATAGAATGAGCTAAGAAGAATAAAAGTGATAAAGGATAGAAACCCTTAAAGAGTCTAGACCTTTAGCATACAGATAAATATCTATAGATATAGATATACCATGATTACAGCATAGAATAAGGAGGTCATGGTGAAAGGCTAACAACAAAAGTTACTTTGATCATTGCAAATTGTAACGTGTATTATCAGTTCACAAAGGATGAAAAGTCGTCGTACTTATTAGCTTCACATGGCACATAAATATAGTAGTAAAAGGTCGAACGATGCAGATATTTTGTATTGGTTAAACAGTACTCCATTTTGTTTTTAAGCAAAAGGTGCATGGCATCTAAAATGTATTAAATATTTACAATATTCAAAAGCCATATTGACTGGATTTACAAAGACTATAAACTGATCATGGTATGGTCATTTTCAGCAGAGCATCCCAACGAAGAACCCCATAATCAAACCCTCAACCAGTAAAACTGGATCATAGTTGGAATTGTTTTTAGTCACAGAGTTATTTTTTATGTGAACGGAATATATTAACTGGATGATGGATTATGGACTAAAACTCTAACACAATCAAATTCAAGAGCAGGATGTATAATGCTCAAACTATAACAACGGACACAGGGTGATTTAGGCATTGACAAAGCGACAATCTTTCCTGATTTCTCCATTATTTCCAGTGAGAGGATTGTTCTCAGAGAGAATGGTAAGTGCTCTGGAGAATTGGGAGAAGAAATATTGGTTGTCTTGGGCCATCTTTTCCACATAAGGGGAGGTTCTGGGATCCAAGAGCAGCTGCTGATCCACCACCAGAAGGCCTTTATTCTTCAACAGATTTTTGTAATAGTTGTTATCAAACTTCATTGGTGTTCCATGATCGTTACGTGCATAGACGACGGCTTGTGGGTCTGGATTTGTTGTTGGGCAGCGACCTTTCAAATACACAGCGTACTCTGGATCCAGAGTTGAGTCCACATTTGGGTACAGCCTGTGCACCAGGTTCTCACAGTGTGTTCTTCCAACCGTGTGCGCCCCTGTTTTGCAAAACCATTTTCCTTTAAAAAACAGAGCATCCCATCATGATTAAACTAAGATCTAATCTACTGAAAGAATTCTTTAAAGATAATCTAACAAAGTTGTATGACTTGTATATATGTAATATGATTAGGCTGTAATTAAAATTAGTGAAGTTGGTTTGTAAAGAAGATGAAATTTGGATTGGACCAATCTCCTATTGAAGGAACGCAGGTGAATGGATACGGTCGATATGGGTAAGGATGTTATAATTTGTCAAATCATCTATCAATATCATAAAAGTTGAGAGAACAAAATCACACCTAAAAGAGCAACAACTCCTTCTGCATCGATGCCTATGGAGTCAAATCGTGATAGAACAGTTGAGGCGCTGTCATTATGCAGTGGAATGTATTCGTCCACCACTGCTGCACTGCTCTTCTTGCTGTCTCTCCTCCCTGTTTTCAATTCTACACGAGGCCCTCCTAACTGCAAGAAAAAGTTATTCAGTTCAGACAGATGAAATCACTCACTCGAGCATTATCAACAGATTAGAGATATCAGATTGATCATATAGCATGCACTTAAAGTGAATCCAAGAAAGAAAAATGGGCACTTTCACATAACTTTGTATTCTAGAAATTGATATTGGTGCTTTTTAATTTAATCCATTCACGAGTTGTTCAATATACTGGAAGAGATTAAGCATCCCAAAGCAAACCCAAATGAAGAATAAAAATCCATTCACCATGACAACTCCATCTCTAGCAGAAAGAGCAACAATGTCAGCACAGGAGACAACTCCAGGGCACTCCTCCTCAAGTGCACTCTTGATTGCATTGACATACTTGAAATTCCTCATTCCAAAGTTTCTGTCAGATGGCTTCTCAGACATCACACTCCCAGCCGTATCCAGCAGAACCGAAGCATCACAAGACTGCATTCAGAGCAACACCATTATGATTAAACTCCAATTTACAATTAACCCACTAAAAGAAAACATACTCCACAGTAAAAGATACCTCGACCATGCAATCATGGAAAATAGCTCTGAGCCAGGAGACAGCAGTATTTCCATGTTCTTGATAGAGATTATACACTTGCTCTTTCACAATATCCTCTGCTCTCGGGCACGAGGCTGCATAGTAGTTGCTCTTCAGTTCGCTGTTCTGAGCCAATGAAAGCGGTGGCCACAGTAAAATCACAACGAGTGCGAGTGACACAAAAGTAAAACATGCATTGCTCTTGTTAGCCATTATCTTTACCTTCACTCTGGTTTTCCTTTCGTTGATGAATGCTGTGTATTTAAAAGCAGTGGAATATCATATTAAATTCGGTGGACACATAATGGAATAGAACCGGCCGAGCCCTCCATGTTGACCCGCGTGAAATATCCGTGAACACGTAAAGCCGCCGCGCTAAAGACGATTATGTACTTCGAAAATGCCCCCAGAATTCCAACTTTCTGATTCGGAATTGTGGTATAGTTGAGTGGGAAATGTAGGTGCTTATTGAAGGTTTTATAAATAGTCAAAGCATCCAACTTTCACGTGAATAACCAGTACGAACTCGTGACCATATTAGACTTTTCGAGTTAAATGTAATGAAAATTATCGTTATTGTAGAATAAAGAAGATAAATAAGAGAAGCATATGTGCTATTGTGCCTTCGTGTGCAATGGGTACGTCGAAAAGGTGTGGAAGATTAATTAGGAAGAAAGTTGGTCTATTAGTTGTGTACACATGTGCAGTGCATGAGTTCAATTGGTAGACCATTAAGCAAATGGTGTTTCTTGTGCAACAAAGGTCTCAATGGAGAAGTGCTAGCTTCAAATCAAGTATGCATCCTTCTAAACATGATCAAAACAAAACCTCTGAATTTGGAAGATAATGAGGCTCCATTATTAACAAGCTCGTGTTATGTTTGCACTATGGAGAGAGAGGAAGAGATAGAGATGGATAGAAAGAGGGAGAGACAGAGGGAGAAAGAGATAGAGAGAAGGGGGTAAGGAGATATATGGGATATATGGGATATATAGAGAGGAAGATAGAGATAGAAATAAAGACAGAGAGGAAGAGGGAGAGATAAAGAGAGACGAGAGAGGGATAGATAGAGATGTGTAGGAAGAGAAAGAGAGGGTGATAGAGATATATGGGAAAGGAAAGGGTGAGAAATACATAGATAGAGAGAGATAGAGAGGCAGATAGAGAGAGAGAGATAGAGAAAGAGAGATATTGGTAGGAAATTTAGTGAATAATGTTGTTTGTGCAATAAAGGTCTGAATGGAGAAGTGATAGCTTCAATAACTATCCGTCCAATCAATAACTATCCATCCACTTACATGGATCCTAAAAAAACTAAAAAAGACTTTCAATTAGGGATACAATTAGGCCTAATTATCAATAGGCTCATGTTAAATTTTAAATTGGGAGATATGAATAGAGAGAGGGAGAGATAGAGGGGATGTGAGAGAGAGGGGAAATGAGATAGAATTTGAAAGGAAAATAGAGATAGAGATGCAGATGAAGAATGAGAGAAATATGGAGAGAAGAAAAGGAGAGATAAAGAGAGAGGAGGGGGGAGAGAGAGAGAGATGAAAGAGAGAAACATATAAAGGAGAGAGGGAGAGAATGAGAGAGGTAGATAGAAATATAAAGTTAGAGATAAGTTCTATAGAGAGAGAGATAAAGAGAGGGAGAGATTGAGAGATAACAATATAGAGATAGAGGGGGAGATGGAAGAAGAAATATCAAGAGATAGGGAGAGAGAGAGAGAGGCAAAGATATATAGATATAAAGGTCTACAAAGAGGAAAAGAGATTGATAGATAGAGGCAGAGAGAGGAATATTGATGTAGAGAAGAAGATAGTGGGAGAGAGGAAGAGGGAGATATGGAGAGATGGAGAGGAAGAGATAGAGGGAGTGATAGAGAGAGGTTTAGATGGTGAGATAGAGTGATAGAGGCATAGAGATATAAGGATATAGAGAGAGAGGGATAGAGTGATAAAGAGACATGGAGACAAATAAAGAGAAGTAGAGATAGATAAATAAATATGGAGAGAGAGAGAGAGAGAGAGAGAGAGAGAGAGAGAGAGAGAGAGAGAGAGAGAGAGGGTGGATAGAAATATATGGGAAGAGAAAGAGATGGAGATAGAGATAATGGGAACTAAAAGGGAGAGAGAGGTGGAAGGGAGAAAGAGAAAAGGGGTGAGAGGGAGATATATATCAATACATAGGAAAGGAGAGGGAGAGGGAGAGAAAAGAAAGATAAAGATAGAGGCCCTAATATATAGAGATACAATGATGAGAAAGAGGGAGATAGAGAGAGAGGAAAAAGATATCTCAATAGATAGAGAGGAAGAGGGGAAAAGATAGCTCAATTGAGAGAGAGGGAGAGAGGGAATGATATAGATAGAGAGATATACAAAGAGAGATAGAGAGGGATAAGAAGATAGATATATAAAGAGATATGAAGATAGAGCTAGAGAGATGTGGATAAAAAGCGATAGATAGAGTGAGAGGTAAATAGATAAAAAGAGAGATGGAGTGAATAAGAGAGAGAAGGAGATAGAAAGATCCCTTGTCATAAGGGGAGAGGTAGAGAGAGGTAGAGATAGGGATATAAAGATGGAGAGATACAAATAGAAAGGAGAGATGGATATAGATATAAACTGAGGAAAGATAGAGGATGTGTGTAAGACACACACACACACACACAAAGACCTCTATCATGAGTTAGTATCTTGTTACAGACGAGATAAACCTCAAATATAGTACAAAGAGGGTTGAGGTAAAAAATCAAGATTTTTGTTAGAATATTTAATCTTTACTTGGCTTAGGTTTATTTGTATTTAGTTTAGGATATTCCTTTAGAATTCCTACATGTAATTTGTCCTCTAGTACATGTGTGAGGACAAGTCATTTCTTTTATTTTCCTTTATTAAGGAATATTAGATTTCCTCCATAAGAGGATGTGGACACATGGCACACACATTTTATGAATGGTGGCATTCATAGATTTGGGAGTTACTTTGTAACTCATCTCCTCATCTCTATTTAAGAGATGTCTCCTCTCTCATTTCTTCTTAATGAAATTATTGTAAAGAGCTTCTTGCTCTCTCTCTCTCTTATTTTAGGCATTGCCTCATTCATATCACAAGGGATTTTTCTTTGTTTTTCCCCTTTCAAAAGTTCTTGTGCCTCCTTCTTCACATTTGGGTGATTGCTCCAAGGTTTCTGCATTTCTCTTGGTAACATTTACTTCATCAATAAACTTACTTGGATTTTATTTTTCTTTCCTTGCTCTTGTATTTCCTTTCATGGTATCAAAGCAGGTTTCTAATCCTTTTTTTAAGTTGACATTGATGAAGGTTACCATTCTATGGAGTTCACCTTGTTGGAGGCATTTTTGAGAGGAGAAGAAGTTTTTTTTCTAATATTTTCTATTGTGCAGGTTTTGGTTTCAGATTTTAATTTTTTTTTCAAACTTGTTAACAAGTTTGCCTGCAGGTTTAATCTTCTATTCTAGTTTTTTTATTAAAAAAAAAAAAAAAAAAGCTTTGGAAGGCTTGCCACCAAAGTTTTTTCTTTCTGGTTTAAAGTTGTGGCTTTGGAAGGCTTGCCACCAAAGTTTCTTCTTTCTAGTTTAAAGTTGTGATTTTGGAAGGCTTGCCACCAAAACTCCATTTCTAACCTCTTTTCTTGCATTCTATAATTTATATTTATCAGTTTGGAGGGCTTGCCGCCAAAACATTTTGCATTATTCAGTTGCTTCTCTGTATATTTGGAGATTTTAACATTTAATTTCACTTGCAGATTCTTACTGGTTTATTTTTCTTTTCTAACTATTTTTGTTTGATTTAGAGATATATTTTAGTTTTTTTTCTAACATTTCCTGCAGATTATTAGATGTATTTTCTAACAGTTTCCGTTTGTAGATTCTACAAAAAATTTAGTTCCTCTCTGCTCTAATCCTTTTGTTTTCTCAATATTGTTTCAATCTTATTGGATTAAATCTTTCGAAGTTTGTCTCTGATTTTTTTAGATAGTTTTATTTCTTAATTTATTTGTTAGTCCATTCATTCGTTTCTATTACGTTTTAAATTCATTCAATAAGGTTTAAAACCTTTTCCTTATCTTTCCAAAGTTTTAAAAGTTATAAGATTTTTAACATATAAAAGGTTTAAAGTATTCATGCATAATAAAGTTTAGTTTATATTCAGACCTTAAAAAAGTTTATAAAGTTTCTTTTAAAAAAAAAGTTTTTAAATATATAAAGTTTTTTAATTAAGTTAAATTATAAATAGTTTTTATTTAACATTTAAAGTTTTGTGATATTTTTTTTATAAAGTTTGTTTGATTAAAAGAAAATTGAACTTTAAATTTATTATTAAAAAATTGAAAATAACATTTCTTGATAATTTTAATTTATTATCCAAATTTGGTTTATTTTTTAAAGGTTTTTTTTGTTTATTTCGTCTATTAATTCAAAGGGGTAATTTTTTTTACTAATCATTATTTTGCTATCATGTCTACTTTAATTCTGGAAATCAAATTAAATAGTTCTAATTATCATTCATGGAAAACACATATATCCTTTATTTTTCATTTCAAGCATCTTTTGGATGTTGCAACTCATAAAACCTTTGAGCCCGCTACAACTGCTCCTCAAGCCAACCAAGATAGATGGAAGGCTCAAAATGAGGAAGCACTTGGTTTAATTGGTATTTCAATGGTTCCTTATTTGTATGTTTTAATTGGAAACTGTACAAAAGCGTATGAAGCTTGGGAAATTTTAAAAACAACTTATGATAGTTCAAATGAATCTCGAAAAATTCAGCTTCAAGATCAACTCGAAGATCTCAGGTATACGGATTTTAAAACTATGGATGAATTCTTATTAAAGTTTGATTCTGTTAATAGTCAATTAACTGGTTTAGGAGTTACTCTAGCTGATTTACGTTTAATTCATCTTATTCTTTAAAAATGTCTTCCTCGTCAATTTCAGCAATTTATTACGAATATTCATGCTCAACTTGCTATTCCTAGCTTAGCTACTCAATTAACTTATGATATTTTTTGTAATTTATTACATCAAGAGGAAGCTAAATTAATTCAATTTGGTACCCTTAAAAGTAGTGAACATGCTTTTATGTCTAAAAATCAAAATCATAATAATAATTTTAGATCCAATAATAATAATCATAATCATAATCATAATAATAATCACAAATCTTCTAGTTATCAATCTCATTCTAAATCCTATCATAACAATTCTCATAATAATAATCGTAATAATACATACAATAATCAAAGGAATAATTCTCAAACAAGACCCCATTACACATATTGTGGGAAAGATGGACATATTACTAATAATTGTTTTAAGAAGCAAAATGATAAAAAGCCCATGAACCAAAATAATCAAAATAATCAACAACATAAACCTCATTATAAGAAAGGTAACAATAATGGTAATTCATCTCGTCATGCATTTACATGTACTTATAAAGTTTCTCAACCACTTGAGTGGATTATTGATTTTGGTGCATCTCAACATGTTCCTTCTCATAAAGAATGTTTTGAATCTTTGCAACCTGATACTTCTAATATTCTTGTTCAATTAGCTAATAATCATAGTTGCAAAGTTGAAGCTATTGGTGATGTGAATGTTCCTAATGGAAAATTACATGATGTTCTTTATGTTCCTGAATTAAAATCAAACTTGATTTCAATTCCTAAACTTTGTCAAGATTATAAGATTAACTTTTATAGGGGCATATGTTATATCATTGATCCAAAAACTAATCATGTTATTGCTACTGCTAAAATGGATAGTGATAACTTATTCAAGTTCTATGAATTTGCTCCTCCAAAATATTATTTGCTTACTACTGTTGATTTTACTATATGGCATGAAAGACTTGGCCATCTCAATTCTAATTATATTTCATTGATGCAAAAAGCAAATATGGTTGATGGATTGCCTCGTATTGTTCCTTCTCAAATTGTTTGCAATGGTTGCATGAGTGGTAAGATGCATAGGGAACCCTTTCTTCATGGTCAATCTTGGAGGGCATAGACTAAATTGCATCTAGTTCATAGTGATCTCTTGGGTCCCATGGAGAATCCCTCCATCCAAGGTTCATGACCTTTGTTGATGATTTTTCAAGGAGAATATGGATATATTTCCTTCATAGTAAGAATCAAGTGCTTGATGTGTTTACTGAATTTCATATGTTTGTAGAAAGGCAATCTGGTTCTAAAATTAAGATTCTTCATACTGACAATGGAAGAGAATATGTCAATAATACATTTAATTCTTGTTTGAAATCTTTTGGAATTAAACATGAGCTTACCGGTCCTTATACACCACAACAAAATGGTGTGGCGGAATGGAAGCATAGGACCATTGTGGAAATGGCAAGATGTTTATTGCATGCAAAAAATATGGATTACAAGTTTTGGGCTGAAGCTATGGCTTGTGCAACTTATTTAATTAATAGAACACCTACCAAAGCCTTAAAGGATAAAATAAGTTGCACAAGCCATAGCTATGGATTACATTTTAAAATTAATACCTCAATGCTATCTCTATGGATAAATATCGCAATATGGGTCATGAATTCCTAATCCAAAAACTCCTCTTATTCTTTTATGAGAGACCCTTATATTTTCTATATTAGGAGAGAAATAGTTCTTATGTCTAGAAAAGTCATCACTTTGAGAATGATCACATTTGGAAACTTGATTCACCACACTTTTTTGAAAGCTAGTTGTGATATAGTAGCATAATTAGAAATTCCTAGAAGATGGTTAATAATATTCTCATATATTCTTATCTTGGTAAATGTTCTGAAAGGATGTGTGTGCTGGAATCTTTGGTGATCAGAATATTAACATTTAGATCAAAGGACCAACATACCAATGAAACTTTTGAGTACAAAAATTAACTAAATAAAACTAGTTTAAACAAGCTAACTTCCCAAGATGTGTCTCATTGTTCTCTATCTCATAGGATCCCTAAAGCCAATGTTTTTCTCTCAGATCATTGAACAAATGACTTAGGAATGACAACTCCCAGAACGAGTGATATTGTGATCTATATGCATGAATGCAATCTAAGATCTATATGATATGTTCAAGCTATGATACTAAGCTATGATAAAGATAATGATATGATAAAGATATTAACAAACTACACTAACATGATATACTAACATAGATATGCTATGATTTGAAATGCTCCTAAATGCTACAATGTTATTCTAACAAAGAGAGGCTAAAATGCTTGATATAATTAGACTATAATGTACATGCAGAAAACTTGGATATGGAAAATGAATAAAGTGAGCTCTATTTATAGATGAAATAGGGAAATGGATGGTTAAGATTCAATAATCTTAACAATGGCTAGGATTGAAAGTTACTCAATCCATGTTTACAATTTTCACCAATGAAATGGTGACAATTGTCAACAAGAGATGGCTTGAGAGGAGATGCAAGAGGCATTAAATGCCCGAGAAGACATGAAGGTTGGCTTAGGAGGTTGGGCTTATGGTTAGGTTAGGGTCATCCATTGGATAAATCTTTTACCCAAGGGGTAAACTCTTGTGCAAGGGTTAGATGGGATAACTAGGATCAAAGCCATGAGTGCTTAATGAGACCCTTGAGTTAGATTAAGGTTAAGTTAGAGAGAAAGTCTCTAACCATGAGGGAAGATTGGATTAACCATTAATGGTTAAAAGGACTTTGGGGACAAATTTGTAAGAGCCTTACAATTTTGGGGAACTCAACAAGTTAACTTGTTTAAGGAATAAAGTCTTTAATGCATTTAGAAGACTTTCTTCCAAATTTGAGAAGTGACCTCCCCAAATTTAGGGATGTGATATGATTGGAAGAGTTGAGGCTAATTGATTGGGATTAGAGAGGTTCTAGAAGAATGTTTAGGTAAGTGGGAAATGTAGGAAGGTGCAACTGGTAGAAAATAGAATTTTAATTAAAATAAAAATGTTTTATTTCAACCAAAATAGATGCAACTTGCATTTGTAGGAAAATGCAAGTGGGGGGAATTATAAATAAATTTGATTTATTTATATGCAAGGATGATTTTAATTAAATATAAATTTAATTACAATGGAGAAGGGGATTTAATTAAATAAAGTGATTTATTTAATTAAAGGCTAGAAAGGGGTTAGATGAATTTAATTAAATAAATTGAATAATTCATTTAATCAAATAGATGAAAATGAAGAAACTGATTAAATAAGATTTAATTAATAGGGGGATGTGGTTTAAATAAATATTAAATATTTATTTAACTAGATGGTCAGATTTATACGTCTACAGGATGTATTATGTATATTCGATTCTATCATCTATACTTACCATGTTGTTCTTAGTGAGACATATCCGAAATCAACCACTTGCATTTATTTTGTGTGGTAGCCTTTTTAATCCCACAAAATCAGATTATATTTTTATTTATTTTTTCAAATTTATATCCAAAATCAACCACTTGCATTTATTTTGTGCGGTAACCTTTTTAATCCTACGAAATCGGATTATATTTTTATTTATTTTTTCAAATTTATTTATGACTTCAGACACAGGACATTTTCATTGATCACCCTCTAAGATAGTACAAACACCAATAGATTGTCGAGTTGTATGAGACCCTACACATGGACTTTTTTAGAATATCGAAAAATGCGATAAATGATCCAACAATCTTAAAATGCTATTTTGTGGACCATAGAGGTGGTGAAACCATTTTCTTCACAACGAATTGAAAAGTGTCTCTCATTTGTGAAGCAGGACATGGGAGGTACTTTCAAAATCAATGTCTCTGAATAGTGGACGAAAAAGCAAATTGAATGGTTAAAGGAGCATTTTTAACCATTGATTTTCTAAAGCAAGTTGTCCATCTCAAATAAGGGAACACCTTTAGCATAAATATAGGAAATAATATAGAGAAGAAAAAGAAGGCTAAACATAAACAACATTATTCTATGGAGAGACTCAACAAATTATAATAATACATAACATCATATTTTATGTAATATTATATAAACTTGTCTCATACATCTAGTATATATAGAGAAAGGGGAAATAAGAAATTATAAATGGTTTTAATAAACTAGTGACCATCAAAATTATGGTTCACACAACAAAAATTTATGCCCCACTATGCATTGAGTCATGTAGTCAAGATTAAAATAAACCAATAATGACATATTTGATTACACAACTTTTGTTAGGCACCACTCACAAGCCTATTACTACATGATAAAAATACCAACAACCATAACTCCCACCAATTATGATGTAATTCTCAAAGTAACTCCTAATTGTTAACATTTTACCATGACCTCCTTATTTACTACTATTACCATAGTATCTCAAATACATATAGATATTTGTTTATGCTCTAGAGATCTAGAATCTTTAAAGTTTTCCATCTCTTGCCCTTTTTATTTTTCTCAAATATCAAAATGTGAAAATTTCAAGCTCACTTGATCACTTTTGAATAGGTTTCAAAGGGTTTCAATAAGTTTCAAACCAAAAAAATTGCCTAGCTTGTTGAGATCTCAATTTTTTTTTAAAATCATTGAAATCTAGCTCTAGAATAAAATGTTTACCCTCTAAAATGTGTTTGGTGAAAATAAAACTTGGCATAGAATTTCAAGTAAATAGTACACCAATCCTAATAATATCTCACATGATATTTATATTGCAATGACATAAATAAGAAGCTTAAAATGAAATAAATGAGAGAAGAACAAGGTCCATAGCTTTCCACATCAACAAAATTTATTTGTTCTCAATGGTTTCATAAGCAAATCTAAAAAATTATCCAATTGAGTCTTGATTAACTTTCCTTGATCAGTTGACAAAATGTAGTTTTAACATGTCATAGTGGTTAAGTCTAGCTAATCAAGTCAACCAAAAACTTGAGTAACGATGTAACAAGTTGAGTAGGGTGGTGAACAATGAGTGCATGTTAATCTTGCTTTGCAACTATATAAAATATTTGGCCAATGTGGCACAGTGATCTACATGCGCCTGTCAATTCACAAGATCTCGATATACTTTCTAGTCAAAAGGTCATACTAGGTAGGAGGTACCTATAGTGTGTGATTGACAAGAGTCATGTAAGTTATGTACACTATGCTCAAATGGCAATGATACCTAGTCTTGTGTCTGCACCCTTGTGAAGGGTAGGGTCACTTCTATATGGAAGGTGTGTGGGGGACTGCTAGGTCTGTGGTTGGAGGTAAAGCACCCTAATGATACTCTCCCTCCTACAAAATAAGTCGAGGCTTGTATGAGATTCTAGATTGGAAATAAAAACATCAATTAACTCTAATCCTTCTCATTTACTTATTGCATATTAACATATGTTAGAAGGAAAGTACAAGTTATATATATTTGCTTATGTAATTTAATTTAGTTGATGCTTTGATTACATTTCATCTCCTAATTCAAATTAGTTAGAAAATTTTCAAAAAATTGTTTTATTTTAAGCTAGAAAATCCTTTTATGAAAATGAAAAACTTGTATTTTTTTATTTTTTTTTATGAATTCTAGTTAGCATGTTATGAGGGAAACTCTTAATGTTTCTTATTTAACATGTAATTTTTTATTATATCTTTTTATATTATCACACATTTGTTATATTATAAAATAAAGAGAAAATAGAACTCCTCCATACCTTAACTCATTGGTCAATTCCAGATTTCTTAAATAAAGATGGTGAGTTAAAAATTTTTGAGGAAATTGTGTCTCAAAAGGTATCTAAAAAGTTGAAATTGAAGGAAATTCTCAAATTTTTATCAATGGTATATCGTAAGGGCATATTGTCAACTGGAAGTTGAAACAATGGATACCATAGATCATCAATGCTTGGTTGGATAAATTATCAAACTATCACATTTTCCATGTCTATAGAGAAGCTAATCAAGTCATTGATTGTAGGTGGCAAATAAAGGGATTGAGTATGGTGTTGAACAAATTGTTCTTGGTTCAGATGGCTTATGAAAACATCTAGAAAAGTTAGTGGAGTTGGATAAAAAGATGACCTCTAAGAATAATAGGGAAGGGATAGGATGATAGCATTCTATTGAGTTTCAAGGGTAGACTTAGGATGGGGAGATGTAACATTTTCTATTCTCAAGAGTATACCACATTATTTCCATGGTAAGGTTGATAGAGTCACATGTGGTCGTGAGAAACAAGGTTCGCAAACTTTTGCAGAGCATTGTAGTATATTGAGGTCAGTCTAGGTAAAATTACAGTAGTGTGTCACATTTCAGGTCAACTTATCAACACAAGTGAATTTAAGTATTTCCAACTAAAAAATAATTTTAGTTAAACATATGGTCTATATAGATTCATTATAGCAAAGTTTTATATTGCCGACAACTTTTCCAAGTGGAAGTGTCTATTAAATGTATATTTTATATCAGTTTGGATCTAATTACCAATTATTATTTTTTTTGAAAAACTTGATGTTTCAATAACTCCTACTATTATAAATTAAAAAAAAATTAAATGTAAAAATAGCCTTTTGTAGATCTACAAGTGAATATTTCAAAATATATATCTTTTAATATTTCAATTATATTTTATATTTTTTTTATTGAAAATAGGTCATTAGCACTAAAATATAAGATTGATTATCTTGTCAAGGAAAAATACTAAAATTTATTTAAAAACAATTTTTAAAAAAAAGAGCACTCTAGAGAAAAGAATCTATGTCAAGATGATATAATTCTTTTCTAATTTGGATAAATAATGAATAAAAAATTTGGCACCAAATGAAAAGAGTTATATTTCAGTACACACAACTTTTCAAATTTATTGAAAAATATATATTTAAATAAAAATAGTAAAAAATATATCCATGCACTAAAGTTTCAAGTTATCAATATACACAAAAACATTGAAGAAAAAAAAGTAAAATTTACTAAATAAAGTGTGGTGCCTTGTGTGACTTCAATTTCAGCATTTTATTAGCAACTAAATTAGTGTTTACTTTATAAAAAACTATATTAAAAAAATAATAATAATAATAATAATTACAAACATAAAATACATAAAAGAATATAAATTGTATTAGTTTACATCATTTCATAATTGAAAACACATATTTCACTTTCTATTGATTCAATTTAAAAATTTGAATTAGCATTAGCCATTTCCTTTATAAAAGTGTGACACTACTTTGATCTTTTACCCTTCTAAGAAATTTTTTTCAAAGGATTAGGAATAATACCATTCTAGGAGATTGTATTGGATGCTCTTCAAAGTCTGAAGAAGAGATTTGTTTGGATTGCCTTGGATTATGGGGATTGGGTTGGAGATTTTTTTGGAACTGAAGAACTATTTTGGAAGATTTTGCGAATGTTCTATATTTAACAAATGCTATTTAAGGATCAATAGGTGGTTGTAGGAGAGTCAGGTCAGTTGTTAAGCACAGAATGGATTTCTCTTCTTTCGGCTATCAGTGTCTCCCTGAAACTAGGGAAGTGTAATGCAGGAGGTTGTTTCTTATAGGTGATGATCATACTCAAAACGCCATGGAACTCATCCTTGATGCTAGCCTAGGAGGAGAGAACCAACACGACAAGGAAATTTTCCAAGCCTTCTTCTACCCGATAGTGCAGACTATGGGGTCTGTGCAGATTGGCTACCAGATAGGCAATGATTTGGTGGCCCCTACTTTCTGGCCAAAGGTTACTGACCAAATCTTCAAGATTTAACTGGGGAATTTGTACAAGCCTCTTTCTTCCTATTTTGGGAGTGTGGTAGAAGGAGTGGGGAATTTATATGATCCTCCCAACAATGATCCTAAGGGTAAAGGTTCCATTCCTTTGTGCATCTTGTCGAAAGAGTTTTAGGATGGAGTGAGGAACAATGTTTGGTAAATTACATAGGATGGTATACTCGGATGCAACTCCCTTTTCTACAAAAGGAGCTCGTAAAGTCTTGAATCTGTGTAGAGGCATTAATTGTTTCTGCAAGAACTTTGTGTAAAGAGTTAGGAGTTGGTAATTCTTGGTGTATAGTGGAAACTGTTGCATGTAATGTACATTTTTATGGAATCAATAAAGGGCTCTACCCCCATATAGGTAGAACTTATCTAAAATAATAATAGTAATATATATAATATATTTGTTTATTAATTATTTTTATGCAAACAATCTTTTAATCATTTTATTTTAAATAATGAATTTATGTGAATAAATTGCTTGTAATTAATGAAAATCTTAAATTCTTCTATCAAATATTTTCCTATTTTCTTCCATACATTGAAATGGTTTAATAAATAGAATTTATATTTTATGTGTGATATGATGTGATTTCAAGCTTTCATTTCTTTATATTTGGGTTTTTAAGTTTTTAAATAGTTTTTAATTTTTTATATATATATTTTTAATTATTATTATATATTATATTTTATATAAAGTAAATTTAGATATTGGGTTGATTTGTTGTGTATATGATAAATAGTTTTTAGTTTTGTGATTATAACTCAAAGTCATTAGATATTGGGTTGATTTGTTGTGTATATGATAAATTCTAAAACTTGGGATATGAAAGGTGAATAACACATTTAATCCCTAACAAGATAGACTTGATTTATATTATCTTACTTTCAATGAAAATATTGTTAAAGTTTGAGTATATAAAAAACCAATTGAAGAACCTAATGTCTGATAAATTGTGTAGTTGTTGTAAAAGGAGTGTTGTAATATTTATTTTGTTAGTATTGTAGGAGTATATGGTTTAGAAAGTAACTTTGGAGGAAAAAGGAAAAACAAAAACAAAACAAATAATGTAAAGGCAAAAACCTAATCCATTACCCTCTACTTGTTAAATAAGCTAGAACTTTGTTATTGTGGAAAGATAGGTCATACTATACATTCTGTAAAAGGAAGCAAGTACGTGTAAGATTTTGGAACAATTAGTCAAATAAGAGACAAGCGTGATGTAGAAAAAATAGAGAGTTCGATCACCCTAATTATGAACGATTGCAAATTTGGTCAACAAACACACTCGTGGAAATTTATGTTGATTCTTCTACAAGGTTATGATTATAATGATTTGTTGTGCTTCTTGAAGATAAAAAAGCTTATTTGGATATATCTTGTTATCTATATTTTATATGTTAAGTTAAACAGACATCTCATATGTAGGGGGGGACCATTTACATATGTATTATATATTTGCATTGGGGACAATAATTTAGGGAATTAATTTGAAGGAAATAGAAGTATTGATTGTATGTGTTGAGTCTACTAGCAATGCACCGTGGCATTGACTATTTGGTTGTGTAATGCATGGTTCCTTTCACTTAATGGAAAGGATAGTCCATGGTTTACCTTAGGTTCTTGATGAGAAAGTGATTTCTATAGCTTATTTATAGTACTTGGGTGCTCCACTATTTATAGGAATGTGCAGAACATTACATTGGGAAGAAATTTTAAGCAATTGTAAAAATAAGTTTGCAACTTGGAAGAACAAATGGCTCTCTATAGTTAGTAGAATTAATATGATCAAATTGTTCTTTTTGTCATTCCAATATATGTAATGTCATGTTTCAAACTAACAAGCACAAATATCTCAAATATGGAAAATTACCTAAAGAAATTCCTTTGGAAAGGATCCAAGAATGAAGAATATATCCCTTTACTGAAATGGGATATGACTTGCCTTCCCAAGGAGATTGTTGGGGTTGGTCTTAGAGAGATGGAAAGACAAAATTGGACGTTGGGAGTAAAGCTTTCATTGAAAATGTTTAAGGAGCTAGGTTCCAAAAGAAGTACCTTGATGGTGATTATCCAAGCAAAGTTCTAATAGTGGCAAATACCTCAGATTGTAATATGGAAGTTCATTGGGGGATGTAGACTGATTATAACTAAACATTTAATGTTGAATATAGGCAATGAAAGAAGAGCAAAATTTTGGATAGATTCGTGGAATGGGGAAGTACCTATCATAAATTTCTTTGACACACCGGATTGGCTTGAAGCTATAATTAGTTTGCAAGGAGAGATGGTTGCTGGTTGCGTTGAGATAAAAAAGGTGTTGGAAGTTGAAGTCCAACCCTAACAAAAGGATGGTGTTGGTGAATGCTATCATTGGAAGCCTTTGAAATATGCTCTGATCTCAGAGGATGCCAAGTCTATTTTAAATGATATACTGCAAAAAAGAAAAATAGTGTTGTTCAAACATTATGATGAAATTATTTGGAGTGGGTCTAAATTTGGTAACCACAAGGTTAAATTATGATATGAGATTCAAAATTTCTAGGGACTGGGTGCCAATTGGTTGAAAAACTTATGTTGGAATAGATGCATTTTTCCCAAGGTTGGTTCCTTTTAGTGGACTGCACTCCATCGAAGAATTTTTATTTATGACAGACTTTAGTCTAGTAGTTTTCAAGGTCTGAGCATATGTCCTTTGTGTAAAAGGGTTGAAGAAACAACCAATAATTTGTTGTTCAACTATGTTTTTGCTTCTTAATTTTGGGATTGGATAATGCAATTGATTGGGTGATTTGTAGCGAGATATGAGGATTTGTATGATATCTTGATCAGTTGGCCTAGCTTTGGATTATTTTCTCTGTGGGATGATATCTGGATGATTGCACCTTCCATGGTTGTGTGGCAACTCTGAAAGGAGCATAATAGACAATTATTTTGTGATCAAAGATTGGAGATAATAGACAATTATTTTGTGATCAAAGATTGGAGATTGAAGAGGCGATTAGGAAAATTAAGGATGGGATCTATGAGGTTACCAATTCTAATCAAAAAACAAGGAAGAATAAGCTATTTACAAACTGGGATAATGATATGCAGATTAAGTGGGGAAGGTAGCATCCTCCATCTGGGAATATAACAAGTAAATCTAAGTGCAAACAAGAGGTAAAGTGGACAAAGCCAGCTATGGGAATATTCAAGCTTAATTTCTATGGTGCAACAAAAGGTAATTTGGGTCCATCTGGCACTGGCAACATTATTAGGAACAGCAATGGGGATTGTGTATGGACTTTCTAAAAAAAATAGGGATTTAAACAAATAATGAGGTAGAAATGGAAGCACTAGCAAGAGGCCTTTGGTTGCGTGAAGAAAAAGGCTGAGAGATATTGACATTGAAGGTGACTCTCAGATTTGCATTAATGAAGTAAGAAAAATCAAGTTAAAACTGGAAACTTAAACCTTGGGTTGCAAAGATTTGGAATTGTCTTGAGAAAATGGGAAAGTATTCAATTATTCACATGTTTAGTGAGGCCAATCGTGTGGCTGATGCTCTGGCAAATATTGGTGTGTGCCAGGATATGACAGAGGAAATTGGTGACTCTTATAGCTTTTAGTCTAACATCATGAAATTATATCAGAAGATAACAGTGGTTAAGAATTGGCTCAAGTTTCTTCAGGATCAATTAAGATGTGTTATTCACTATGGGATGTGGTATTTTTCCAGCACATGGTATTTCTGCATATTTTGACAACTTTATTCAACTTTTCTAGGAGGGATGATTCTTGTTTGTGTTATTCCACTTTAGGAATGAATGGACTTTTGGAGCTATGGTAGACTCCTGTGTGGCATACGACGTTATGCAGATTCCTTTATGATTTGTTTGGTGTTGCTTGGCAAACGATTGTGGTTTGTGGTGCTAGAAATGACTTCACTAAGTAGTTGGATGGGAGAGATATTTAGTTTGGATGAGGTGGATAATAAGTAATTCATTACAGGCCTTCAAATCAATTATGAACTGATAAGCGTGGTTATATATAGCCACCTCTCAATTGAAGGAGAGTAATATTTTGTTCATTTTTTGATCTTTGGCGCAAGTTCCTTGCAGATATGGTTAATAGTTTTGGATTTCAATGCAGATGCGTTGATGAGGCCCCTAAGGAATAGATTTCCTACCTTTTTCAACTACGTAATGAATTTGCAAGGGACGCCATTATTAAGGTTGTTGGGACTGATTGTTGGGCTGGTGGCCACATTCATGACGAGATTGTTTATGAACGTCTCCTCACTCCTTTGGTCCAAGTGATGGGTTATACATTGTGGGGAGTGTGAATTACTGACAAAATTATATGTTGGGAATACTATAATGTTGTTTGTTAGGAAGTGGATTGTCTTGTAATAGTGCCTGATTCCAAAGTCATGTTGGGTATTATGGATCTTAATGTTGAGGGGAAGAAGGTTAAGATGCAGAAAGCTTGGAGTCTCTTCAAAAGGGGAGTTGAAAAGAGTAACAACGTTGATGAGTTCAAGGCATTTATGTATGCTAATTGTGGTCTTATGTTACAAAAGGGTGTAGATAGGATGATTGAAATTCCAGTGCATAGACTTCCTGTAATCTATGTATATGGTTTTCAATTAATACAGGGAGCTACTCTTTTGATATTGTTTATATTAATAATTGAAAATCTAAATTAGATATTTTAAAATGTTGAGTTTTTTATATATTTAATAATTTTTAAAAATATAGGCTTGATTATTCTAGGCTTAATTTTTTTATTAGAAAAAGTGATAATTAAATTGAGTATTAATTGAAAAAGTTTTACATTATCTTCATACACGTATTATGTAATAGGCAACATAAATATTCATTGAATTGGAGATACAAAAACATTCAAATTGCAAAGTGGACTAAAATCATTTAAATCTACCTCTCATGTTATTAAATTTTGAGATGAAAAAAATCATATACCTTTTATAGAATCTATTAAGCTAATTTTAGTAGTATATCAATTCTTCACAACATCTCTATAATTGGGCTTGAAACTCATGGACCTATCCACACATACTCCATTTGCAAATGACAAAAGATGACCTCCCTTGAGATTTTCATCTCGCAAAACTACTTTGATAAGATGAGAAGAAAGTTCATGCAATTGATGGACATCTTTGAACCTGAGACAAGTGCAAACTCAATGCCACATATATGCTCAACAGAGTGAAAATGACATTCTCATTTGCACTTACTTGTTGTGCTTCCTTTGAAAAATCAAGCAAGAAATTCATTTGACAATGAATTTAAGACTTAATATTCATTGCTCCTTAGTTCAATGTATACTGAGTATAGTATTCCTACAAAATAAAATTGCACATCCAAAATTTGAATAATGATCTTATTTATATATATTTCTAGGGAAAATCAAATGAAAGATGAGATTTGAGTTGGAAAATAGAAAATTGTCATTTTGAAGTGATAAATAGATAATGATGAATTATGTAATTCAATTGATAATAATTGTGAAGATATTCTATCTTTATTTTTAAGTTTCAAAAAGAAAAAAGAAAAATATAAAAAATTCATAATATAATAATTTAATTTTCCAATATTATATTTAAATAATATAATATTATTATTTATAATATTGATATATATCATTTTATATATTTATTATAAAAAATATTAATTTAAAATATTATATACTTATATATTACACTTAATATTATAATTTTTAAAATTTAATTTATTATTATTATTTTTTAATGTATAGGGAACTCTTAATGTTATTCTAAAATATTTTTTTATAATACTTTAAAAAATATTCCATTTAATATTAAACAAATCAAATTGTGGCAAGACGATTTTGCTATTTGATAGTAAACAATTTTGGGGGGGTTAATATGATAATAGTATTGGTTGGCTAAGAAATGTAGTGTCTTATCATTTGATAAAGTTATTGATTTTATTTATTTTTTAAATTTTAATTTTTCTAGCAAATGTATTGATTTGAAAATAATTTAATTTGACAATTTTAAAAAAATAGTAAAAATAGTTAAAGTATTATGTTGATTGACTTTATATATGATGTCATGATTATGAATTAAATTGATTTTTTTTTTTGAATTTTTAAGTTGAAAATGAGAAGTTATTTTTTTGGTGCTATTTTATTATTATTATTTATATTAAAAAATGAGAGAATCCAGAACAAGGAGGCCAGGCCTCAGCAAAATAAAGTTGTCACCGCCACAGGACAACAAAAACCAAAGTAACAACAGGGTGCGTAATCCGCACAAAAGAGTACTAACAAACTAACTGCATCATGAGAAGTCAACAAAAGCATCAAGAGAGGATGTCATCATGGGGTTCAACCCATGTCACCCATCCCTGAGGTCCTTCCATCCAAACAATGGTCTTCTGGCTCTGAATTTGTGCCAGCATCTCAACTTGGGCGTAGGAGGGCTCCCTGTTATCTTTAATTTCGTTGTTCAGCTTCTTGAGAGCCTCCTCAAAGGAGGATAGGTTATCCTCATTGTGCCTCCACTCATAACCATCCTTCATCTCATTGATGAACATGGTGGCGTGACCATCCTTGAGGAACCTCAAGAGCTTGTGCCTCTCAGTGTTCATAGTAGAGGCAACCTGCATGATGTTAGTGAACAAATTTGCTCTTTGTTTTCAAATGATTAATCTTAAACTCTGTTACCTTATTCTGAGAACAAATGATTCACTGAACAATTGGGTAAGTGTTGTTCAAATCACTTCCCTCTGAATTTTTGCATAGGTACAGCTCCCTATCTTGGTTTTTCATGAAATGTGTTTTATTTTTATTTATATCTGAATGAAAGCTTTTAACTAGAAAGCGTGTAAGGCCGCCTATTTCATTCTTGGATGAGAGGCTGCAACTTTTCTCATGTCTCATAAACAATGAAAGCTATTTCCTTAATTTTCAAAACATATAACTACAGCAACTGAAACAAAGTTCAATATACTTCTTCCACCTAAACCAATAAAAGACGAACAGATTCAAGGAAAATAAATCCACCCTCAATCATGAGTCTTTTCTAGAGTAAACAACACATTCAAAGGAAAGAACATCAGAGGAATAATGAAATACTGCAATGAAATGATCAATTATTGTTACTTGATCGGATGAACATATGCAAAGACATGTTATCTATTCAAATTCAAAATACACAGATCTTTCTTCTCCCCAAAAATAATATGATCAGATTTCATATATATATCCTTATGCAACAAAGGCACAAAAATACATCTGCCGATCTTTTCCAAAATAGATCTCAATCATCTGATTCTTCCTTTGATTAAGAATAGAAAATACCAAAACAAAAACTTCAGTCGAAGTTCACAAGATTAGTTACTAAAATCTAACCCTTCTACCATCTGTTTTACTTAATTTATAGTCTAAACGGGGGAGGTCTCCCTAAAAACTCGACCACTCTCCGATAAAATAGTTACAAAACCAATAAAGAGTATTTTGGGATAGATGTCCCGAAGTTTCTACATAACCATAAGAAATGTTTTAAAAATAAAGAAAACTAGCCCTAAGTGGATGCATTATGTCATATTCCATCATTATCATCTTCTCTGTCTTCGCGGGCATCATGAGCAGCTGTGATTTCTTGAACCATGGATTGGCTTGGGACTTTCATTGCATTGAGTTTCGCCTTTGCCACCTCTTTATTCCACTTATGTTGCACCATCTTCTCTGAGTGTTTCGGCAGTTGATCGTTCCCAATGAAAACCATAGATTCGATCCTAGCCACCTTGGTTATATCCTCCGACGTGAAGCTACTCTTGACTCTGATCTTCTCCATGTTCAACCGGAAAGATTTGATTGCTTCCTGTGTGCTTGACCCGCAGATTCCTAACTCCCAGTCATGATTAGGATTAACCACTTTATTATCCTTGACTATACTGCTTTGCAAATCCTGGAGTTCATAGACAGAGGTTCTTGCATCCGTAATCACCGACTAGAAGGTGAGCACTCGCCACATGATAGTTTTCTTCAACACGAAAAGTTGACATTCATCGGCCACCAACTTAATTGAATGTTCTGTCAGAAACCTGGTAGTCCCATATTCTTCGATTTTGGCAAATAGAGGTAGGACATTTTGCCATTTGTGCTCTTCTTTCTCCCACGGTACAAGTTGGTTTTGGATTTCAGAAATCAGGCTCTATACTTCATCACACAATTTCTGGGAGTCGATTATGTACTTTTCACCGTCTTTGATTATTTGTTCAATCCACTTCTCAACCGCTTCAGCGATGCTCTTAGCCCGTTGAACTTGGTTCATCAACCTCTTGTTTTCCGGAGAAGTTGGGTCAAAATTCTCAATGGCATGGGCTATTGGAATTGCTCCAAGGCAACCGATACTTTCGATGAACTGAGCCAAAACACTTATGTGTCTTTTTAAGTTCTCTTTTCTCCCGTCCATCCTTCTCTGACCGGGTAAGCATTTTCTTCGCTAACACTTGGAAAAAATGGTTATCTGTATCTCTGCTCATCTTTCCTGACTCTACTTTTGTGATTTCAAAATCATCAGAACCAGCCTCTTTGTTTTCATCTTTTGGCTTGTATGAGGCAATTTCGGCCATCCATTTTCCAGTTTCTTCGTCATTGTTTAGGTGAGCGGTGGTCTTGAACCTTTTCGGCTTTGGATTCTTCTCAGAGTACTTAGCAACCATTTCCTGAATCAGAATGGTCATAAGGAGAAAGCTCCTTTTCTTTTTCACTGAGGTTGTTAACCATTTAGGGGTCGCAGCGGAATGAGTAGTTCCTTCAATCATTTTTGGTGGTGGCATCATTGCCACAATCACTGTTTGGGAGTCTAGAGCACAAGCAACTTCACCATCCAAATCTTCAATTTCAAAAATCTGAGCCTCAAGCACGGCATCTTTTACTCCCATATCCTTGACCTGGTCCATCTTCCTCTGGGTGACACTACATGATTGAGTATGCCGAGGGGTACTGAAATCCAGAGTTGGGCTAGACCTGCGTCTAGGCTGAGCCGACTTGATTTCCTTACCTGCACGAACAGGAGCACTGTTAGAAGGACGTTTTGGTGAAGATATATTTCGTGCAGAAAGGGACTTGGCGCCTGGCTTTATTGCTTTCTTTTTAGCCACCCATGCCACGGTTCTTTCCAGAACTCGTTTGGTCCTCAATTGTATGTCATCATTTTCCTCCTCGTCCCAATTAATTAAGGGCATTTCAGTCTCTGCATGGGCTAACTATCCTGGTTCAAACAATTCAAGATAATCCTCTTCAAGCCCTTTAACATCTAACTTTATTTGCAAAGAGACAACCTGTTCTAGCACCAATCTCATGTTTTCCCTTTTGAAAACTTCAAGTTCATCTGTACAGTCTTCCCAGAAGTCTTCTAGCTGTGGCATGGGAAGATAAGGCATTAAGCCAAGGCTCCGAGAAAATCCCTTATTGTCAAACCCTTTCCTTTCAGAATACAGAGAGAAATTAAAATTCCTAAGGTCTGCTCCTATACTTAGTGCATCAGACATTGAATTACAAGACAACACTCTCAATTGTATTGGAAAATGACCTTCCCACTTGTCCTTAGGTTGTGCCTTCTTGACCATAGAGGTCAGTTGTTTGCATACTTCTGCTAGAACAAAACAATAAGAACAGAAGTACGGAAGCTTGAAGGGTTCCTCTTCAAAGCCTCCTACTCGTATATAGCAAAAACGTGGGAACTGGATTTAAAAACTACTGAACTTCTTAATCAAGGTCTGTGCATCATCTGAAATCCGTTTGGCCTTTGTACCCTTCAGTTCATGACACATATCACCCAGGAATGCATTGTGTATCCTTCTAAAATCTTGTAGGGCATTGTCTTTTTGCAGCATAGGATAGAACTCATACACCGGAACATCTTCCTCAGTGAGCTGCTTTGGTACACCCGTTAACTCCTTAACACAAGCTAGACAATACAAGAGATATGAGGACATGAAGAAGTTTTGTTGAGACTGCTTGGCTAGACTCAACTGCTCTCTCATTGAATCGGCAATTAACTCTGCCCAATCCAAATATTGTTTTCCTTCCAGAACTAGTTGCACATAGCAAGATATCCAATCATCAAAGCTATAAGCTCGGCAGAACCTCTGGCTCGATGCAATAGAAGCATCACATCATGGATATGTGGCAACATGTGGTTCTTATTAGGATTTTTAGGTAACCTAGAACCACCTCTCTGAGGGACCTTCAACCAGAATTTCGCCACATTATTTCGGTGACCGGCTTTATCTGCATTGAACTCACTGATTGACTGGGTAGGAGAGAAATTAGAAAACTGGTAATCCAGTATCTTGAAAACTAAAGCAATCACCTCACGGTTAATGGCAAGAAGGGTTTTGCCATTATCTCTCTTAATAGTTTCAGATACAGGGTCATATCTAGCAATACACTCCCGAACCAACTCTGGACAAGGAATTGTTGGAGGAAAGGTTGCGGCTTCTAAAAGTCCACTACTCAAAATCTCTATACAAAAAGACTTATCAATACCCTTGAACACCCTTTCTTTCAAATCTTCAAGGTTCTCTCCTTTCAGGTCAGTATCACTAACTATGGCTTTTGTGGATGCCAAGCTAAAGACGTTTCCAAACAAATGCAGAGTGGACTTCATTACTTCAAAACAAGAAACCTAAATTTGATTGCAGTGAAACCTTCTGTATGAGAGAAAATGCAAGGGAAAACACTAGAGAAAATAAGGAAAGACTCACCTTCACAGTTGTATAATCGGATGACGGCTAGCAGCAAGAAAGACTCCTATCCAGGGATAACATAAACAAAAGTCCAGCAGCAAGTAGCAAATGCAGAACACAAATGATTTTCATACCTTATTGAGAAAGGTAATGATACAGACACATTAAGTGCAATGATTTTGCAATTTCAGTTTGGAGGCGGCAAGTTGGTAGATTAAACCCTCACATGCATGCATTAAATGCATGGCAGCATGCTTTAAGAAACTGCCAGTTCCCGAAATGTTCACTTACTTCGAAAAAGCCAAAGAATGACATCACTTTAAGATATGGTTCTGCCTCTCCGTATTTAGCAATGAATGCACTTCCCAAAACATTAGAAACCGTGAGACCCACCAATATTGAACCCAAATGAACATCTTGAACCTACTTCTTGAGTGTTCAAGTAGTTCAAGATGTACACCGCGTCAAACTATTGACCACTTGCTGTGTCGAACACGTTGAACATATTTGAACCCTTTGAACTCAGTTCAATAAGTTCAACACAAATGTTATATCACCGAATAGGAAAAACTTTATTAAAGAGCTGCTGCAAAACACTTAGAGAAAATGTTAGTACGAAAAACTTTTTCTAAACACCTTGGAACCTATTGAACCTAAATCAACCTCTTGAACCCAGTTCATAACGGTTTGAGGTGTTCAAGGAGTTCAATCAATTGTCTGAACCTGACTTAAATGACTAGAAAAAGGATTTGAGGACACATTAAGGACTTGAACCAAGGTAATATGGCATGAACTAGGACTCCAACATAAAAATGAAAAGATGACCCACTCTTGCCATGAGGAATAAATGGTGCGGTAACACATGACAATTTTGAAGAATGTGAGTCTTCGAAAGGATTCAGTAAGGGCCCTGACTTGGCCTTCAAACCTATCAACATTCCTAATTTTCCAAATATACCAAAGAATATTGGTAGATAAAGTAAACCAAAAGATATTAGCATCCTTTTTCAATCCTTTAATGTGCCCAGAAATAATTTCCATAGTATTCACAAGATCAGGGATAGAAAAGCCAAACATTAACCAGATTTCCTTAGCAATGGAGCAATCAAAGAAAATATGCATGCCAATCTTAGGAAGTTTACAAATAGAGCACAAATCATTATTATCATAATTCCTTCGGAGAGGGAGTCTATTAAGTATCATAAGCCATTTAAAGCACTTGATTTTTGGCTCAATCAAACTATTCCATAGCATGTTGAAGGTCTTTTGCCACTGCATAACAGGCAGATCAGAATACCATAAAATGTTAACATTCTTAATGATGGAAGCCTCATAGGTTAAGACAGAGTAAATTTTATGAGCCTTAATTTTAGCCAAAATAGTACCATCAGGCCATTTAAAAGACATAAATCTATGAGAATCGGCATCATAGTCTTTAGGAAGACCGAAATCAATACAAGCCTGCTTAATCATGTTATAGGTTCTTTTTTGAGCGGGGGGGAGGTTAAATTTTGAGCTGAGATCTTCCCACATGATAAGAGTATCATGTTCCAAAATGTCAATAAGATATTTGATCCCTTTGTTGGCCCAGGCTCTAGTCGAGCATCCCTGAGTAAGGGCCAAGGGTTTGCCAACATGGAAGAGTTTCCACCATAAGGATCTCTTGCCATGAATTAGGTCACCATTGTTGACACTAGTGTTGACCAAAAACCCCCTAACATGTTCCCAGGCTTTCCAAATAGACTTGAACACACAAGTGCCCTGGACAGAAATAGGAAAACCACCGGCCACAAGGTCGGTGAGAGGTAGACCCTTCCAAGACTTAGCATTCTTAGGGACAACCCTCTCAATATTGTGTCTGATTAAAACCTTCCAAGGTTCCTGACCATTGAGAGAATGGAAGATCCATTTAGCCGCAGGGGCAATACCTTGGATCCTAAGATCCTTTAATCCAAGGCCACCAAGAGATTTCTCAATATGGCACCACTTCCAGTTAATAGTGTGTAATTTATTATTACCTTTTCCATAAGACCAAAGGAGTCGTCTAACAGCCTTTTGAATTTCTAAGATCTGATAGTTGCTAAACATCCAAGCAGAGGAGTAGTAGATATTATAGGAGGAGAGGATTTTTTGGCACACTTGAACCCTGCCAGCCAGGGAGAGGAATCTATTGTTCCATTTACTAAGTTTCTTATCAATTTTCTCCTTAACCCAAAGCCACATATCTTTGATGGAAGGGGACATCGAGAAGGGAACTCTAAGGTATCTAGCGATTTTGTTAGGACCACCCCATTGGTAGCCAAGGTGTCCAAACCAGTCAGGGGGGTGATCCATCCAGCTAAGGAAGGTAGACTTGGTCTGGGAGATCCGAGCTCCAGAAATTGACCCAAAGCATTGGATTTTAAGGCTAAGGTTATCCATGTTTTGCTTGGTGAGCTCAAGAAAAAGAGTTGTGTCATCGGCAAACTGAATATTCATCAATTCATTATCATCAGGGAGCCTAATCCCATTAACCTTTGGGGAGAGGGAGTTATCCCTAAGGAGGTAGAATAAAGCGTCAGAGGCAATAACAAAGAGAGCAGGGGCCAAGGGGCAACCCTGTCTAACGGACCGAGAGAGCATAATGGAAGAGGAGAGGGAGCCATTAACATCAATCTGAGCAGAGGCATCTTGAAGGAGGACCTCGACATAAGTACAAAATTCACTAGGAAAGCCAAAGGCTTCAAGCATCGTAATAATAAAGTCCCATTCCACCCTATCATAGGCTTTCTCAAAGTCAAGGAGAAACATAGCAATGTCTTGACCAGAAACTTTAGACCATTCCATGGCTTCCCAACTTGTGATGAGATTTTCTAGAATATACCTACCTTTAATGAAGTCAGTTTGGGTGGGGCAGATGAACTTGGGTAGGATCTTTTCCAGTCGAACGGCCAACATTTTAGCCAAGATCTTATAGGACACATTGAGAAGGGTAATGGGTCTCCGATTCTTAATGAGGGCCTTGTCACCATCCTTGGGTATGAGTTTAACAATGCCCTTATTGATAACATTGCCAAGGGAACCCTTACCCAAACCCTCATTGTATATATCAAGAAGATCAAAGCAAATCCAGTTAAGGTTCGCTTTGTAGAACTCAACTGGGAGCCCATCAAGCCCTGGAGATTTGTCATTGTGGAGGGAGTTGATGGCTTTCTGAATTTCATCAATTGTGAAATTATGTTTAAGGAGGCAAGATTCCCCCTCAGAGATCCTAAAGGGAATGATGGATTTGCATTTAAGTCTGAGGGCCTTGGCAGTCTCAGGGTCTTCAGAGGTGAAAATTTTTTGGTAGAAGAGGGCAAAGGCTTCCTTAATGTTGTCCAAATCAACAATTTCTTGAATATCAACAATAAGTCTATCAATCTTTTCCCGGATTTGCTTATGTTTAAGTAGATTAAAGAAAAACTTGGAGCCCTTATCGCCAAATTAGAGCCAATGGCTACGGGCTCTAATCATGGCCCCCTTGATCTTAACTTGTTGATGTAATCTAAGGGCATCCCTAGTTTTCGCCACTTGGTTGGCAAGGTCAGGGTAGGAAGTAGTCAACTCAATTTCATTTTCAAGGTGAAGAAAATTAAGATTAAGAGTCTTTTCCACAAATCTGGAGTCTTTGGCCTTTTTTGACCAATAGTTTGCAAGAGTTTTTGCCAAGAAACAACATTATAATTCCACCCATCAATATGTGAAGCTAAGTTCTTATTATCCTTATTTAGGAATCTAGTGAGGTTAATGGCAGCAAGAACATCAAGATCTTTCAATAAATTAGTGTTAAGAATGAACTTCTTAGGTCCCACCACATTACCAAGTAAGGAGTTAGCAAGTTTGATGTGGGCAGTAATAGGGTGGTGATCCAAGAGAGTAAAGGGCCAGACAACAACAAAATTTCCATCGTTACTAGGGATAAATGAAAAAACATCTTTATTGGGGGTAAGTGCACAAAGATGGTGGTCAAAAAGGGGGGTATAAGTGGACACTTTTTTTCTGAAATCAGGTGAACCTGAACTTGGAGGCAAAATTTGAAAGTCATCCACTCAAGATATGAAGATAATCAAAGAACAAATATTGTAGTAATCTAAATCTAGTTTCCAAACTACTAAACTTTTTCAAAATTGGATAAGATTAAGGGGGTCAAATCCTTCGCGCACAAAAAACTAACCCTGATTTTTAAAAAAAAACATAACATAGTGTCTGACGTGCGCATCAAAAAAGTCATAGTTAGATTTAGTATTTTGACAAATCCTTTGGCAGAAAGATAGTTAAGAGTGAACACTAGAAGATGTGTAATTTTTTGTTGAGTATTTTTTGTTTTATGATTTTTCCAATCGAGCACATCCTGAAAATTAGGTACTTGTTCGTGCGTGAAGCATAAGTTGCACTAAACAAATCGAAAATACAATTTATTTTTTTAAAATTGTAAAGAATCAAGTGCACTACAATAATATATAAAGTTTTTTAAATTTGGATAAGTATATCAAAATTTATTCAAAAAATGGTGCACCTATGTCTGTGAGAACTATGGAGACACTGGTAAAAGAAATTCAATAATAATATGTTATTGTTGTTGATCAAATTGAAAAAAAATTATATGGTTAGAAAGACAAAGTCAATAAACCAAGTTGATAAAATAAAACACGTCAAAAATGAGAGAAATGGAGGGAAATCAAACTTCTAAACTATAGCTTTGTCATTCAGGCCTATTTCCAAGCCTAAACAGTCAAAAACACATACGGGGTACTACAAGTTTAAAAAGCGTGTACGGGATACTTATGGTGTAAGCAGCGCATACACGCTATTGTATAATATGATATTCTATATATAATATGTGTATATACATATAATATGTGTATAATATGATATTGTATATATAATATGTGTATATACATATAATATATAATATATGTATATATATAATATATTAAACATATATATACACATGTAAGTGTATTGTCTCCCCCTCTCAAATGCATACAAGGTCTCTCTCTCTCTCTCTCTCTCTCTCTCTCTCTCTCTCTCTCTCTCTCTCTCTCCATACCCCATCCCTCGCTCTCTCCCCTTCTCTCTTCCTCCATACCCTATCCCTCTCTCTCTCTCCCTCACTCTCTCCCCTTCTCCCTTCCTCCATACCCCATCCCTCTTTCTCTCGCTCTCTCCCCTTCTCCCTTCCTCCATACCCCATCCCTCTTTCTCTTCTTCTCTCCCTTCCTCCCTCCATACCCCACTGCAACTGTGTATGCACTTCTATAGAAGTAGGTGAATTTATTTCTTGTCTGCAACTTCCTCTTTGATTTTTATCATGTATGCTCTCCTAAGAAAATTGACTTATGGATTTGTGTGTGTATATTGAATAGGAGGAATAGGGTTTGAAATTGAACCACAGGTGTATTAGCATGACAAACAAGGAAACCTGCAACAATATTATTCTCAAATGTGTTTTTAATGAGCAAAGCAGATGTGGAAAATAGTGTCAACAAAGCAACATGATGAGTCAGAGTACCTGCAATATGTTTTTCAGAAGGAAACAACAGGTAGGAAGAGAAAGAGGGAGAGTAACACAGATGATGTCCTATAGAATGATAGTGGTGGGTATGCGAGAGTTCCCATGTTGTTAAACAACACCTGTCACCTAAAGAAATTAAAGTTTGTTGTATGCATGACAGTGGTAGTATATGATGATCATCACTTGTCAAACAGCTTGGAACAGTACATACCCATGAAAGAAATCAAGTGTGTAATTCCTATAGTCACAATCGAGATCAGTCTTATAACCTTGCAAATTTAATAGCATCATATGTTTTAGAACTTAGGCAGTACTCTTAGGGTTAGGTCAAGCTCTTACACTTGCTTTTTAGCGAAGCCTCGTTGTTTGTTTGCTTGGAGTCTCGTTGTATGATGCTTTATTCATAACTTTAAATTTAATATATCATTTTATTAGCCTACCATACGACTCCTTAGGTGTCATTAGAGGTCGTATTGTTTCCTAAGAGGTCATATGGTGTCCTGTGACCCCTTAAAACCCCTCGGGACACCAATGACCCATAACAACACCATATGGTGTTCTAAAGGGTCCTATGGTGTTCTATGACCCCTTAGGACACCATTTGGTGTTGTTATAGGTCCTATGGTGTGCTAAGGGATAATATAGTGTCAAATGACCCCTTAGGACACCCTATGACCCCTTAGATGTTGTTAGGGATCATATTGTGTTCTAAGGGTCATATTGTGTCCTGGATTCAATCTCTCTCTCTCTCTCTCTCTCTCTCTCTCTCTCTCTCTCCATACCCCATCCCTCTCTCTCTTGCTCTCTCCCCTTCTCCCTTCATCCATACCCCATCCCTCTTTCTCTTCTTTTGTAATTCCTATAGTCACAATCGAGATTAGTCATATGGTGTCCTATGTCCTTTCTCTCTCCCTCTCCCTCCTTCCCTCCGCCCTCTTCTCTCCCTCTCTCCCTCCCTCTACCTCTCTCACTCTCTCTACCTTCCCTCCCCCCTCTCTCTCTCCCTCTCTCTCCCTCTCTCCCTCTCTCTCCCTCTCCCTCCCCCTTCTCTCTCTCCCTCTTGTTAGGGTTTCAAGCAGATCTGAAGCAAATATGAACTAACAATTATATGCAAGTTTAAATACAAAAGATAAAGGAATAAAACATGACATAGATAACATAGAGATTTAATGTGGTTCACCCAAAATGGGTTGCGTCCACCATACATAGTTGTCCAATCTTTCTTATTATCCAACAAAAATAGTACATCAACCTCTCCATGCCTTAAGCATCCCAACCGCTTATAACATGTGTTTTTTAGGGCAACAGACAAAGTCAGCCTTTTTAGAGTTTTATAGTACTTTGCTTATCGGTCACCACATATCAACACCTCTCCCCTCTCCTCTCCCTCCCTCCCCCTACTCTCTCTCTCCCTTCCTCCATACACCTTCTTCTCTCCCACCCTCCCCCCTCTTCTCTCCCTCTCTCCCTCCCTCCTTCCCTTTCGTCCCCCCTCCTTTCTCCCTCCCCCCTTCTCTCCCCCCTCTCCCTCTCTCTCTCTCTCCTCCCCCCTCCTCTCCCCCCTCTCCCTCTCTCTCTCTCTCCCTCCCTTCCTCCATACCCCTTCTTCTCTCCCTCCCTCTTTCTCTTCTTTTGTAATTCCTATAGTCACAATCGAGATCAGTCATATGGTGTCTTGTGTCCTTTATCTCTCCCTCTCCCTCCTTCCCTCCCCCCTCTTCTATCCCTCTCTCCCTCCCTCTACCTCTCTCCCTCTCTCTACCTTCCCTCCCCCTCTCTCTCTCCCCCTCCCTCCTTCCCTTTCTCTCTCCCTCTCCCTCTCTCTCTCCCTCTCCCTCCTTCCCTCCCCCCTCTTCTCTCCCTCTCTCCCTCCCTCTACCTCTCTCCCTCTCTCTACCTTCCCTCCCCCCCCTCTCTCTCTCCCTCTCTCTCCTTCTCCCTCCCTCTCACCTACTCTCCCTCTCCCTTCCTCCATAACCCTTCTTCTCTCCCACCCTCCCCCCTCTTCTCTCCCTCTTTCCCTCCCTCCTTCCCTTCTACCCCCCCTCCTCTCTCCCTCCACCCTACTCTCTCTCTCTCTCTCTCTCTCTCTCTCTCTCTCTCTCTCTCTCTCTCTCTCTCTCTCTCTCTCTCTCTCTCTCTCTCTCTCTCTCTCTCTCTCTCTCTCTCTCTCCCTTTTCATTCACATCTTTTCTACTATCAATAACGCATACGGGGTACTGAAACTATTAGTTCACTACCCTGCCATAACTTTTTTAAGGCAAAGGAGCACGTACGCAGTACTTATTACTTGTAAGCACATATGGGGTACTGAGCCCATTATTCGTTACCCTACGATTACATTTTTTTAGGCTTAGGAGCGCGTACGCGCTACTTATTAGTCCAGAATGGGAAAAAAGAACACCGTTGGGCTTGTCAACATTTTATGGACTAACAGTGCGTACGCAGTTTATAGACATAGTTTTAGTTGCCCAAGAGCCTCAACGGCCTCAAAAGAAGTTTTTGAGGTCGTTGAAGGCCCCACTAGAACTGTGTCTGCACTTCTATCACTATTTTATACATAGAAGTAAGTGATTTTTTTTTTTTTTGCATGATTTCAAATGATTGAATTGTTGTTCTTATTAGTTTTTGTCAATAGTAGTGTGATTGTTTAATAGTTTTATTCCAAAAAATAGTGATAAGATGCATATTTATGGTTATTTGTTTGTTTTATGAACTTTTGTTTACATATATATGTAATATGATTCTATTTAGGACAACCGATATCAACCATTGGAAAGAACAAGAGAGGAATGATGGAACAATGAGAGGCTCAAAAGGAAAGACAAAGGTAGCGTATGAAGAAATTGTGTGGCATAAGAACAATGGGAGAAGAAGGTATGTCATCCTCAACATCTCAATTTGATTTACCAAACAAATATAATGCACCTAATGCAATTGAAGAAGAGACATTTGATTTACCGTTTGAACCTAATGCAATTGAAGAAGAAACATTTGATTTACCGTTTGAACCTAATGCAATTGAAGAAGATACCGCATTGAATAATCAATTAAATGATGAACATATTACACCTTCTCTACTTGATGAATTAAATGTACATAATGCACCGATGTTAACACCTCCTAGAATCATTCGTAGGAAACCAAAGTATCTAATTGACAGTAATGAGAATATATTAAATTCAATGCCCAATAAAATGAATGAATGAACTTGTAGGAGAATGGTTAAAAGAATATGGCAAAACTATTTTAATAACTTAAATCAAACCGCAAGATGTCAATTAATTGTTCAAATGATTAAAAATTTGAATTTTAGAGAGACGATGAAAATTCTAGGCCTAAGATCATCTGAAAGTAACAATGAAAGAACTATTGTGAGAAATCTATTTGATGCATATCAAGCTACTGGTTCAAAATCACGTACTAAAGATTCTAATGCTAGTCGACGTGTCATTACATCAACCATAATGAGCAAGAAAATAAAAAAAGATCATTTGATAGGCAAAACAAGTAAGTCATTAAACGTTAATAGAACATTAAGTAAAGCATTAAAGAGGCGGGAAAAAATAGAGGAACCTAACAATAATTCTCTTTGGGCATTCTCGGGTAGACTACCACGCAAAGACAAGGTTGTTGTTGATGCACTAAAAACATTAATTGAAATTTTTTGGCATGACAACACAAAAGTTTCGCCCAACCAAAGAGATGTTGTGAGAAGGCGAATTGGGTCTACAAATTATGAGCCACATGCCAAACACTATTTGGAAAACTAAATTTTATGAAATATTCCTTCAAAAGTTTCCTCAAATAAGAATTTCTCAAAGATTTTTTGAAATGGCAAAACCTTTTTATATTAAGATTAATCATGTATGCACCACGTGTTGTTGTAGAATGCATATTGAATTTTCCATGCATTATGATATTTTTCGTCATATTTGTTCTACTTTGCACACTAACGATGTTTTGCAGGAATGTAATATACAAGCACCTCCTAAGTCGGTAAGCGAATTTATTTCAAGTGTGCTATGTAATAGACATGATGGTTGCATTTATTATAAGATGCCTTGTTTGGAAGGTTCTTGTGCGATATGTGGTGGTTTGCAACGTTTACCAAGATGCGTACATTTGGAGAGCACACATGAAATTGGTACGAAACTAGTTTCTTTCGAAAAATACAAGACAATCACATATGGAGTTAAAGATGGAAAAGATTTGAAGAGATGTGAGCTAGTCAAAAATGATATATGTGTAGCTCAATTTATGAAAATGTTTCAAGAGAAACTAGTTTATGAGTACATAATGCATACACATAGAGCTCGATGGTTAGATGAGCAATTCAAGTTATGTAAGGACACGTTTCCTCTTGGCACCATTGTCTCTATCATTGATTTCGCTGAAAATTATACACTACAACCTCAAAATGAAGTGCAATCCATGTATTATCACTCTACACAAGTTTATATTTTTGTACACATAGTATTCATGCATGCAAATGGTAGCATAGAGGAGGATAGAAAGGTTGTAAGAGAGTATCACTTCTACATAAGTGATGATCGTACTCATTCATCAGAGTTTGTACAGGGATGCTTTAAAGTTTTCTATGATAGTTTAAGGGAAAGGAACATATGATACAACCGACACTTAATATGGTCAGATAATTGCACCGCATAATTCAAGAATGCAAGGATGTTTTATTGGTTGACAAGGATGCATATGACAAGTGGTGTACAACATTTTTGGAATTTCACTGAGGCTGGACATGGTAAGGGAGAGCCTGATGGTGCACGAGCATGTGTGAAAAGAGCCCTAGCTAGGGAAGAATTGAAGTAGGAAGGTGGTGTTGAGTTGATAGATGTAGAAACAATTGTGCGATAGTGTAAGTCTACGATGGGTCCAGGTAATCCAAGTATGTCAATGGTTCATAGATATTTTTGGTTGATCACTGAATCTAACATTGAAAACTATCTAGATTGTTGTACAGTTGCAGGATCAAGTGACATGCACTCATTTATGAGTTCAAATTCAAGTTCACTGGTAATTTATATGAGACATATGGTATATTTTCTCTTCATGCATGTATTGTTTGTGGGAAGAATGTGAATCACAAGAGTGGGTTGACAAATAGTCTTGTAGACCATTGGTTCCCATTGATTCATATGAAATTCCCAAAGCACTACAATTGAGCCAGATGGAGACATCAGTGGATTTTGACCATGTATCCGACCTAGTGGATTCAGGTGATTTTTTGAGTTAACTTTTTTGCAAGTATTCTTTTTGGTTCATTTTGTTGTACATCATACTTTATTTTTGGTATTAATTAACACTTTATAAAATGCAGGTCATGTGTATGCAGTTATTGCAGAAGAGAACAATGAAGAAGGAACAAATTACTATTTGTGTCATTGTGTTGAGCCTAAAAGAAAATTGACAACCACAATCATTGATGGAGAGGGTATTGAGTATCCAATAGGGTTTGTTGTCGTGACAGGAACATGGCTTTGGAGATACCCTATCAAGAATTCTGATGTTTGGTTGTTCAAGGACTTTGAAACATACAGACATATTCTTCATTTCTCTAACCTTGTTGTTGCAACAAATATTCATTTGATGAAGTATCGTGGTAGACCTCATAACAAGATTTTATGGAAAATTCGTGAATCTGACCACGAGGCAATACTTGACACAATACGGGTTAGAGCCGATCCTAAAAGCTCACTTGATTGATTCTACGGTTTAGAGTAGAATGATTTTGAGAATTTTGTATAAATCATCGATGAATTGTTCTATATTCATTTTTTGTATATATAAATGTCCATGAGCTGATTTTTAAATGTTCAGGGGCATAATTTGGTATATTTAAATGGCAATGAGCTAATTTGTACATATGTACATGCCAAATTTTGTATATTAAAATGGCGATGAGTTGAATCGCACATATTGTAATGCCAAATTTTGTATAAAAGCCCATGAGATGATTTGTATATTAAAATGGCAATGAGTTGAATCGCACATATTGTAATGCCAAGTTTTGTATAAAAGCCCATGAGATGATTTGTAAGACATTTTTTTGTATAATCAAATAGCCAAGAGCTGATTTGACCATATTTAGAGGCAAATTTTTGAATAATATATGACAATGTTTTGTGACTATTTTGTGTGTCAATGTTTTGTGATTATGTTTTGAGTATATGTGATGTGTCCCTGGTCAATCATGAGCATTCTTGATTCTTGTATAATCATGGAGAATTAATTGAGTCATTATCGAGTCATAGGGGTCATAGATTGAGACTAGATACAATTTGAGCAAAAATTGTCATTGTTGTCAAACAAATTGTCAAAAAAGTTGTCAAGCAACTTCTACATTGCGTCGGTACGGTATGACTCTCGATGTTCTGACGCTTTGGGATGTACGATAGGGGCATGCCTAGCATAAACCTGCCCACCTGGACAAGCTTGCAACGTCGGCTTGTGCACATGACAATTGAATCAATTCTAGCCAATCTAGCAACTTTGCATTGCATGCAACTAACAGTTTTGCAGCAGGCAAAAAAATGCTACCAATTGAAAATGGCTCCGACTCGTCAAAAACCGAGACAGATCATTGTAGAGGAGCCTCACACGACCCCACGGGTTCAAATGGATTGACCATATGTGTCCTGGATTTGAAGAAACAATCCGTCAAATTTTGAGGGCGCTTGAGAGATCGCACCAGTACGGTATGACTCTCGACGTTCCAGCGCTTTGGGATGCATGACAGGGGCATTCCTAGCTTAAACTTGCCCACCCAGACGCGCTCGTGATGTCGGTTTGTGCACAGGACGAACCAAATCAATTCTAGCCAATCTGGCAACTTTGCATTGCATGCAACTGATGGTTTTTGTAGTAGGCGAAAAAATGCTACCAATTGAAAATGGCTCCAACTCGTCAAAAATCGATACATGTCATTGTAGAGGGGCCTCACGCGACCCCATGGGTTCAAATGGATTGACCATATGTGTCCTAGATTTGAAGAAACAGTCCGTCAAATTTTGACAATTTTTTGGACTCAGGGCACTTGAGAGATCGCATCGGTACGGTATGACTCTCGACATTCCAGCGCTTTGGGATGCATGATAGGGGCATGCCTAGAGTAAACCTATCCACCCCGATGCGCTCGTGATGTCATTTTGTGCACACGACGAATCGAATCAATTCTAGCTAATCTAACAACTTTGCATTGCATGTAACTGATGTTTTTTGTAGCAGGCAAAAAAATGCTACCAATTGAAAATGGCTCCGACTCGTCAAAAATCGAGACAGGCTATTGTAGAGGAGCCTCACGCAACCCCACAGGTTCAAATGGATTGACCATATGTGTCCTAGATTTGAAGAAACAGTCCGTCAAATTTTGACAATTTCTGGACTTAGGGCACTTGAGAGATCGCATCGGTACGGTATGACTCTCGACATTTCGGAGCTTTGGGATGTACAACAGGAGCATGCCTAGCATAAACCTGCCCACTCGGACGCGATCGCGACATTGGTTTGTGAACACGACAAACCAAATCAATTCTAGCCAATATGGCAACTTTACATTGCATGCAATTGACGGTTTTTGCAGCAAACGAAAAAATGCTACCAATTGAAAATGGCTCTGACTCCTCAAAAACCAAGATAGACCATTGTAGAGGAACCTCACTCGACCCCATGGGTTCAAACGGATCGACCATATGTGTCCTGGATTTCAAGAAACAGTCCGTCAAATTTTGACAATTTTTTGGACTCAGGGCACTTGAGAGATCGCACCGGTATGGTATGACTTTTGACGTTCCGGTGCTTTGGGATGCACAATAGGGGCATGCCTAGCGTAAACCTGCCCACCCAGATGTGTTCGCGATGTCAATTTGTGAACATGACGAACCAAATCAATTCTAGCCAATATGGCAACTTTACATTGCATGCAACTTACGATTTTTGCAGCAAATGAAAAATGCTACCAATTGAAAATGGCTCTGACTCCTCAAAAATCGAGACAAAACATTGTAGAGGAGCCTCACATGACCCCACAGGTTCAAACAAATTGACCATATGTGTCCTGGATTTCAAGAAACAGTCCGTCAAATTTTGACAATTTTTTGGACTCAGGGCACTTGAGAGATCGCATCGATACAATATGACTCTTGACGTTATGGCCCTTTGGGATGCATGATAGGGGCATGCCTAGCGTAAACGTGCCCACTCAGATGCGCTCGTGACATCGATTTGTGCACACGACGAACCGAATCAATTCTAGCCAATCTGGCAACTTTGCATTGCATGCAACTGACGGTTTTTGGAGCAGGCAAAAAAATGCTACCAATTGAAAATGGCTCCGACTCATTAAAAATTGAGACAGGCCATTTTAGAAGAGCCTCTCGCAACCCCACGGGTTCAAATGGATCAACCATATGTGTCTTGGATTTCAAGAACAATCCGTCAAATTTTGATAATTTTTTGGACTCGGGGCACTTGAGAGATCACACCGGTATGGTATGACTCTCGACATTCCGGTGCTTTGGGATGCACAATAGGGGCATGCCTAGTGTAAAACTACCCACTCAGACACGCTCACGACATCGATTTGTGCACACAAAGAACAAAATTTGACCATTGCGAGCGTGAGGGTGCTCTTGCACCAAACACATATTGTTGTTTATATTCATATTGTCGATTTTTGTTGTTTATATTCATATTGTTGATTACATATGAAAATATTCATTTAAATTTATAAAAGGGCAGCCACCAAATACAATGAATACACAATAATGAACTGAATACAAAGAGTTTTGTAGGGTTAATTCAACATTTTAGAAATTTTATCAAATCATATTCCACGATTGCAATGTTTTATATCATATATTTTTGTTGTTTATATTCATATTGTTGATTACATATGTAAATATTCATTTAAATTTATAAAAGGACAACCACAAAATACAACGAATACAAAATAATGAACTCAGTACACATTTATTGGATCAAATATATATATATATATATATATATATATATATATATATATATAAAGGCATGTCTGCCAAGTCAATACAAGTATTACAAAAATGTGGCATATGCCATGTCCAAATTGATATACAATAAAAATGTAGAATATATCTACATGTATTGGTCATTCTATGACCAAAACTAACACTATATGATCCTAAACTTGTGGTGGATCATCAAACTCAAGCCTCTTCGATGCAGTACACGACTTTGTAGATGGCTACAAAACCACAATTCAAAAGCCAAGTTAGAATTCTTTTGTAGAAAATAGTTCATAATTAACAACATAACTATGCATTTAACTTTAATTCCTTTGCAATTGAAATGTATATTACCTCATCGACTGATCTAGGAGCTAATGTCTTCGCTCTCCTCTCCTTGTCACTCTTAGGAGTTTTCTTGAAGACATACTTAAATGGATCCACGTTATGGTCATACCGCGAAGGGGTCTATTGTAGATTAAATGTACAATTAATACAATGTACTAACATCAATATATCAAAAACACTTAAAAGCTATAATATAGAGAAAAATGACGTACCTATCCCCGAGATGCTTCTCCAATGGACTGAGGATGGCTCACCATCGATGTAGAAACTGTCGCTATTATGTATACAAAAAATGTTCAAAGATTAAATACAATTAATATAATGATAAGTATTGAAGGTTAAAAACAATTAATTTTACATATCAAACAAAAGTGTATCGGATCCTGAGATGCTTCTCCAGTGCAAGGAGGAGGGTTCGCCATTGATGAAATAGGTATGGATATTTCCTGTATGAAAAAATTATAAGATTATAATATATCACAAGTTCACATGTATGCGTACATATAATCATGAAATCAAGAAAATAAAGTAGAGATACATACCTCTGCCCTCTCTTGATCGACAAGCAAATCAAGTGCATTCAACAAATCCACATAACTCAATGGTTGTTGTACATGTAAAATAGACAAAAAACACTAATCAATCTACAAACCCCAACAAATACTTGATTTCAACATTTTCAAACAATTGTACAACTAAAAATGTGTTCAATTACCTTCTTCCTACGTTTTGGTGTCTTCGAGGAATTCTTTTTCTTAGGATGAACCCTAGACGCGAAGGGGGTACCCTAAAAAAACAAAATTAACATGAGATATTAGTACAGATAATAAACTAAACATAATTTTAAAAATCTAAATTGAAATGACTTGCATATTCCATCAAAACAATACATAAAAAGGGTTGTACAAAATATGATACCGTATAGCTTTGTAGGCCAAAATTGATCACTGAGAGCATGATGTCATCAATTTGGGACATTTCTTCCCCTGTCAACACCTACAAACCAGAAATTGGAACAAGCATTAAAGATAGTTAGTATATCTTGTATTTTTTTGAATTCAAAGTGTAATATTCTATTTTAACATGTTACAAAATTTATACCTCAGGCATCGAAGTTGCAGCTATAGTAACTGGGGGAGGAGTATGGGATACCGCTGCTGCATCCTGAAATGCATATTATTTGTCTCAATTTAAATCAATGTATAAATAAAAATTCATTTATGTAATTACAAATTTAAAGTGACTGATAAATAAAATGCTATGAATTCAAATCAACACACCTGTGTCTATGGCTCATGGGCAAACACCATGTCCATCAACTCATCTATCAACGCGAAATCCTCAACCATGTGGGCCTGACATCTACTCCCGCAAATTGTGCATAGATGAGATGAGGATCCATCTGCACCAGCTGCATCATCTATCCCCAAGCAACTGACACACATATGTTGATGGGCTCTATGTCGCCACCTAATGGCTCATCATCCAATACAATAGGGTGTGCTAATGACATCTCATGCTGGATGATGGCACCAGTCAATATTGTGGCTGCCTAAAGAGTCTGTAGCTCCATCGACTCTTTCAGCTCTACTAGGACAGCCTGATGCACCTTTGGTTTGGGTGCTAGGGGGCAATGACTCTCCGCGAGTAATCGCCTACGAGCTCCAAGTCTATCTTGGGCAGAGCCACCACCTCTACCATGGAACTCTCTCATGTCAAAATAGTTTGGGCCCACATTGTGCACAAACTCACAATATACTTTTCTCAAAAAATATAATGGCACCTCATAATTATTACAAGATGGATCATCAAAGACCATCCACCACCTCTGCCAAAAAAGATTCTTCATCTGCACATTGATACACCAATGTATGGGAAACCTCTTAGCATTAAGAGGTAATGACTGACCAGTTTTGGGATCAACGAAAAGGACACATATTTGTTGTTAAGTAATATTTTTGTTTTTTACTCCATCGTATGATAGCCCATCGACATAGAATTGACGACACCTATCCCTAAAGCTTCCCCATTTGGTAATTTGTGTGGAAACAACTATGACACCACTAGCTAATGTTTCTATTGATTTTAGACGTATTTTGTCCTAACTGATTAATTAATTGCTCCTGTGTTTCGGGTGTGCGGTCAAAAGGAGGAATTGGGGGTTGTTCTTATGTGTTTTCAGGAGTTGCATTTGGTTGTTCTTGTGGGTTTTTAGGAGGTGCATTTGGTTGTTCTTGTTCTGGATTAGAAGAATCTGGTTTTTGAAACAAAAAATGAAAAAACCTAATCAAAATTAACGAAATTAAATTCAAAATGTAAAACAAACTGAACAAATGGGAAAGAAAGACAAAAATAAACAAAAACTAACCTTGATCCATAGCTTGGAGGACAAATCTAGCACCCCGTTCGCAGTTTAGGAGAGGAAATGAAAAAAAAACGAAGCGAAAAATGCACTATTCATGGGTAAATGAGACCTAGTTTTTTTTTTTAAACTTTGTTTACCAGGCACCACGTACATGGTTATATTTGGATTATTAGCGCATACGTGCTCATTTTCCTATAAGCAGCACGTATGCGCTCATTTTCCTAGGTGTAGCGCGTACACGCTCATTTTCCTAAAAGCAGGGCCTACGCGCTATCTTCTCTAGGCTCGGGAAGAACAAACCTAAGCGCGTACGTGGGAATTTCAAATTTTAAAACCGTGTACGCACTGCTTGTTTTTCCATGTTTTTTTTGGGTGGTGTCCACTTTTCTGACCACCATCTTTGTGCACATACCCTTGGCATAAAAACGGTCAAGTCTGCAATAAATTCTATTACAACTTTTTTGGAAATTTCACCAAGTGTTCCAGAGACCCCTTGTATTGGCCTTATTACCAAGAAGAGGATCAAACGGGTTTTTCTTAAATTTCATTCTATCCCAATGGGATTTTTCAGAGCCTTTCCATTCAAAAGCATTACCCCTCATTTTATCATCACAATTCTCAATGATATTAAAGTCTCCTCCAAGGATCTAGGGAATATCGGGTAAGGATGCAATCCAATCCCAAAGGGCACTTCTTTCCTTATAGTCATTGGATGCATAGATAGAGCACACCCCAATGAGGGTGTTGTCAACATTAATAGAGGCCCAAACAACCCTGTTACAGGGGGAGTAACCCTTGTTAGTAATATGGTTTGACCATCTAGGGTTAATGAGCAGTCCAACACCACCTTTACCCCCGACGTGATTGGAGCAAATTTTGATGGAGTCTTTCCAAACGAAATTAAAGTTAATATCCAAGGTAAAATTAATAGTTTTAAGCTCTTGAAGCATCAAAAATTCCAAGTCTTAATGAGAGTCCAAGAAACGTTTAACAATATGCTTTCTGTTTGGGGCTTCCAACCCTCTAACATTCCATGAGATGTACTTCATGGTAAACAGGGGGGAATTTATGAGTGCTTAGCAGCATGAAGGCTACTATCACAGGCAGGGAGACCCTTGCCCTTCTTCTTGTCAAAGGGGGCCTTGTTTTTTGAGCCCATGGGGCATCCTCTTCTATTGGGTTTGGAACAACCCTCAATTTGATCATCATGGTCTTCACCAGAATCATCATCTCCTTGAGAGACATTTTTAGAAGGAGGTTCCGTGTAGGTAATAGGCTGAACCGGGGTATCATTCACTGCCATCCAAGGCATTTGTGTGGAGGATAGGTTAGAGGGAAAAAAGACAAAATTTCTATCAGCCCTAGTATCAGCAGTGATGACCTGAATCACGTCATCAACATCAAGTTCTTTGAAGACTTTCAAAGGCAAACTCACACTAGATTCACTAGTGATACCGATACAGGGGGTGGGATCGATGAAGCCGAGATTATTAGAGGTGCGATTAGCCCTCGGGGAAGTCACAAAGCCATCACCCATATGGAAATCACTAGTGCACCTATCGGGGGTTTCAAAATTATTAATGATACTCTTAACTTTTGAAAAACTAGCATCAACTGCAAGTGGGGTGAGATTGACATTATTCTGAGTAGGGTTAACACCGACATTATCAGACCTAATCTTATCAATGGCTAATTGTTGCGCATTCTTCCTTCTATGCTTCTTAGACTTGTTTGTAACCATTTTAAAACCATCTTCCACACCCGATTGTTCTATGTTATCTGCAATAGGGGAGCAGGGGGGAGTCATATTGGTTTGAGATCTTTTAGGGCACGTATCTGATATGGGTAAGTTAGGAATAGTTGGAGGGGTGTTGCTCACAACAGGCTGGACCACAGGGGAGGATGGAGCCATAGGGTTAGGGGGGACCAATGTTATCCGTATGGGTTCTCCGCGAGTTCAAACTTGAGGATTTCTTATTAAGAATAAGGCAATTTTTATGAACATGGCCATCTTTTTTACAGAGGAAACACGCATTTAAACCCCCTAAAATTTCCAGAGGGCAAGAGAAGATATCTCCCTCAATATTGAGATTGAGAATATTAGGAAGATCAATCCCAGGTTTAATGGAAATGAGCACTCTGGCATCGAGATGGGGCACGAGCCATGGAGAGTCATCCATACAGATGAATTTACTAATGGGTTCCACAATTTGAGGGGTAAATTTCCACAAAAATGGAGGAATGTTCTTGATAATTACCCACCTAGGGCACGACAGAGCCAAGATTTCTTCAGAAATTGCCTCAGGAGACCAACCTAGGGCACGAAACAAAGTTTTACCAACATTCCAATACAATTTCTTAAGAACCTCTGACTGCATTTCATGCATATTAAAAAAAATAATGAACAATCCTTTTTGAATTTGCCTACAGAAGGAGATTCGAAATCCTAATTTTAAATTCTAGTAGCTATGAAACCAATCATCCATAAATTTCTGAGGAGGGCATTTATCAGCATCCACACAAGCAAAAAAAATTGCAAAGTCTTTCACCTTGTTTTTTTCAATAGCAATTTCATTGGCCATAGAATCATTAGGCAAAATGGAGATAGTGTTGGAGTCGAGGCCAAGGTCCATACCTTCTGGACTCGCTCCACCATCTCCACCGACGGCAACGAATCTGACATCCTGGTCAATTGCCAACGAAACCCTACCCACGACTTCACTGAAGGTTGTTTTTGGTTGCAGAGGGGGTTGGGAGGAGGTAGGCGAAGGATGAGACTGAGGGTCTCCATCTGTTTCCACTTCATTAAGGCAAACAAAGATTCGCACGCAGAAGAAGCAATTAAAACGAAGGACACAGAGTAAAGAAGAGCATTAAATGAAGAGTATAATGGAGAATTGTCTGCAAACCGTGTGGAGGAGGGAGTCCTCCTCCAAAACCACCGAGTGTTCACGTGCCTCAATCGAGATTTGACGATCCGCTTTCAACAGTCCTCAGTTGGATTTCGGCTTCACACAATTCACATTTTTTGCCCTTCACGTATTCGACGTTCACGCCAGGTTTTTCGTTTTCAGATTGACCAAAAACCTTTCATTTCACTCAGTTCGCATTTTCGCCCTTCACGCAGAGCAAAGAGAATAATTCATTTTCGCCCTTCACGCAGAGCAAAGAGAATAATTCATTTTCGCCCTTCACGCAGAGCCTTTTCGTCCAGTTCACATTTTATTATTCCCTTTAATTAACATTATAATATAATGATAACATAATATAATAATATAATATGATAATGATATTGTAATATTATATAATATAATAATTAATAACATGTAGTAGTAATATTATTATTATAATATTTGGTTCCACTGTTAATATATAATAAAATTAAGAATAAAAATACTGTTAAAATAAAATATAATAATATATAATATTATAATAAATGATATACTATATACTTAATAATAATAATACTATATAATACAATTATTGTATAACATTTTAGTTGCTACATTTTTAACTCATTATATTTTCTCAAATCAAAAGTTACAATTTTCAATATTATAAAAAAAAATTCAACATTTTTTTAAACAAATTTCAATTTTGATGAAGTTAGAAAAAATAATATAACTTGATAATTAAAGTTTATTTGAAGATTGAGGACATGTCCCTATGCAGCTGCTTAAGCTTATTCAACTTTTTTAGGAGCAATTTATGAAACTGGTGACCCATAGTTTGCTGTTTGTTTTTTAGCAGTCCTCTTAAATGATATTCTATATAAAATTCTTAAAAATATTTTTTAAGTAAAATTAAACCCAAATAAAAAAGAGAAGCCTCGTTTCAATTATCAAGCAGCAACCTCACTAAAAGATTGTATGAAAACACTCAGCAGCATGGCGACATGGGTTAATATGAGTTTTATTTATTGTTGACTCAAAATTATGAATGGCCTGGTAAAATATCCATGTAAAAGTTTATTTTCCCCATCTCTTCCAGACTGACTGCAGGCCGCTTCCGTTTCTCTATAATTCACTGTAAAATATAGACGACATGGATCCCTCGATGGATCCTTGCTAAATTCTTGTGAACACTTGTTTATCTCGTTTATTTTTCTTGCTTTGTAAAATTCTCTCAGAATAATTTGATATGCTAATATTCCAGGACACAACGCAAAATATCATTGGTAATGGTGGGCGTGCCGGCAAACCCTTGATAGGTCTCTGAATTAACAGGATCAACCAACATCTTATAAATATATACGATGTTACAATCTGTAATAAAAAATTAAAAGGAAAATGAAGTGCGTGGAAATAGGTTTGCTGCTACTGCTGTGTTTAACAAGTGCAAATGCCGGGGGCGAGGGATGGGATTGGATCTCCGGTTTGAAAGGCATGAATGGATCCGAATTTAAGAATTCCATCTACCCAATAATCCAAATGGCTGCCAATGCCTACAGATACCCCAAAACTATAGAAGTCCCAGGCTGGACCCCTTCCTCCCTGGTGCCTCCCGTGGCTCCATCACAGGGTGGAGTCCACGTTTTGGCCTACCGACAAGAAACATCCAATAAAATTGTGATTGCATTCCGGGGCACCCAAATCACAGACTTATTAGACGGCCTTGCAGACATTTGTGCAGACATGCTCCTTTGGGACGGCCTGGACTTTAATTCCCTTCCACCCAAATGCTCCATCTTTACATACTCCACCCTTGACTACTTTTCTCAAGCCCTCAACTTCACAAGACATGTAATGGATGCCTATCCGGGATACCCACTTTTGCTAACAGGCCACAGCTTGGGCGCAGGTCTTGCTGTACTTGTATCTGCTGCACTTTCTGAGAATTCTCTTATTGTTCCTGTCATTGGGTTCGGTCCTCCTGCCACTCTGAAGCCCTTGGAGAGGAGATCATTGCATCTCAGGGCTGCAGATGAAGGCAAGGTCATTCTTGTTGCAAATGAATGGGATGAAATTATGAGGACGCAATGGGAAGGCCAACTGGGTACTCTGTGCCTGTATCAGACAGTGGAAACCGAGGCTTGTACAGCATGCTTTGATAACTTCGAGGTCTCTGGTGGGTGGGGCAGTGCGAGGTTGTTGTTAGAGAAGGAAGGAGAAAAGGGTTCTGTGCTTCCAGAGGGGAATTGCATTATATGCTTCATGCAGACTCATATTCTAAAGACTCTGATTAAGCTTGTTCAAGAGGGAAGTAAACCCATATGCCAAGAGAGACTTCCCACAATTCAAATTTCTGGGTCAGGTTTGAATTAGTTACAACTATATTTAGTTTTCCATTTGTTTTTCATAGTGGCCTGATCCTCCTCTTTGTCAATCATCCAATTGTCTGCATTTAGCTTCCTGTTCTATATGATATGTCACATATAGTTGAATTGCTGGCGCTGTGTCAGTATTTGAATAGTTATCAATGATGCTTTATAATCTGGAATGGCATCCTATCACTTAATTGCCAAATTTAAAATTGGTTGTATGATATTATATAACAGGTTGTTATCTTGAAATAAGTGAAATAAGAATTAAACATAGCTTGCATGGTTGCAAGATCTGAAACTTCCAAATTCATCCAATATTATATTAGAACCTAAGAGATTTTTATCAGAAGAATAGCACATTTATAATGAAGGTTTTATTCTATCAAAGCTAGAAAAGCTGGAATCTTTACCCTTACCCTGAAAACGCAGAGTCCACTGCCAATTCTGGCTTTAGCAGATTCTCTCTCAAGTTATATAAGAGCGGGGACTTATCTTCATGAAAGCAAGGATTGCATCCCGTTTTCCAACAGAGAAGTGTAGCTGGACAGCCTTATTGCCTGCCGTAGTTCTTTTTCAGTTTGTTTCTGATCATCGAAGTATCTCTGAGAATAGGATCAGCAGGAGAGAGGGGAACTGAATAAGTAACAATATACTTGGACGAGAATTTTCCTTTTCCCCTTATAAACCTATTTTAAAATGTTAATTCAAGATGTTCTAAAGCAAAACTTGCCTGTTTTGTTCTTTATCCTGCTCTCATCAGGTTGATTAGTATGGTTTGACATGTATAGAATATTCCCTTGCAGGAGAATGCTGATAGCATTTACAAGCACTCTCTTGTTTCTTGTCTATTAATAAATTTCAATGACAAACCAGTATATTACTATGCAGCAAGTCATATACATGGAAGGCTAAGCAGTAGTTTCATTTTGCCATAACTTGTTGCTTATGTGAGCTATTCATCCTTAGTGACATTCAAACTAAAGTCACCATGAACAAAACTTTTTCTCAATGGACGCAAATTCATTACTTTCTAGAAAATTGATCTTTTCTTCTATGCTGAATTTTTTTCCTGTGGCAATAAAGACTGGCACAACTTGCTCTCTCTCTTTTTGCATGCAAAAGTACCAAAACCCACATGAAGTTACATGTTATTTTCATCTGCATTAAATACACAAATAATAACCATTGTGCAAAGAAGCAGTGCTACAACTTGAAAAATTTAGTAATTGACAATAATGATCTCACTTATCATTTATGGACCTATCATATGGCTTTTTGATTTTTTTCTTATGAATATAATGAAAGAGGTCTGAAATCAGACATTCGAGGGTTCTTTGATCTTCTTAGGTTAAAAAAATTGTAAGTATTCAAAATGACACAGGTTTGACCAGAAATTTCAGTAAGCCAGTCAAGGAAAAAGTGTTTCTCGTCTTCCATGTGAATGGAATTGTATATTTTGAGATTACATCCACCCATGGTGTTTACGGAGGTCATAAGTTTTAAGGATATTTCAATTTCTTCCAGGTTTTTACATCCAATTTTTGATGTTCCATGTTTATAGAAGGTTATTGGTGAATAGATCTCTACACAGACTGTTACCCGGGCTAGATGAGGAGGGAAGAATCATCTTGGATCTTGAGTTAATTCTCCAGACACACACAAAGAAGTTGACGACTAGAACAATCTCAGAGTACTTCATTCAATGGAAGAATTCGCCAATTGGAGATGCCATGTGTGAAGAGGAAGTTTTTTTGCAAATATATCCATTATTGATTAGCATTGAGGAAAACAATTGTGTGAAGGGGGGTATACCATACCTCTAATCTATGTTGCTGGTTTGGGCTCACATCCTAGTTTGGTTTCTTGGATTTGGTTCATGGATCTAGGAAAAAAAATTCAGGGGTTGGGTTTGTCTACACAAAAACATGTAAAAATTATATTTTTATATATATATATATATATATACAGAGAGAGAGAGAGAGAGAGAGTCAACAAAACCACCATAAACTCGAATGTCATTTAAAACTTAATGATCATATTATAAACTATTCATTGTCCAAATTTCAAGTGCAATATTAAAATAATAATATCAAGTTCAACGATAGATGCAAAACTAGCAAAACTTGTGAGTCAGAAACAGCCAGAGTAACTCATTGAAAAACTTGCCGCTGGTATTTTTGATAATCTTGTGGTGATTTTTTTGCAAAAACTCGTTATAGCTACAGGTTTTTAAGATAAACTCACCAAATCAGTATAAAGTCAATTGTTTTCTGCCCAAAGTTGAAAAAATTGTTGTGATTTTAGCATTTCTGGGATGTGATTGGGGACAATTGTGGCAATTCAGGGTACATGATTGAAAGCGACTTAGGGTACATGAATATATAGGTTTTCTTTGCCTTTTCTCTGCTTAGCCTTTGCATATGAGTGTGACTTGAAAATCCAGAAATTTCGTAGTTCAAAATTTTAAAGTTACATCCAATCTGGAAGTCAAAGAAAGACTGAAATTAGTGTCATAGAATCACAGAAATTAGATTATTCATTCCTGCATTTTGGAGAGCCCAAAGAGTCAGAAATATCCTTTTCTGACCTTTGGCCCAAAACATTACCAGGGAGCTTAGCAGCCTGTGAGTCAATCTTATTACTATCACCATTATTTGGGGATGACTCCATTTTGGATGCACTATCAACACTGTAGTGAAGGAGAGAATAGTCTTTCCACCATGTGGCTTCCTGCTTTGATTGCATTCTATTGTTTGGACATTCAGCTGCAATATGCCCCGTCTTGTAACACCTTCTGCATCTAAAGGATAAACCTTCATAGACTAGGGGCTGTGTCCAACGGACTCCAACCTTGGCCATCTGAATCCAAAATAGTTTCTGCCGGCAAATATCCTTAGATGTATCTAGTTCCACCAAAATCTGCATGAACGTTGTGTGGATAAAATTGGTAGATTTCTGATCTGTAGTGACAAAGTTGCCGATTGAATTTCCTATCGCTGCAAAGAAAGATTCAATCCAGTAATGAGGAAGATTAGGAAGACAGACCCAGACTGGAATTATAGAAAAGGATTCGGTAGTAGGATTAAAAAGAGGATGCCAAGATTTTAACATCATTTTTTTTTTCCCCAAGACCATAAGTAGCTGAGAATAGTGTCCTTGTCTTTCTTACTGTCAAGAACCACAATGAAAAAACCTCTTGCACAGGGTATATTTCTAACTTTTCTTCCATGAGTGGCATCCAGGACTTAGAATTCCATTTATGGAGATTGGGGAGACTAGGCCATAAACGACAAAGCCTTCCAATAAGTCCATATTTATTAAAGAAATCCTCATTTTCTACAAGCTCTTTCTTTAATTTGGCATCAAACTTTAAATTGACGGGTTCGCCAAAGCTATAAGCAATTTTCCAGGAATTGATGCCATCAGATTCTGAAGGGATTGGATTCAAGGCCTGAGAGGTGCAAACCCTATTTTTATTGGCATCCACATATGAAGCAGAAGCCGGTGGAGCCAGACCTGATTGGAGCAAGGTTAGTTGCCATCATCGGAAATTGAGGAGCCACAAACCCTTTCGCAACCATGACATTGGTGTCCCTAACAGAGGCCTCACCTGCATAAATCCTAGACATAGCACAAGGTCTCCATTTAAAGTGCAGAGGAGAAGCTCCATCGCGAGGAGCCACCAAGAGAAAAACCTTTGGTAGCCCTGCACAAATTATCCATGGTTGGTGCCGAATCTGTGGAGGCAAAAATATAAACCCTAGCACCAGGAGGAGTCGGAAGTTTCACCATTCGCAGCAGCGCGGAAATCTAATATTCTTATTATATTTTGATAGATAGTGTTATTTATAGTTTATATTCTAAATTAGATAGATTTATCATATTTAGAGGTGCGAACTATTTACATATGTATACCATATTTGCATTGGGGTCAGTAATCTAGGTTATTAGTTTGAAAGAAATAGAGGTATTGGCAGCATGTGTTGATTCCAGCAGCAATGCATTGTGGCATTGACTATTTAGCTGTGTAATGCATTGTTATCTTTTTCACTTAATGAAAGGATAGTTAATGGTTTACCTTAGGTTCACAATGAGAAAACGATTTGTGCAGCTTATTTGGCTGGAGAAAAATATAATTAGTGCTCTGTCAAGGGAAAAGTGTTGAAGCCAATAAATTGTGGAATTGATGCGTTTTAATACAAGTAGATCAATGAAGGCTTCCTTGCTTGATGGACCACTACCACTACTAGATATTGTCTTTTCATTGTGGATGACTATTTAGAAAAGTTGTGGATACTTTCTTTAATGCAGTCAAAAGCTTTCAGTCCCTTCAAGACTTATAAAGCAGCTGCAAAAACTAAGTTGCAGAAAAGGATTAAATTTCTCTTGATGGATGACTAGATCAATTTTGCACGGTAAATCTCCAGCAGTTCATAAACAATCTACTTACTAAAAGGAATCCCACAAAAGCTGTCTGAAGCTAAGAGTGGACTAAGACCTAAGGTAAGGCAGTTTCGGTTTTTTTGTTCCATTGATGCAATTTAACTGCTGATGAGAATATAAAAAGTGTTGGCTTTAGAGTGTAAGAGTGTTGTTTTTGGGCCTGCAGTAATAAAGGCAGGGTTTACAGACTTCGTGACCCTAGTTCTAGTTACATTACTATTAGGTGAGAAATTGGATGAAAGAGACAGTATTTTTAGTTCAGTTGTTTTGAGTTCTAATCATGATCATAGGTACCTGAAGAGAAATAAAACTGATAAACCATTCAGTAGAAGCAATGCTAATGAAATCATAAGTGCGATAGAAATTAATAATTGCATTCATAATGTAACATAAACATTTAGTCTGGGAAACCCTTTTTGGAAAAAACCCAGCAAAAACAACACTTACTCAACCTTTCACAATACAATAAGATATTTCTCAATTGTGTTTACCCCAAATCCATGTGCAAGTATTTATGGGCACATCTCTGGGTAGTATTACAAAATAATGGGTATAAAACACGGGCCACAAAACAACATATTATGACTCCCCAAGAAGGACTTATCAAGGTACTTAAATGTCCAGATGTAGAATTCCGACAAATTAACTAGCATATCTTGTCACAAGTAACGTATGCCAGGACTTGCTAGAAAGTTTCATGGGGAGTGTAACTCTGTTTCACACCGTTAGAAGTTAAGTTGTTAACCAACAGTAAGTAATAAGACTTTCAATTGATAGTCATAGGTTGCATAAATTAAAATTGAGGGGGTCTTTGGTTGATGACAGAAAATCAACAGTAAGCAATATTGTCAACCTAGCTATAGATTCGGTTTTACAGCTTGGAAAAAATAAATTTGTGTCTCTTTCCTGTGCTGAAACAAAATATAAAAGAGCAGTAGATACAACACAGAATAAGTTTGTATGTACCGGTTTATTTACAGAAGATGTAGTTTGAGGCAGCGATACCATTATTTTTACAATTCAAGTGCATTGAAGCTCATCTAGAATTTAGTATATAATGATTGCACATAACATATTGAAGATCATTAACACTATATCAGACATCTTTTTAAAGAAAAGCAATCTGAACAACAATTGGACGTAGGAGATGGTATACATGCTTTTCAGGGCATTTCAGCTAGACACACTGATCAAGTCCAGAGACAAGCTTGGTATCTTTTTTAAAATGGCCATCAAGGAAGGGTGGGATAAAAATTGTGTAATGTACCCTTCCTAATTTGCCCTAGAATCACAATTGCAACAAATTAGTGTTAGGGTTACATCTTACCAAGTAAAATATCTCTTTAAATAATGTGATCTTGAATTTGAATCTTGATTCTGAATTAGAGTCTGATTTATATGTGGGATCTCAGTCATATAAGATATGGAATAAGGAGGTATACAATCCCTCTCCATTCTTCCATGGTTGGAGATCTTTGAGTTTATCAATGATTGCACATAACATATTGAAGATCATTAACACTATATCAGACATCTTTTTAAAGAAAAGCAATCTGAACAACAATTGGACATAGGAGATGGTATACATGCTTTTCAGGGCATTTCAGCTAGACGCACTGATCAAGTCTAGAGACAAGCTTGGTATCTTTTTTAAAATGGCCATCAAGGAAGGGTGGGATAAAAATTGTGTAATGTACCCTTCCTAATTTGCCCTAGAATCACAATTGCAACAAATTAGTGTTAGGGTTATGTTGTGACCATTTCACACATCGCCCCATTGCAAATGGGGACCCCTGCTTTTTTGCTTTCTAGGGTTTGTTTTCTGGCTCTTTTAGGGTTTTGTCTGTTAGCCTTTAAATTTCGAGTGTCGCCAGGGGGATCACCTGGATGGCAGGTTCTGCTTGAGTTAGGTCAAATTGGTGAGTGATGAAGTCTGGAATGTCCCGATCCTGAAATTTGGCTAAGTCTGGAATGTCCTGATCCTGAAATGAAGTCTGGAATGTCTTGATCCTGAAATTTGGCTAAGTCTGGAATGTCCTGATCCTGAAATTTGACTAAGTCTGGAAAATTGAAGAATCCTCCAAAAACTAGATTTTGCAATATAGCTCCTGGAGGTCGGAAAGTATATATGGAATATAACTTAAAGTATAAGTGACATTTTCTTATACTTAAATGTTATATTCCATAAAATTATCCTGACAGAGAGTTCAAAATGTCAAATTTCGCTCCTAACCCTTCCAGAGGGTCCAAAGCGAATTTCGCTCCTGACTCTTCCAGAGGGTCCAAAGCGAATCTCGCCCTTGACCCTTCCAGAGGGTCCAAGGCGAAAATCAACCTAGGACTCATTTCTTGCCTTATTTGACCAAATTTTGACTTGCAAGGCATTTTGAAGGGAAAATTGGAAATGTTTGAAAACCTTGAAAAAATGATGGATTCTAGCCTGGAAGAGGAATTTCGCTCCTGACCCTTCCAGAGGGTCCAGAGCGAAATTCATTATAAACTTCATTTGCCACCTTGTTTGAGCTTGAAAACTTGTTCCTAACTTGGAAAACCATCTAACCTTGCCCTGTGAAATGATTTCAAACTTGAAAATTGAGCAGTTTAGCCTGGGATGAAGATTTCGCTCCTGACCCTTCCAGAGGGTCCAGAGTGAAAATCTTATTTGTGCTTATTTGTCACTAATTTTGGCTAACCTTTTATGTGCAGGGTCTCTTGGAATGAAGGTTGAACATCATTCAAAGGTTTGGAAGCATGCAAAATGATGAATTCTGGACAAGGAAGGCAATTTCGCTCCTGACCCTTGTAGAGGGTCCAGAGCGAAATTCCCAAAAGCTCTCATTTTGCAATGAAAAAAGTCAAGTTTTGGACATAGATGAAACAAGGACAACTCCTTTTTGCCTCCTGAGGAAGTTTCAACTTGAAAGAATGAAGGATTTTTGCTTAAAACCTAATTTTCGCTCCTGACCCTTCCAGAGGGTCCAGGGCGAAAATCTCTATAGGAGGCATTTCTTGCTCAGTTTGGTCAAATTGAAATGTCAAAGACATGATGAAAGGTGGAAAGGGCACGTTGAAACCCTTAGGCATGTTTGGAAATGAAGAAAACAAAGGATTCTGCCCAGGAAAGGCAATTTCGCTCCCGACCCTTCCAAAGGGTCCAGAGTGAAATTCCTCATAACCACATTTTTGGCCTTCCTTGGACATGAGACTTTATTCCTAGCATGATGAAAGATGAAAACCTACCTTGCAAAGAAGTTTCAAGTTGGAAAAATGATGATTTTTGGTCAAGAATGAAAATTCGCTCCTGACCCTTCCAGAGGGTCCAGGGCGAAAATTCTTCAAACACCTATTTTCCCTGGCGAAATCAAGTGAAACTTGGGTTGAACATGCAAGGAGAAGTGTGTTTTTAGCCTTGAAGGTGAGTTGAAGTTGAAAGGATAGAGGAACATGCTCAAAACTTGAAAATCGCTCCTGACCCTTCCATAGGGCCTAGGGCGAAAATCTTAAAACCTATCTTTTCCTCCAAAGTTTGAGCAGGGCCAAGCTTAGACATGGGTGTAAAATGACATTTGAATTGCCTTGAAGTTGGGTTGGATTGCTAAAGATGCAAATTTTGATGCCCAAAGGGAAATTCGTTCCTGACCCTTCTAGAGGGTCCAGGGCGAAAATTTGAAAATCCCCTATTTTGCCTTATGAAAGCAAATCAAACTTGGATCGGGTGAATCAAGAGGACTATTTCCTAGCTTTGTAAAGTTGATTGGAGTTAAAAAGATGAAGGAGTAAGCCTAGGCAAGGAAAATCGCTCTTGACCCTTCCAGAGGGTCCAGGGCAAAAAACCCTAAATCCACCTTTTTCTCCAAGTTTTGAATGAGACTAAGCCTGGACCTCGGTGAAAAATGCTATTTGGAATGCCTTGGTGAGGTCGTGAACTTTGAAAAATAAGAATTTTGAGCTCAGGAGAGAATTTCGCCCCTGACCCTTGCAAAGGGCCCAGGGCGAAATTCCCTAAAATGCAATTTTTTCCTTCAAGTTTTGATGAGCTAACCCAGTGATGGAAGGAAATGGACTCTGGAGATCGCCTTGAAGAAGTTCAATGATCAAGCTAAGGTGAATTTTGGCCTAAATTGGAAAAATCGCTCTTGACCCTTCCAAAGGGTCCAGGGCGAAATCTTGAAGAAACTTCACTAAGCATTCCCAAATTTCGCCAAATTTGCCAAATTAAGACATTTGGGAGGATAAATTAAATTCGCATTTATTAAGGCTTTGGCAATTTAATAAATTAATTTTTATGCCTTGAAATAATTAAAAAATCCACCTTGGAGGCATTAAAATTAATTTTGAAAATGAAAAAATTAAGTTGAGCGCTCAATATTTGTTATTTGCATTTATTTGCCAAGTCGGCCATCCTTCAAAAGGGGATTTTATTTCATTTTATTTCCCTTTTGTCAAGTCGGCCTCAACAAGAATTAGGGTGAGCGCCCTATATAAGGGAGGTGTATGTGGACAAATGCAAATCATTCATTCATCCCTTCCAAGTGCGAAATTGAGGAGCAATTTGAGGAGCGAAATCCAGCAGAGTGGAGGCGAAATTTTGCTAGGTGTTGGAGGCTAAAGAAGGAGAAGCTCTTTTGGAGGCTAATGGAAGCATAATTCGTCCAAAGGGAGACCACAATACAACCCTTGTCCAGCAAAATCCGGTCTTCTTTTATCATTTTCCAAGGTTGTATAGTTAGGCTTTCAGAGGAGAAGGTATGAAGAATTTTTTGAGGTTCTTATTCAAGACTTATTGTGATTTCATAGCAATTTTGTAAAATCTAAGTCTTGAAAATCTTATTTCCATTCATAATTAATTTGAAAATGTATAATTCTTGATTTATAATGTCTTTTTCAAATTAATATCTTGAGTTATACCCTTGAAAGGTCTTGAATTCTATGCTTTAAGGTTTGATGCTCAAAGACTAACTTTAATCTTTTGTGTAGGCATCAAATGGCGGCCCTGAAGTCAGAAGATCTATTACTTGGCAGACTCTCATCAAAGAAAATCAAGCCAGATCAAGGATGGTCTCCTCCAAGAAGATCAAGCAAGGATAAGGGCGACCTCCTCCAATCTAGCATCGACAAGGATGGCCTTCTTCGGTCAAGCATCATCAGGAATAACCTCTTCCAATCCAGCATTCCAAGGCGAGGTACATCATCATCCTGCACATCAAAGACAAAAGAAGTCAGAGCAAGGGTTCGCCGAAGAATGAGTTAGTTTCAAATGAATTAATTAAAGCTAGCTTCTCAGCATCATCGAATTGGATATCTACCAAGTTGCCAGGTGTTAGACAAGGTGGCATCCTTGTCATCACTCCTCCAGTCGGATTGGTCCACCTCAGCATGTCCAAATTCAATGTACCTGACTCATTAAAGGTGGCACAAACTTCGATGTACCTACCCCAGCTATCCATTGGTCGAATATTCCAGAGAGACATGTGTCCAATTAATACAATTATTTCATTGGTCATAATTAAGTTTGTTGTAACAAACCCTAATTAGGGTTTTCATTGTAGAATCTTGGCCATTGATCTCAAATTGATCTTAGCCATTGAATTGTATTAAGGGCACTATATAAGCCCCGGCTCTTCATTTTGTAAAGGCTAATAGAAAATAGAGAGTAGTTAGAAGGTGAATAGTTAGCTAATAGTGGATAGTCAGTTGATAGAATAGCAATTAGAGTAGAATAGAAAGAGAAGGCAAAGATTGTTGTCAAGATGTTGTTGTAAAAGACTTGTAAAACTTCATTGAAGAAATGGTGAAATTTATGGGTCGATTCAACAATTTGCATGGTCTCTATACTTCTCAGTTTTGATTTCATGTTATTAGATGAGTGGAAGAAATGTGTTTGATTGATGGTGCAATTCGTATATCCATACTACTAGTAGTTTGTTGATTGCAGACTTGCCTTGTGTAGTCAACTGGAATCATTCAGCTTAAGCTTAACTTCAATTGTCGCTTCTTCATTGATATGCATCGGCCTGATGGTGTCCATGCTTGTAGTGATGATCTAAACATCATAAAGCTTTCCTCCGAAGATCGCACTAACCTTGTGGAGATGGTCCTGGGATGTCAAAACAAGACTTAGTTAGAATTTCATCAAAGATCAATCATTGCTCTTACATTCCTTAGTATCGGAATTAGATCCTTTCCTCGCCTTCGTCCTTTTTCCTTTTTTTCAAAGTCTAGTCTAGTGAAATCCTGTGTTCCAGTAATATTCAAAGCAAATCAGACATTTAGGTCATCAAGTGTAAGTCCCCTTGTGATTCCAGCAAAATCACATCATACCACAAAGAGCTTATCCACGAGTAGAGAACCTACATACAAGAACCTTGGAGTTGCCTCGATTGATCCTTCGGCGAGATCTTCAGCAGTCGGGAAACTTTGCTCAAGAGAGGATAAGGTACCTTTAGGTATATTATTCTGTGTTTGGTCGTGTACAAAATACACATCAACAGGTTACATCTTACCAAGTAAAATATCTCTTTAAATAATGTGATCTTGAATTTGAATCTTGATTCTGAATTAGAGTCTGATTTATATGTGGGATCTCAGTCATATAAGATATGGAATAAGGAGCTATGCAATCCCTCTCCATTCTTCCATGGTTGGAGATCTTTGAGTTTATCAACAGTCCCTCAATGTAGGGGCTTGCAAGGGAAATTGCAATAGGGTGCCCTTAGCCGTTCTCTCCCTTTCACAGTGTAAATGGGTGCCCTAACAGCTGTTCTCTCCCTATTCGCCACTGTAGCATGGTGCCCTATAGCTCTTCTCCCGTAATTGCAGATTTCCTTCCTTCCCTTTGACAGACTGTTGTAGTGTTAAACGTATAATTTAATGCTTATTAATATATAATAGATAGTGAAATAATTTTTTATATAAAACTAAACAACAATTTCTACATTACCACAGTGGATTGGAATATTCACAAGTTATATTCTGATCTAATTATTACAGCAGTCAATATTCTGTAATCTTCTTTTCTGTTCGATTGCTATTAATTCTCTTGTTCGATGCTGATTACTTTTATTTTTCCATTAATTGCTTACTCTTTTTATACCTTCATATCGCATTGAGGAGACACATCTCTTTGGAAAGAGATGTCCATTCAAACGGGTCATGTCTCCTCATTGCTGTCTTATTATTCAAATCAGATTTGCACTTAAGATTATTCATTACAATGCTTATTTTCTATTCCCCAAGTTGATCTCCCTTGGATGTATTCCTCAAATGAAATCTTCTCCCCTTTATATCTTCCCATGTGAGGGAGAATCACACCTCTTCATCATATCTGCCCTTTGCAAGGGTCACAACCTTTAATAATCATCACCCTTTGAAAGAGTTACAACCCTTCACAACCTTTAATAATTATCACCCTTTGAAAGAGTTACAACCCTTAATCATTTCTGTCCATTCCTTTCTACTTACAATAATCCCCCCTTGTTTCACATGCTCCCTTATTTCTTCTTCCTCCTCCATCCTCCTTTCAAACGAGGTTCTCTTCTCCTTTTTATATCTCATGTTTGAGGGAGTCACAACTTTTCATTCATGCCTTTTGACCATTCATGAGACTTAATTAAATTTTAATTATATTTTAAATTTAATCTTATTTTTAGTCTTTTGTATTTTAATTTTACTATTATTATTATTATTATTATTTATAATTAAATCCTATTCAAGAGGGGACATTACAAATTGTTACAGCTGTATTTGAAGTTGTAGTTAGGACATTAATATTTATTATTAATTATCAATAATGGCAAGAGGTTGTGATTGTCAGTAAGTTCTGAAGAATGGTTAATGATAACTTCTCTTTCCGGTTTGCTTCTCACCCTGGCCCCACTAGCCTTGAATCATTCCCCTATGATCATTATCAAATTCTGCACTGGTTCTTTTGTTATGATAGATAATGTTGTTGGTCCTTCAATCCCAAGCTTTGCTAGACACATCAAATATATTACTGGCCTCCTGTCATTATTACCTGCTTTCATCTTCATCGGCTACATACTTTCTTAAGGGATCTGCCTTTCGGAAGATTATTTGTAGATAGCTTTTATGATTCAGATTCAAATCTTTTGTATTTATTTGTTATTTTATTACTTCTTTTATTTTTTTGTTTTGTTACTTCGCATAATCTACATTATCTTTATTGTAGCAGTTTTGCTGAAAGCTTATCTTATTTGTTTGCTTTGTTTTTTTGGCCTTTTTACTGCATTTTGCCCTAAGTTTTCTAGGAGACGTCAATTTTTGGTCGGGAGACGGCAAGGAGACGGTAGGAGACAGCAGCCAAAAGCACCTCATGTGTCAAGAAGTTTCCAGAGACGTCTCCGGTATCCGAGACGCAGCTCCAGGGGTAGGAGACAAGTCTCTAGGTAACTATGCTAAAAGATCAATATTTTACATCAATCTATGTTGTCAATACATCTAAAAAACAAGGGCTGCATTGCAGCATAGTTCTTGCCAAATGCTGGGACGACGAATTTGACTTAGCACACACATCATTTGTGGCCCATAGTTTCATCCGTTAGATCTTAGGATTTTCTTCAGTTGGAATTGGCAGAACTTGCCCAGCAACCTGGTACTGATGGAACTGCTCACAGAAAATTGCAGAAGCTCAAAGTCACATATTAAGTTGTTTTGCTTGTAAAAGAAGTTCCTAGTTAATCCCATTATGCTATACCACCAGCCTTGCAATAAGTCAAAACAGAAATGAATTAGCACTTCATAGTGAAAGCTACGAAGTAAAATATAAAGATTGAGCAGTACTCAAGGTCTAAGCAGGTTTGAACAATATATGATCAATCAGAGAAATATAAAGAGAAACAAAATATTGAATCATAGGCAATCCAATATTTCAAAGTTTAAAAGAATGCTCCGGTAAGATGCATGCACTTAGTGCTTAAAATGTGAGGGTTCTTTCCACAACTTGCACAATTTATTTTCTTATTTTCAAAGTATTTACGTCCTAGATGTGAAACATAATCACATAAATATTTCAAACTATGAATCTAGAGAGAAGACAGTAGAAAGCTAGGTTGAATTTCTAGAGTGCTGAATGAGATAGAGAGCAATAAACCATCCCCATAATGCCAAATAATACTTGAATGCTCTGTACACCCTAATAAAGTCATTTTTCTGCAAACATGTAGGTGAGTAGTTAAAATGAAGAGTTGTATTTATAGCAACTTTACATATATAAAATAGGAGCTTACTGGGATAGTTGATGCTTTGCAAAAGTATTCTGAAGCATTTGACCATTCGCTGATCATCAGCTGTTCCTTGTACCTGATGGCACAATCTCAGGAGCCGAAACATGAAGAAAAGGAAAGGCATTACAATTATATATTTTGATATAAATTCTGCACTCAGAGGAACGTCATCAAACTGAGCTACATATGCATCCCATTTTGTCTGAAACTTTTCTGCTATGCATGCAGCAGCATAAGGTCCTCTCCAAATTCTCTCGGAATGTTGAAAAGTAAGTGTTTTGGGTTCAAAAATTATCATCATTGTAAAAGGAGAATATATTAAAATATAAATAACTTGTCAGATAAAAAAGAAAGCGACAAAGAAGGATTTAATTGGCTGTAGATATCTTTGCCACCAACTTAAAACATATTAAAAAATCTTTTCTGCACAGTATACAAGACCAATAACATTTTGTTGTTTGAAAGTTGGAATTATCAACATTATTCTACAAATTGATTTAGTAATATGTAGATTTCTACAGATATATATATATACAAGTTTGGAACAATTTTGTAACTTTGTTGCTTGATTGGTGGCTACTCAATTTTTTAAATCTCAAATGAAGTTTAAAACTTTAACTTGACTGAAAGTCCGATTTATAACATTCAGAACAAACACAAGTAGAACTCTCTTCACCGTTGGGCTTCCAATTCTAGCATATAGTGGTGGAGTAATGAAGTATGAACTTTAAAAGCTTGTAGCTTTCTTAGCTTGCATGGCCAAAATCCCAGGTCTTGAAAGCACTAAAAATTTATTCTACATATATGTATATGGATATGCATATGCACAGTGCAAAAATGTAAAGAGTTTTTACCTTGACTTGGTCGGCTAGTATTCTCAGTGGTTGCACAACACTGACAGCAGCAAATCCATATATGTAAGCAAGAAGAGAAATTGGCATGGAGAGGAAGTAGCGCTAGTCTTCTTTGAGAACAACACTTAGTGAAGTAGGAAGAAGGAGAAGAATTTTCAAGACAATATTAAGTATCTCAAGTTGATCGATGTAGAATGCGGAAGAGCAATTTCAAGACAATATTGAGTCTCTCAGGTTGACTCATGTAGAACAAGGAGAAGCAGTTTAACCTAGAATAATTATAGGATTGGTCAAGGCTTCATTGCTGAAGGACTTGATAGATTCCTATAAATTGATCATTGGTATGTTCTAGGGTAAATTTGGTAGTCTTCTGTCTTTATAGAGTGGAATTAGACCATTTAACTATATCACTCAACATCCCAACCAACCAAAAATCCAATAACACTCCATTCAAATTCAAACTCACGCAGCTAAGTGAACAGAGTCTAAAAGCCTTTGTAGCAATATTGAGATGAAGGGATCATTCCTTTCACACAGTCATATACTGAAACTGCAAATATATGAAAGGTAGTTGAGAAACTGGAATCGACAGTATTTTGGTAATGTCTTCCAATTGTCCTTGAAACTAACATCTTACCATGTAGAAGAACAAATTAATATGAGTCAGAAATACTCAAGACACAATCATTGATATCCACCTTCTATAGTAAATGGAACCAATTCAACAAACTGAATAAGATTTAGCAAAACGTATTTCTAGTTGTCTAAATCAATGTCCGATGGCCCATAATTAGGATATTTTTAAAAATTGTTTCCAGATGATTAGACATATCATAAATGACACCCTACGCATATATTGGTGAGACACGAATAAACTATTTTAGATTGATAGGTACCACCGTAAGGTCATAAAAACTTGGTGATAACATTATGTCACAAACTTTCAAGTTGCACATAGCATGAATGTCCAACCTCATGCAAAAATTAGGAAAACAAACTGATTGATAACAGAAATGAAATGAAAATCAAACTGTAAACACTATGAACGGAAAACTATATGCAAATAACTTGAGGTAAAATACCCACTTTTCAAATTAATCAATAGCCTATCACAATCACAAATTTTCAGATTCTAAAAATCCTTGCCCTAAAAATTCAGGTCTAATTTCTCAGCAAATAAGAGATCCAACATAAAATGATTGAACTTGAAGAATACCTTGAAACAAACAGTCCCTTAAGACAAAATATAAGGACAACAAGACATCTTGCAAGCAATGAAGATGAAAAAGGAATGACGAATCTTGACATATGAAGAGATAGGATACTTCAACACATTCAAACTGAGATACCAAAGCCTGCTTGTGTATCATTACATCAATTGCACAAACTCTTTAATGGATAAATCATGATTTGCACAATGAAACAAAAGGATTACCAATTTAACTTTATGAAATTATACAAGTTCATAAACCATTCTATACAAAGTGCGAACATAAAGTTCTCCAAAAGCTTCTCTAGAAAATTCTCTAGAGTTTCCCCTATCAAAAGTCTCCTCTTACAATACAAAAGCCTTCAATTTAAAGGCTTGAGAAAATAACTACCTCGTAACCACTTAGCCTAACTAATTAGGATAACCACTTAGAACCATAGTTTTAAGACTCGTGGACTCGCCACGGACTCGCGAGTCCATGGGAGCCACGAGTTGACTCGCGAGGCGAGTCCATCTGAAAGACTCGCGAGTCTTTTGCACGGACTCGTGAGTCTTTTAGATGGACTCGCGCGACCTAGAAAAAATGTCATGCAAGCTTTAAAAGTGAGTTTTTTTTAATTTTTTTTGCCTTCATTTGACATAACTAAGGGAGTGAAATTTCTCTTGAAGTGTTGTTTTTCAAATTTAAATTAGCATTGAAGAAATCTTGGTATTTAAATTTAGTATTTCAAATTTCCTATAGTTTCATTTGAAATGTAATTCTTATACTATTATACTGTTATACATCTTTTCAAAACTAGTTTTTCAAGTACTATATGTATATGTATAACTATATCAGCACCACCACCCCGCCACCCCTGCCGCCATCCCCCCGCTGTCTCCAAACTTAGGCCCTTGGTACCCGCATCCCCCCGTCCCCAACGCCGGTGGAACACTGGACTTTTTCATTAGTTTGTAGTCTTCTCTTTAGTTTGTTCATTGTTGTTTTTCACATTTGGAGTTGGACATATCATTATATGTAATTTTGTAAACATTTATAAACTTATGCTGCTATTATACATTTTGGAGTTGAAACTATGAATGATGAAATTTCAAATATTGCGTGTTTGTAGATCATATGACGTGTAATGTTTCAATTATGGCTCTTATGTTCTCTAAATGCACTAATTTCTTTATGTTTTTTTGTAAAACTATGGGTTTTTTTTTGCCGAGTCTTTCGCGAGTCTTTCACGAATCTGAGTCCAAGTCCAAATTTTTGGTTTGCCGAGTTTGTGGCGAGTCCGAGTTTGAAAACTTTGCAGTTAGAACAACTACCTTAGTGATCACTTCTAATAACTTCCTTTTAGAGGTAAGTTAGGATTTACCTAACTTTCACAGAAATTGAGCCCAAAGTGTAACTTGTAATTACAAAGGTGGTATAAGTCTTTTACAAAAAGGTTACTTGAAAATATAACTTTCAAGTTGGGGTTTTGCTGAGGTGCTTATCTGTCTTCATCTGTTTCATTTGTCAGTGTAACTTTCTCACCCAATTCTACAAACAAATAATCTTGAGGTCCTTCATAAAGGTGAGAAATCTCCTTGTTTGCAATACAAAGTGTCTGCACGTAAATTCAAACATCTATGCCTTTAGAAGCAATGCATTAACAAACTTTAGTCATATTTTCTTATTACTGAAGTTATGGATCTGACCATATTTTAATTGATCTCACCAACACAATCTCCCAAATGTAATCTTCTCCTCAACTTTAGCTACAAGAGATTGAATTTCTGAGGTTGCTTCTTTTAATGCACTAGCATTGCCAACTTTGCCTTACACTGCAACCAACCATTACAATTTATAAGGCTAAATATCATTAAGGCACTCTTCTGAGCAATTCATATGCTCTGTTTGTGTTTCCATATTTTGTTTTTGTGCATCGTTGCAATTATTTCACAACCATGGAAAAACATGTATTTGAGGCGTACTGTCAAAAGCTTGCATGTTGTTTTGTGCATACTGAGCAATCATTGTATGCCATGAGATGGCATCCTTGTTATAGTTGCTGCAGACATGGAACACAGTCAAAGGTTGTACAATTTGGCTTTACACCTGCTATGGTCTTTTCAACAAGTCCATCTCATGCGTATCCCTGCAAACATTTTATTTCATTCCTTGAGTTGGCATCTCTTTCGAGGTGTTCTGTTAGACAACAAACGTGACTTGACATCTATATTTCCACGTTTTACATGCATTGTCGATTAAGGAGGCTGTTGCGAAGAAAACTGAATCAAATTTCCTAGTAATTACACAATCATGAATATGTTTGTCGTCACTCACAAAGAGAATTTCTTCAAATTTGCATAGATTTTTTGTGTCTGTGGACATGCTCTTTCTTTTCAACATGTATGAGGAGGAAATTGACAGAGGTTGTTGATTTTGGCTTTATGCTTGGAAATTGTATTTGTTTGAATGCTTCTAAAGATTTTCAACAACACCATTTTTGTGTATTTGCAGTCATGATATCCATGAGACCATGTTCTTTTGAAGTATCCTGTCAACCTGCTCATATATTCTTTTCATAACCCTGCATTTTGCATATGTGTCACTTTGATAAATTTAAATTAACCTGTTTCAAAAACACGGAGGATGCTGATAAAGATTGTGAAATTTGGCATTACGCCTGCCATTTGCATTTGGTAAAGCCTTTTCGACAACTCCATTTTTTGCAAATCTTTCAATCATTTCATTGCTTGAGATGAAATCTCTTTGAGATCGGCTATCAAAGAATTCATGTCCATGTCTATGATTCCACATTTTGCATGCATGTCAACAGAGCATTTCTATCTACAATATCTGACATAAATCTTCCTACCAATATGCCTTGATGCGTGCCAATAACTTATTCCAGAATTCACATTTCGCACAGGCAGGGAGAATGCGACCAACAGTTGTGGACTTTGGCTTTGCTTTTAACTAATTCCATTTGCTTCGAATATTTTCAAAGTCGGTTTAACATATCATTTTCTACAAACCTCAATCATTCATTGAGATGACACTTCTTTTGAGGCAGGTTGCCAAAAATTTAATAATATTCATATATGATTTACAGACTCAAAAGAAAAAAATAGAAATGTCCTTGCACCCACCACAATTTTGACTTGCATCAAGGTTTAGGGCGTTCGCAAGATAGCCACCACAAGCTATAGGTATGTAAAATGGCAGCAAAGTTTACACAATCAACGCTTCATTAACTCTAAGCTTTTGAGGGTTTCATTTTGCGCACAGTATGAAGGCTAACCACGAATTCATTTTCTGCAAATCATGTAATCATTGTTTTACATGAGATGATATCGCTTTGATGTAGTCTATTGAACAATGCATTTGCCCGGTCTATGGTTCCACATTTTGCATGAGTGTCTTGGCAGATCTCTTGCCATATTTTCTGACAAAAATATTTACTGCATTTTAGCAAATGCTTGAGAAATGATGTGAGTCGTCGTAAAACGTGACTTTCAACAAATCAATTTTGTGCATATCGTGCAAACTTCGCATTCCATTAGAAGATATCTCCTTAAGGCATTCTGTAAATTAATTCATTCCATGAATTGACTTCTCTTTGAGTGATTCTGTCAAACGTTTGTCATTCTTCGATGGAGGACCATGCTCTGTTGCACAAGCATGGAGAATGTTGGCAAAGGTTGTGGAACGCAAATTTACACTTATAAATTGCATTGGTTTCAAAGTTTCTAAACCCGATTCATAAATCCATTTTATGTATATTGTGTAGTCACAACATATTGTGAGACCACATTTCTGCGAGCCGATTTGTCAAGCAGTTCATGCCTTGTATTTGTGCTTGAGAGTGAGTTACCAACTTTGGATATCGTTGCCAATTTGCTTGTCACTGCAAGCATTCATTTTGTCTATCGGCCTCTTGAAGGATATTGAAAACTTGGAAAAAGACAATGATCAAACTAATTATATCCACACCATTGGTCTTCATGGATGAGTAATCAACTTTTCTTGAATGTGCCCTTATGGATGAACTTAGCTCTCTCTCTTCCGACTTCCAACATATCAAAAAGAATTTGAAATTTCACTGGAGATCAATGGTGCTTGGCATTGGTGCTTAGATATCTTTATTGGTAGTCAACGTGCAACATGCAACTCTTATGAATTTGCCAAATAAACCTTCAGATCTGGGAAGCGGGTTATGGCAAGGACTGGCCACATTGTTCATAAGTCTCAAGTTTCAATAATATTTTGACCAAATGAAATTGGGAGCTCATGATGAATTCAACAGTTTGTGAAGATGAGACACATATCAACCAACTCATTAAAAGACTAAAAATGAAGGCCTTTGACTGAAACCATATGAAAATCAATTTGAAAAGCTCCTAAGGAACACAAATATTTGACAAGCCAAGTAATGGGTTCGATACAAAAGCTCAAATCTTGGCTAGTTGAAAATAGGGAAAACATACCATTTTTGAAGTAGATTGGGAAATAGTTAAATCATTTGTTATACCCGCATAAATTTTGATTAAAACAACAAAGATATAAAGCAAATTATACAAGTATTTTTTATATATAAGTTTTAAGTGAAAACCAAGGATCATTTAAATCCATGAGTAATGTATCCTAGTTAACCATACAACTCTAACAAGTTAAAATCATGAATATAAGATCCACTCACCATAAACCTAGTTCAGATAAATCATCTCTAGAAATATATATGTATATATCTATAAGTTCAACCATATAGATCTCAAACTTCTAGAAAAATATATGTAAATTTACTTTAATCAAGTTCTACAATTTGTGTAAATTGTTCGAGGATGAGCACACATGTATTATTTGGACTACATCAAGTGGCTCAAGCCACTCTTCAATAACATGTAATATCTATCTAGTCTCTATTTATGACATTCACGTGCACAAGAACTTGTTGAAGAAATAAGGCAGTAGCATTTACTAGGTGACTATACTAATATAAGCCTATTGTCAAGTTGATAATCAATAAAATGAATCCCATGTTGAACAATTTTGACTTGTTTGAGATATGTCCCTTGCACTAAATGGAACTTGTGGGAACCAACATTCGAAGATAAGTTTGTAACATTTCCAAATCTATAAGACATGTAACAATTATAAAATATATATTGAACATTATTTGATCACTTGACCTTAAGACATAACAAATTCAAAACATATATGAATAGATAAATTGAATGTACGATAGATCATCTTGTATCATCGTAAATTATTACCGATCCAATTTACACCTCATGTTTGTGCTCTTACTTTAGCGTGTCCTATTTTCATCCCTTCTCTAGGTCTGATTCGACCTTATTCTCAAACTTTGATGTCCTGAACAATGTTTCGTGGGCCTCATCTTGGAGGTCCCTCCCCCATTTCTCTTTGTATTGGTCCTGTTTGTAGGAGGACCAGTGTGTGGAGCGCTTTGGTCTAGACAAGGGTGTCCCAAAATGCCCTAGTCCCCTTTAAGCAGACCCCAATTTGAAATGGGATAGACCCTTTACCTCTTTGATAGATTTTGGTCCTTGGGGCTACACATGACCGTTGGAGGGTGACCTAATCGATGATTTACCTAAGGAACCCTATATAAAGACATCCTATTAACTCATTTTAGATTTAAGGCTCCATCCATTATCTATACCTAATATTTGTGCATCTGTGAAGCATTCATCATCAAACTTTTTCAGAGATTCAAGGTTGCATATTCATCCTTCAAGCATTGTGGAGCAAAGTTACATCAATCTTCATATAAGCATGTGTGTGTGTTAAAGTTTTTTCATGTCTATATGTTTGTCATGCCATTACATTCTACATTTGTGATTACATTCAAAGAGCATTGCATCATCACCAACGATTGCAAATCTGAAGTATATTTTCTTAACATTTATTTTAGTATTTGCATTATTTCCTAAATTGAGGTTTGACTTAGGCAACCCCTATCCACATCTTTCTCTCTTTTTCCATGTGCAGGAAATAGGTGTAGGAGCTATATTCAGGAATTTCAGTAGAGTTGATAGTGATGAACAAGTTCAACTTTTGATGGAGGAAAATTCGAAGGACCAAGGTGGATCTATGCTACATGGTCTCGAAAAATCAGGCCGAACTTCTGGGAATAGATTCTAAATTTATTCTTTTGCCTAGATCTCAATCTATGGCTCTATGGGATATCTGTAGCATTCCACATTTGTCAATTTACTTCAATTATCTCTCATTTTACCCTAATTTCACAACTATATTCCAATTCAAGTTAGGAAAGAGGATAACCAATAATAACTAGTGAATCTAATTAGAATCTCAACCCTTTCCTTATTTGGATTGTGGCTAGATCTATTGGGTTCACTCCTCTTTCAATTGTTTTGGTCAATTTAGGATTGCTAGTGGTTTTATTCTCTTAATTGACCCTAATTCCAAATTTAACAATTACATCTTGGTGAAACCTGACATCTTGCATGCTAAATTTCTGATTTATGTTTTCAGATCTGATTTGTATGCATTTCAGCTTTCAAATTTGCACTCATATATCATGTTTTCAATCAAAATAATAAATTTAAAGGTTAAATTCATAAAAACCCTAATTTATTTTGCTAAATTTGACTTGTGGGTTGCATAACTTTTTTTACTTGTGTTTTCAAATCCGATTTTGGGCATTTCTAATGGCATTTACTAAATCTTATTTGTTTTCCATTTCACATATGATTACATTGCTCTTTACTTACATTTATCAAAATCATGTGTTGGATAATGGTTTCTTTCACTTTACATTGCTTCTTTTCATTCATAGTACTTTTGCATATTGTATCTTTAGGGTTTCAAAGATATTTCTTATTAGTCAATCATATCTCAAAGCTTTTATCCATGTTGCTTTATCATGTTGTTTTTTAAAAAATGCATTATATATGTAGATCACATCAAAGCTTTTGTAGACAAGGATAATCCTAGAGATGACATTGAAAAAACTAACACTTGCACCTCTCATAGGGTATCTCATATGAATGAAGAAAGAGTCAATACTCCTATCAATGTTCTCTCCAATGGAGAGCAAGCATTGAAGTGCAACATGGCACCATCTTCTTCTCATACACATACCTTAGTGCAAGGGGGTGGGGGGCAAGATCAAAATATTGTTGTATCAATCTCTCTAGATCCTCCTTATTCTCTTAGAACTTATCTTAACCATCAACATATTGATAGAGAAGATGATGCTATGCATTTTATTCATGATCTATCTCCTCACATAACATTAAGCAAAGATAAAGCCTTAGATTATAAGGACCTTCCTTCCCAACCTATCAAAGAGGATATGAGTAATGATGATAAAAAGGAGAATATCCCTATAAAGGATATTCCTTCTTCATCTAATTCTCCCTTTGATCCTTCCATGTCTCCTTACACTACAAATTTTAAAGAGATTCGTGATAATGGTCTTTCACAATTAAAAAGTTCGTATAGGAGTGGTTATAACTTAATTTTAAAACAAGGTTATAGTGGACAAGGATTTGGAAAATATGAGCAAGAAATCAAGGTCCCTATAAACCCTCCTTCACAAGCTAGTATAGAAGGTTTAGGACATCCTCATCGTTCACCTATGGATGATCTCTTTAGGGTGCAAAAGCTTAAGGAGTATTTTGCAAAACATAAACTCTATCGTCCATCTAAAGGTGCTTCTTCCTCAAATAATCCTTTTTGCTCATATCATCAAACCCATGATCATCATGCCAACAATTGTTCTAATATTCAAAAGGGAATACAAGGACTCATTGATAATGGAACTATCAAAATAATAGACAACAATCCATCTCCTTCTACTCCCACACCTTCTCCTACATCTCAAGAGATGAAACCAACCCCTATTGACAATCAAGAAAAGTTAGCTACAAGAATCTTTTGGAGATTGAAGTATGATAGGAATGTTGTGTTTACTCCCCTAAAATATACCTATAAGAATAAGGAAGGTGATGATCATTATCTTTTTCATAATTGTTATTCTCATTCTCTTGGAAATTGTAAAGCCTTTAAAACATTTGTTCAAGACCAATATGATCGAGCTCACATGGCTCTTAGGACGGATCTTGCACTTTTTCTTGGCGAAGAGGTAGTGCCTTAGCACTCCATTCACCCTATCATGTTGCTCCTCACCCTATGGCACTAGTAGTTAACTTCATTGGGGGCTGTTTGTTATGAGTGGTGATGCTTTTTCAATACCAATCATATTCTAGGTAACAACATAATTCTTCCTTGTCTTCTCACTTGGGGGCAAGGATGATATATATTCATTTTCCTTCTCCTTTTAGAAAATTACCTCTTCTTTAAAGTTGCATTGTGCATATCTTGATGTCTTTTCCCGCATGGAATTGTTTTTCACGTGAGTACATGTGTGTTCCTTGTTAGGGCCTTTTTCTTTGGTTGAAGTGCTTCACCTTCTTATGTATAATTTTTCTTAGGAGGTTGTGAAATCCTTTTTATTGTCTCTATGTTTGGAGGGCTTTGATTTCTCCTATCCTTTCTAGGGATCCACTTTTCCTTTGTTGAGTGGTGTTTGCTTACAATATGATGTCATTCTTTATGTGAAGTTGTTTGTTTTCTCAAGGAATCTCTCTTATGCAAGAGGTGTGTATCATTGTCTTTAACGTCTTCTTCACTTGGCAATGTATATCTATTATAAACAAACCCTTCCCTTTGGGTCAAAAGTGTGTCATCCTTCATCAAGAATCCTTTTCAATTAGCAAAAGGGGGAAGGTATGCATTCTTGTTCTCCTTCCTCTGTTTTGGTTGATGATGTTATTTTTGTTCAAAAATCTCCTTTTGGAGGTAGATGTTTTTGAGCAAAGATCTCTTCCCCTCCAAGGATTCCCTTTACACTAGTTGCAAGATATCTTTTTTTCAACTATCTTTTCCTTGCTTATAAGAGAAATGCCTCTTTTAGTTTGGATTTATGAACATTGTTGACTAAAAGGATATCTCCTTGGTGTTGAAGATGTGTATCCTCGTTTCTAGCTTCTTTAAGGCATCACCATAGGACTATGTTGACATCTTAAGGGGGGCGCATTGCATATCGCCCTCTTTGTGCTATATTTTGCATGTCTTATAGAGGGTGATCATTCTTGAAACCAAAAAAAACAAAGAGTTATACCAGATGTTTCATGCTTGAAACCAGACACAACATTTATATGTCTTATACAGGGTATATATTCTCGAAACTAGACCAAACAAAGTCTTATACAAGATGTTCTCGAAACCAAACATGTATTTGTTTTATACAAGGTACACATTCTCTAAACCAAACCAACAAAGTTTCATACGAGATGTTCCTGAAACTAGACATTTTTGTTTTTATTTCATGTCTTATATAGGTTGTTGCATGCTTGAAATAAAAAAAAACAAAGTCTTATACGAGATGCTTAATTTCTAAAACCAGATAGCAACACATGTAGTAGGATGAGTGGAACTAGCAAAACACAACTAGACTATTCTGACTCTCCTCCCCAATATGGATCACCTAGCATAACACAACTTGCTAGCCCATGGCATCCATGTCCTCTCTTTTTATCTTCCCTGTGAGTTCATAGCTTTGTTATTTGTGGATCATGGTTCATCATTTGATGTGTTCTCTTGCTCTTTTTATGTGATCGCTTGTGTTCTTGTGATAGCATTTTGAGAATGATATTAGTGGTTAAGACATTTTGATTAACAAGGTCTCTTCAATTAGTTGACTTGAAGCCTTTTTGTGTAGTGTGTCTTTTGTCTTTGTTTTCCTTTTTGTCTTTGTCTTGTTTTGTGTATCCTTGCATATGATTGTGTGAGTTAAAATCCTAAGATTGTGGGCTTGGTTCCCTAAAATTAGTAATGTCTTATCTCCTTGTGATCTCACTCCTAATTGGTCCTCTCTCTCATCTTTCTACTTTACCGTGAGTATTTGCAAAGTCTTATAATCTTGCTAAAGTGGGGGCTAAATGTAGCATCATAAATTGTAACCAGTCCAATTTACACCTCATGTTTGTGCTCCTACTTTAGCGTGTCCTATCTCCATCCCTGAGCTTTAGGTCCGATTTGACTCTATTCTCCAACTTTGATATCATGAACAACATTTGGTGGACTCCATATAGGAGGTTCCTCCCCCATTTCTCTTTGTATTGGTTATGTTTGTAGGATTGGGGCGTGGAGTGCTCTAGTCTAGGCCAAGGCACTCCAAGACACCCTGGTCGCTCTTAAGCAAGCCCTAATTTGAAATGGGGCAAGCCCTGTACCTCTTTGATGGATTTTGGTCGTCGAGGCTACACATGACCGTTGGAGGTTGGCCTAATCGGTAATTTACCTAGGGAACCCTATATGAAGACAGCCTATCAATTCATTAAGACTCCATCAATTATCTATACCTAAAATTTGTGCATCTGTGATGTATTCATCATCAGTCATTTTGAAAGATTCAAGACTGCATATTCATCCTTCAAGCATTGTGGAGCAAAATTACATCAATCTTCATTTAAGGATGTCTATGTGATTAGGATTTTTCATGTTCATGTGTTTGCCATGCCATTACATTCAACATTTGTGATTACATTCAAAGAGCATTGCATCATCATCAACAATTGCAGATCTAAGGTATATTTCGTTAACATTTATTTCAATATTTGCATTATTTCATTTAAGGTTGATTCCTAAACCTGTCCACTACATCTTTCCCTCTCTTTTTGTGTGCATGAAATAGGTTGTAGGAGCTGTATTCAGGAATTCCGATAGAGTCAATAGTGACGAACAGGTTCAACTTTCGATGAAAGAAAATTCGAAGGATCGGGGCATATCTATACTACCTAGTCTTGAAAAATTAGGTTGAACTTTCTGGGAACAGGTTCCAAATCTATTATTTTACCCAAATCCCAATTTGTGGCTTCGTGGGATATCTGTAGCATTCTGTATTCGTCAATTTCCTTCAAATATTCCTTATTTTAACCTAATTTCACAACTACATTCCAATTGAACGTAGGAAAGAGGATAATCAATGACAACTAGTGGATCTAATCAGAATCTTAGCCCTTTCCTTATTTGGATTGTGGCTAAATCTATTGGGTTCACTCCTCTTTCAATTGTTATGGTTAATTTGGGATTGCTAGTGGTTTTGTTATCTTAATTGATCCTAATTCCAAATTAAACAACTACACATCTATATAATTGAACCTATGGGAAACAACATTCCATCACTTGTTTTTGGTTTGGTTAACTGTTTCTAGTTTTGTTAACTTCTCACTCACTTCTATGCAACACAATATATAACAACACCTTATATGTTTCCCACGTCTGTTATGATTGCGAAAACATCTATACACCAAATTGACATGGAAAATTTGTAAAATTTAAATTAGAACTATCAAGTTACAAATACAAGTACACTATAAGCTGTATAAATTTATACATACCTTTTTTAATCAAACTTGAAATATGGTCGTAATCACTTGAAATCAAAGGAATTTGTTTAAATCTTTCTTCCTCATCTTTGTCATATGTGTCAATAATATATAGTGACACCAAATTCCACCCATTGACATACCCACATTCTTGGTTGTTGCACTTGTCATAGTTTTTTGAAATGCAATCACAACAAAAACATGAGTAATCTTGAGTGTACAATGTCCATGCGTGACTATCTATACTAATGACACAATGCAAAGATCTTGTTTTCTCTACCCTCTTGCATCTATGCATTGATCTTATATACACCCTGTAGTGTCATAAAATTGCGACCCTAGCAATTATCGACTGCATTAAGGTCCTCACGCATGCAAGATCGAATCCTCTAGCCTGATGTGAGACCAGAGATTCCTCAACCCTTAGAATCTGCTTCTTCCTTAGCCTCTGCATCACCCCGCCCTCACTCTGCCTTGGAGAAAGGGGCGTGGCGCCCTTGTCCTCCCAGGACAGGGGCATGGCGCCCCTGTCCCTATCCTATTTTGGGGCAGGACCTTTCCTGAGCATGCATTGTGGGTTGTGAATTGGCAGGAAACTCCCCCGATGTCTACCTGTGACGAAAATCAAATCCACTAACATGTATTTAAGGGGCATTTGTCCTCTCATTTGCATAAGTTCAATAAGTTGGATGAGTGAGAAGTTTACATGAGATCAAGAATTCAAGAGCATTCAAGCATTATTTTCCAGCATTGAACATTCTCAAGTCTCCCTTCAAGGCTAGGTGTTGCATTCAAGTCAAGGTTTCAACCATTGAAAAAGAGATTGATTCCAAGATTCAATTCCACACAAGCATTTCTATCAACATTGCTATCACAACCTCCCTTGAGGTGATTTACAATTCAGTCTTTCATTTACATCTACTTACAAGTACTTTCTTTCATTACTTGGTTAATTTCAAAACTGGGGTTTGACTTAAAGGCAAACCCCCAATCCCAACCCATTTTCCTCTCTTTTCTATGTGTAGGTTGTAGGTGCGTAGATGTACTTTCGGATTCGGGCTCCATTTGCAGAGGCGGAAAAACCCTTTTCGTTTTGCGGATTTTTTGGAGGACTGTGTACATTCCTGCCACGGTCCTAGCAAGTTTTCCTCAAATTCTGAGGGTGACTTCGGCTCGACATATTATTGCCAGATCTAGGTGCACAACTTCATCCCATTTTTCGATCTTAAGTTATAATCAATTCTTTCTCACTTTTGCACTACATAATTCAATCAATTCCTTTCCATCTCAAATAAAGAAGAGGGGATCAACTTATCATTCCCATTTCATTCAGAATTCAATCTTCATCTTTGAAGGTTGAATCTAGTGAATTGTCCTCTCCTCTTCCAATGTAACTAGGTGAAAAGTGTTTGAAGGGAAATCCGTAGTGAAATTCTCATCTCTCCTTGGAGGGAAATGGTAGTTTTCCTCTTGATCTTGCATTCACATTTCACCACATTACATACACAAACACACACACGAGTGAGTGTGTGTGTGTTTAAATTCAAACAATACATATTTGATATGTCCCATAATGAAATGTATCAGTTCATTCTTGAAGATGTGTTGACCTCATTTGATTCAAAGTGTTTCTTACACCATTCAACAACATCATGTGCATCATTTATACAATCTTCCAAATAATTCATTTGATACATTCTTAGAGCACGTTTGATGCAAGTTCCTATGCCATCATGTTCGCCTTTTCACCCACTATAAAAAATCCAAACATGTGGTATTTGTCATTTCAATTATATGTTCATAGTGCATAAAATGGTTGTGATGATTTGAATTTTGACACACATACATCTGATCGTACAAAATGTTTTTCAATTTTTACACCCTACTTGCCAAATAATCAAAAAGCTTCTTAAATCAATGCTCTACAAAATATGTGTCATGCTCTTTATCATCACTAGTATAAAATTCATATTCTTTCTTTATGAATCGTGCTTCATATATATTGTTAACACCAACCAAATCCAATTGTGCATGTTGATAACACACATGCACCATAGTAGTGATCCGCTTTGAAAAGTAATATTGTGATTGAATCTCGTTTTCATGTACAAAAGAATAATTTTTTGCAAAGTTGACTACTAATAAAACAATTCCAGATGGAAAAGTATCTCGTAATGTTTGAAATTATTTTGCTTGCCACTTAGAAAAAAAATATGATGTATGTATGATTGTATTAATTTACAATAATTTTCCATAAATGTTCCAATATGTATCTTCTCTTGAACATATATTCTAACCGTATGTATTTTTTCCCGAATTTTGTTTAAAACTTTATGTACTAGTCACTCTTACAATTTACCACATTCGTCAGATCAATATCTTTGTTTCTCAAATGAATTTTAGCCAAATTTTCACATGTTTCATAAAAACCTTTTATACAGTTTATTTTACTGGTTGCATTATCATCATTTAATTTATCACATAAGATGGATGCTATGAAATGAATTGCCCATTTAGGAGGTGCATTTTCAAAACCATCACTTTCTACTGTAACCTCCTTTCAAAACACCTAATAATTGAGATCAAATTTAATATGATAACATCAACAATTTTTTTTTTCAATCTTGGTTGTCTCCACATAATATGGCCTTAACCTTTCAAACATTGTTTGCCCAATTTTTATATGAGCATTTGAATTAAAAAATATCACATGCATCTCATATTGTGTTTTGTCTAACCAATGTTTTGTATGTAGATCATGACTATTGGATCCAATGTTGCATTTGATAGCATATTTGTTATCTAATGAAGGATGGGTATGATCATTCCATAAAGTTGAGATCAAGTTTCTAACATCTTCAATCCTATCAGATTGAGGAGTTCTACACAATTTCCCAATTGCCTTATGAAGTACTATCATCCAAAATCTTTCTCCTTTTCACATATTATGTTAGTATCTTTCTATTGAAACCAATCTCAATTGAAAGTGAATAGATTTGTCTTTTTTGAGGCATTTTTTCACTTAAAATAGATGTTAACATCACTCTTCTTCAAATGGCCTTATCTACTAATCGAGATTGTTTCCCAATGGAACCCAAATCTTTTTTAACATTTTCAACAATATTTGTTTGTAGGTGTGAACCATTCCTCTTTTCCAATGTGGAATCTACACCCAACAATTGTAATGGCTCTTTTAGCTCATTACTAAGAAGTGCAATTGATAATAGCTGGGTTTGATCAAGTGTATTAAGATTATTAAAATGAGAAATTATTTCCTTTGCAGTTCTATTCATTGATCTCCTAGAAGTATGTCTAGGTTGTTCAACATAAAATTTCAATTTCTCCACATCCATTTCAAGTAAATGATCTAAATTTCTATAAGAAATTTTTCTCTTCACCTCTTTAGCTAGATTCATATGCTCATCCATGGTGGAAGGAAGCGATCTTGGCCCTTCTCCAACATCCATCGTTTTCACTTGGGACTCCCCCCTAACATCAACTATGTGTTTTCCAAATTCGTTTGATCCAATATCTAAATTTGACTTGGCTTCTACTTCAATTTCTAAATGTCGAGCCCCTACACAAAATTCATATATACAAGGGAAGAATTTAGAATAATTAACTACTTGTCAACATATAAATTTTTAAGAGCCTCCATTCAAAATTACTAAAACTAATGTACATGTATATAATAACTAATAAATGACCACAATATATTCCTGGATGCAAACCTTAACTTAAGTTTTTTACATGAACATGTTTAAAGCTTATGAATAAAAAATATACCAACAAGATAACTTGAAAATATAAATCACATGTCTAGCACGATGTCTCCTTCTATCCAATAACAATTTTTAACATGCACTCAAAACTTTATCCATCAATCACAAAAATTTAAATACACATGCACTCAATCTAGGATGTAATATTCAAGCTCACCAAATGTTTAAAGGAAGTTGTATACTTTTCTTGGGTTTTAATATATAAGCTAAATAATCCAATAAGATGCATACACATATAGGGATATAGAGAGAGTGAGAGTTAGAGATTAAGAGGATGGGTGAGACAAAGAGTGAGAATTGGGTAGACGGGTAGGGATGGATGGAGAGAGAGAGAGAGAGGGATTGAGGGGGATAGATGAAGAGGTGAGAGAAAGAACTTATAGAGGGAAGGAGGCAAGAAGGGATAGGTGGGGAGGAAGAGATAGGCTTATATAGATTTAGAGGTGAGAAAAAGAACAAGTAGAGAGGGAAGGAGGGAGGGAGCACAAAATGTCTAGGGGGAGACATGACCTAGAGAGAGAGAGATCTAGGTGCTAAAAAGAGTATAATTTCTAAGGAGAAAGAGGGAGACAGATAGGGAGGAAGGGAGGGAGGGAGGAGGAACTATAAAGGGAGAAATGGAGAGAGAGAGAGAGAGAGAGAGAGAGAGAGAGAGATCTTTAGAGTTATGTGGAGAGAGAGACAAAGATGTAGATGCTCAAAAAAGAGTAGAAAAGGAAGGAGAGAGAGGGAGAGAGATAGGTAAGTAGGGAGTGAGGGGGGGAGGGGGGGAGGGGTAGAGGTAAAGAGAGTGGGTGAGCGATAGTGAATAGGTGGAGAGAGAGCCCAAGCGGTAGGTAGCGATCTAGAGGTAATAATCTAAGGTAAGAGAGGGAAAGAGGGAAGACCTAGAGAGGGAAAGAGAGGTTTAACTTAGAGACTTGGAGAGGGAAAGAGAGAAAGTCTAGAAGGGGAGAGAGGGACATGTAGATAACTTGAAAGTTCTAAGACCTTCTAGAGAGATAGATACTAGATAGAGGGAGAGAGACATATTAAGAGAGATAGACTCTAGGTAGATATCTAGATCTAGAGGGAGACCAACATATTACACTCAAAGATAGAGAGCTAGAGATGTAGATAGAGATCTACATATATCAAGAGAGATAGAGACATAGAAATCTAGTTAGAGAGGGAGCTTGGGAGGGAGAAAGATCGTAGAGGGATAGAGAAAGTTTGGAGAGGGAGAGAGAGAGAGAGAGAGAGAGAGAGAGAGAGAGAGAGAGAGAGAGAGAGATCATAGAAAACTTGGAAGGATAGATAGAGAGAGAAGGTTGGAGAGAGGAAGAGGTATGGAGAGTGTTAGAGGAGAGAGATAGGGAGGTGGGGAGGGAGGGAGAGGTAGATGTTAATAGAGTGGGCATGAAAGAGATGGGTGGAGAGAGAGGGAGAGGTAGGTAGTGTTCTCTAGGTAGAGGGGTAGGGATTGTAATGAAAAATGATGAATGAATTCATCTAAATGACATGATCCTACTGCATGAAATCAATGTATATATATTTAACCATAAATATTGACCTATATTAGATGAAAATTTTGTTATACTAAAAATTTATATATTTAGAAAAATATTAAATAGAAAAGTAAAGATGCATACCTTGTTTTTGATTAAGGGAAAAACAGGTTTTAAAGGGACCCGAAACCCTGTACAAAGTAGGTTAATTTGGGGGACCCTGAAACCCACATCTAAAGATATTCAAGAATAACTACTAAACGAAACTGATTTAAGATGAGACGGAACAAATCCAAGAAAGGGGATCGAAATAGATTGACCCCTCCAAATTGAAAAGCTGCCAGATAAATAAAAACATATGCATGGAAAATCAGCAAGCAGTCCGAGATCCAAAAGGAGATACATCGAGCAGTAAAAAAGAAAAGGCAAAATAAAGTTCCAACTGCCCTAAGGGGTTTTAACAATAGGCACCCCAACCCAGAGCAAACAACCATCATTAGGACTTCCCTTTGGATCCCTTCTTTTGGGATCTAAGGGTCATGTTAAAAGAAGGCGAAGACCTTTTAGAATGTTTTCTTTTAACAAAAATCCAACCTTCTTCAACCTTAGCAACCCCAGCTTGCCAATCCAGTGAATCCAACGCAAGAAACCCAATGCCCAAGGAGAGGCCAGCAAAAGATGCATACCTTGTTTTTGTCTATAATATCTTTGCATTCTTTCTTCATGTAATATGTGTGCCTTTTTTATTGAATGCACTCCTATTTTGTCTTGTTGTTTTGTTTCTCATCTCCTTCTTTGAAAAATATGACATGAAAATTCCACTCTAAAAAAAATTCTCTTCCAAAATTTGCCTTGTAGGACAATAATGTGAATTTATCTTGCTTGGTTGATTTAAAAAAATGAAAAAATAACTTTCTATTTATATGCAATAGGAAATTAAAATAAATAACTAAAATATTAGTAAGCTAGGCGTTCGAATGAAGGGTAGCCACTAAAAAAACACATTTTTATTTTTTAATTGGAGGACTTTGTTTGAACATGGTTGTTATCAAAATTATTAGTGTGGATTTCAAACACTCGTTTGCCTGAACACCCTGAAATTTCACTTTCCACCCTCCCCTACAACTTTTTGGAGATTTTTGGAGTTCAAAGCTTGGGTTGAAGGTCCAAATGGATTCAATTTGACAAACCAAGTTGCAAGATCATAGACCTTGAAACGAGCTTTTCGACAAGTATATTTATAATATATTTTGGTTTTATTAAATCTATTTTCATTTTATTGAAAATAGGTTTTTCACCAAATGTCAAGTTCTATGTTCTACACATGGAAAAATAGTAAATTAGTGAAAGAAATTTTTAAAAATGTCTAGGAACTAGGTATTGATGTCCTTGTTTGAACAAAAAAATAAAATTGATACATACAAAACAAGTTATGTTGGGTATCATACACCTATGTCTAAATTATAATTGGTTTGGCTTCAAAACTTAATTAAAAAAAAATCAAAAAACATTTTAAAGCCAATTGCAAGCAGTGCATATCGGTGTTAACAATCTAAATTCATAAGAATCAAAATTTAATCCATTGTAGAAGAAAATTGTGTGTGACATCATACACATCACTTTTTAAAAATGTTGTTTACTATTAAAAACTAGTTATTAAAGGAGATGCAAAAAAAATACCATTTAATTCTATTTTTTTAAATACATTTGGAATCTATACACAAAATCTCACAAATCACTAGTTCGCATCATCTTTAAATTCCTAATGATTAAGTTGCTATAGGTGTCAAATAGTGAATATTTAATTCAAAATGTTGATGTCAATGTCAAGTTTAGCCAAAAAGTGTAACCCACTATTATGAGATCACCCTGTGTAGAGATGAATTTGATCATATGATTAATGAATAATGAATTTTGTTTAGGAAGTTCATACACAAAAAGAGTCATGTGCCTAAGTTTGAAAAATATAGACCCTAAAGTAGTGAAAATGCCTCAACTACCCCAAAATGGAGCAATTGGAGATGTTGCCTCTAATTGTTAAAAATTGATGGTTGTCATATTACCTTTTAAAGATAAAATAATTAGGAGGCCCATAGCTTAGTTCTTTCTTTCTTGTAAGCTAAAGGAAAAAGTTAAAGAAATAATTGAATAATAATGTTTTGTTTTGATTAGATAAAGTGGGGAAGACCCAAATTCCTTATAGTAAAAACAACCATCAAGGCAAGTAGAGAGAGTCTCACCAATAATGAGTCTAAGAGAATCACACAAAGACTAAGAATCTTTTCAATAGAGCAAAGAATCAACGGGAAACAAGGGTCTCAACCCTAGAAGAACTACTCTTTCCTGACCTTAAAAAGAGGGAGATAAGAGGGAACATGACATATCCTCCATCTACAAACAATAGTCCAAGTGATGTTATAATCAAAAACTCCACAAGGAGGGGAAGAAAGAGGAGGCATCCCACCATTAATAAAAATAATAGACAAAAGGGGAACAATAAGAGGACAAGGCAAAATATGACCAACATCCACCGAAGAAGATTGGATCAAAGCTAAAATTGATGGAAAGCAAGAAGAGAGCACACAAAAGGAGGAGCCACGATAGGGTCCTCAAGATAGGACAAGGAAACCTTCGAAAAAATCCCATTAGAACCAAGAGAGGAGACATCCCCCAAAGAAAGATCCCCAATAGTCTTGAATGATCATCAAGAGAAAGCTACTACCAAATAGTTGGGTCATTATGATGTCGTCGAGAACAATTTGAAGCCAACTAACTAGTAGGGAAGCAATGATGACATTGGGAAGGGATTCCCTCATAATCCGATGGTTGATACCAAGGCCTATGTTAAACCATCAAAATCATGTCTCCATGAAGAGGTATAGATATATCAAAGTCTAGCAAGAATGATCGAAATAATGTTTTAAGTTAGTTCGAGTAATATAGTTGTAATAAAAACAACCGGTTGTTGACATTTCTAAAATTTGAATTTCATCACACCTTTAATATTATCTTGACCAATCCTATTCGAATTAGAAGGTTAGTTTCATAACCTTACTCAACCATGCAAGGTTAGTAGCTCTATACTACACTACACAATTTGTACTTGAATAAGATAAGCTCACATGACAAGATAAATCTTTAGACCCAAGCCTAATCCTCAACCTTTCATTTGTGATAGAGCTACCTACATATCTCTTTTGGTTATCAACAAGGTCGTAGTTCACATGCCAAAATAGAAAGACTTTATCCACATAATTAGTGTGATATTTTCAACCTCAACCATTAATTGAACTTACCACTCCTAATTTAATTCATGTATAATATAGTATCATAATCAATGTTGTACTACCCAAAGCTACACATCCAAGACATTAGCTAAGATTTTTTTTTGAAATAACAACACACAAGGTATCAACAACAACCAAGATATGAACGAGTCTTAGCAAACAAAGATGTACACAAAGTGTTATGTCAAGAAGAATGACACATGAAATAACAAAAGATGTGGTGATGTTTTACATCACACACAATGCAAGGCATCAACAACACATAAAATTTACCATTGTTTCTCTGAGCAAGGTAGCACAATTGGAAGACTTACAAATTGTGGGTTGAATATCCATGACAAGCATATAAGAGAGTGGGATCCTAATCCATGACCATATTCTTTGACAAGTAGAACATTCGGGTAGGATGAGGGAAGTATCTGCCTCAAATTCACTCCCTAAAATAAACTTGATGACACTTGCAACTAGGATACACCATACCTCAACTTGTTTGAACAAGCACCAATTTTTTGAACATAGAATATAATGAGGATGAAAAATGCCTCGAATCCACTCCATGATGACACAAATGACACTCAAACACATAAGGAAGACCTTACAAGAGACTACTCTAGCAAGACATACAATCCCTCATCAATGGGAATATAAATGGGCTCTTTTCATGCAACACGTGCTTTCTAATGCCAAAGATGACTTGACTTCTAGATAATGAAACTTTTGACAAGATGACAACATAGAAATACACTCAAGACCAAGTGGAACAACTTTCAAATATAGAGTTTTCTCAAGAAATGATTGAAAAAGTTTGTTATCCAATGAATGGAGGACTACAATATGGTAGAGCATTACAATGCTTAGTGCCCAAACAAGACAATAGTACACTATTACATAGTTGTCCAATTTTGGTGTCAATTCTTAATTTTGCATTGGACTCCAAGAACTATGATGTAGCTCCTTTTCCTTGTAGTTTTGATTAGAGACTATAGGGATGGTCATCTCCAAGTCTTGTATTTAAGGATAATGCCTTATACTCACCAAAACAAGATACAACTCAAAATATACTACAAAACAATTACAAATGCTTGGGAAACCACAATAGACAATCACACCCAATATCCATAACACCATCTCAAGACTCAAAAAATGAATGTAACATAAATTCCAATCAAATCATTAATTTAATGTTCTCTATCACAATACTTTCATTTTAAGACCAAAACAAAGGTACTAAGTTAATTTTATTAACATAGCAATAATGATGAAAAACATATGAAATGACATGCATATTTAACACTAGCGTTGATAAATGGTAAAAACAATGATAACATTGCTGATGAAAATAGGCTAGACAATTGAGAGGGGGGTGGGGGGGGGTGAATCAGTTGTCATCAAATTTTATAGCAACTTACTTTAATCTCATATCAAATAATTAACAATGAAAGCATAAATCAACATCACAACATAACACCAAGATTTTTAACGTGGAAAAATCGATCAAGGAAAAAAACATGGTGGCAACCTACCCACAATATGATGATACACTGTTAGAAGTATATGAAATATTATAATGGGAATGCACATGCATTCAGGCACACTGCACAGATATCACTGCTCAAAAACAACAAAGGGAAACAACCCAGGGAAGACTCACTGTCGTACAAACACATTCAGATTACATCCGGAAGATCATGAACTGATAGAATAACATCCTCTCATGCCTGGTTACAGTTCTGGTTCAACATATATGACTTCTCTCACACTTCTACTCTACCTCCAAAAGATTAATACTATTCGCACACCACACACATCCATGGCACAACACACTCAATTACAAAGATGTTACATTTATTTATACATGAAATCAACCTTGGATCAATACCATCAAGGTCAGATCAACACATATCACCTAATTACAAAACTATGACCATACATGCTACAATATCACATGCGGACCAAAACAATGTCGACTAAGACATAGCATGGACCCAAAATCACCACCTCGAATATGCTACACCACCAAGAATAATAACTTGATCATCTAAAAAACGCTACAAGCATCATGTCATCCAGGAACATGAAGAACACCACTAGACCAAAGAAAATGATCAGTAACACTTTCACCGATCAATATGGACCACCAACACGAATAGCACATGATCTAGAAACATCCACAAACATCATGAATTACAACAACAACATCCACACCAACTCAAATTACTAGAATCATAATTATCATCATATCAAACATCAAGAACATTAACTGAACTAACTGTCAGCCTGAAAAAATCACTTGCAGATCTCCAAACAACGAACCACTTGAATTGAGGACACACATCAATGTCCCAAACATAATTCCAAATCCACAAACCAAGATATCACAATGTAGAGAAATGCAGATCAAAATACTAAACACTAGCAATACCGAACAATAGAAAAACTAGCCACAACACAGATACTCATAACTCACTCAAATCTCCATGCGGACCTCTAGCACTTGCATTGAATCAACTAGAGATATCACTCTACAAACCCTTTAATTTGCGAACATTGATCATCAATATACAACATAAACCAACTAACTGAACTTCACTGCATCATTGCACTAGACAAAGAAAATATGTTGACATCAATGGCAACACATCTCTCAAACACTCAAAGATATCTCATAAGCACATATTTGCAGCACTCATCCAACAATATCCAACAATCTCCCCCTTTGGCATTGATGACAATATATGATGTGAAAAACAATCAATGCCAAAGAAATCAACAACTCTCTCAGATATCTCTCCTACTATAAATAATTCTCTCCCCCTTTTAGATAATCTCTCCTCCTGAAGTCTGTAGAGACAAACTGTAGTTCTCATATTACGAATACTTGATAAGATTTGGTAGCCAATTTACACTGCTCCTAATGTCAATCCGGGGTCATAGACTGATGAAAAGTATAGTGGCTATCTACTCAAGGGATGAAGATAGAAAGCCAAGTGGGGATGAATGCAACTAGAACATACAGAAATAAACCTACAACAAACCAAAATAAAACTAGCAATAGGAAATGTCACTTCCTAGCGACAGGATCTGCACACACAACAAACTTTGAAATAAAAACTTAACACCAATTACTGAACTTGCAATTAAATATGAAGCACATTAGAATTAATTAGAATTATGTACTTATATAAATTACAATATCTAAACCAATATGAACAATGCTAAGTGTGTAATCAATTAAAATCATAACACAATAAATAAACACACATCTATTCTAAAAGAAATCACCAGACATCCTGAGAAGTGGATCTTGCCTCCTCAGTACATCTAGTGAGAGAGAATGAATGCCTTCAATCAGAATAAGCATTATATTATTCACTCAGATCAGAATAAGCATTATATTATTCACCCAGAAAATATTACAAATTCTGTACATAGAGTTCTACTACATAAATCTGCCTATATTTCGGTTTGCATACATAAAATTTGCTCCCCTTGTTGTTACATTCGACTATATATAGAGGTCATGTGCACAACCAACAATAACACTATGATATAAAATAGTTAAATTATTTTGACCCATGGCCAATAAACTGAGCCTTACGTGAAGCCTTGAATACACAAGTTAAAAATAACTTAGTTATAACTGCAGATAAAAATAAGAAACATATAGATTATGGTAGTTTTGTCCAACAGTAATTTAGTAAATAGTAATATATTTCCACCACGAGTTCTTTGCTATCACATGTTTTCTAGCAAGACATGTGTACCACAAGCTCCCCTCACTCAACCATGTGTAACATTCTGATGTACTAATCACCATAGAACATGGTGATGCAAGGATAGCCAATGGAATATCAGACTATGAGCTAACAAATGTTGGAAACAGTCATGCAATAACCAAAGTTCTAGTAGCTCAAACTAGAAAATCATGTGAATAAGAACAACCGAAATAAGAGCCCACGTGACCAATAATCTTGGAGGCTAACATCATTTTTACATTCTTCCTATGAAAATAACTTGCTAGTCACAAAGTAATATATAATAGTTCCTGAACAAAAAGTGGCAGTAAGGTGTTCTCCACGACAAGAAGATTTGCACCCTTAAAGTTGCATGTTGAAAGATTAATTTTCTAGACAGTGTGAAAGACATATTAGTAAATACAATCTGATATTATTTATTCACGATTTTATCTAAAAAAATTGATTAGATATTACTTATATATATTAAACCATATGCAACATGAAATCGTTTGGAAATGGTATATAGAAATGGATATGAAGGCATATTGGAAGGCATAAAATATGGTGTAAAATAGGGCATATTTGGCTGTCATCATTCCCCCCAGCTTAGCATATTGCACGTCCTCGTGCAATAATTACGATCGAGAGGTCTTTGATTTGCACTGGTAACCTTTTGGATTTATAGCTTTGGCATTCCTTTTCACTCTTAACTATTATAGCTCATGCATAATCACAATTTTCTGAGCTTCTGGTGACAAGATTTATTGCTTTGTTTTTTTTCTTTTCAATTTTTTCAATATTGATACCTCCCACATTTTATTTTTCTTCATTTTTCATTTAAATTTTTTCTCTTTTTCAGTTTTTTGAAATACTATCCATAGCATTACATTTTTGAAATACTATATAGGAGATATCACAAAAGTTTATCTTGATAGTCATGAGCTATTTGAAATGGGCAAAATGATAAGCAATATGAATGATTATGCAAGGTGAAAATAATGGATAGTATGATGAGATAATTAAGGATAAAGTGAAATAAATGGGTGAAACAATAGGTAATAAGGATGGTATACCTCTCCCCAACTTAAAAGGTTGACCGCCCTCGAGAAACCAGGAGACAAGAGGTATCGATGTTGCAAATATGATTAATATAATAAGAAACATTAATAAAGTTAAGAGATAAAATAATGAAAAATAAAATGGAATGCTTTACCAACTTGCATGTCCATGTGTGCCAATGTTTGGTAGCTAAAAGAACTTAGCAAATGTGAACCACGAGCAGGGAAGGAACCAAAAATTGTGACTGGAACTACAACTCCACAAATATCATCATCTGATGGAAGCATTATAGATCATGTGGAAGGGAGATGAATCCACCTTTGGTAATACCTCAACTGAATGTGTAGCGCTCGCTATAGGTGATCAATGTCATGGTAATCACTAGAAACTTAGGCATAGTCACACAAGTGAGTGACAAGAGGTGCCATAAACACTCAAAGAGTAAAACAACCATGGAAGCATTAGAGTGATCCTGAAAAATGGTTAGCTCCAATAAAGAATACCAATTATTGCATTTGTTCTTCTTCTTTTTTTTCTTTTTTTTGGTTCGTTTTTTCATTTTTTCCAATTTTGATAAGGACAAGGGACCACTGGCAAGCCAGTTTTCAATCACTCACCGCTTAGTGGCACTGTAAAAATAATTTTCACCACTAAGAATTTATTTCAACTACAATCCACCAGAAACTAGTTTTCAAATTGTAGTTGTCTAACAATGCCCAAAGGTTTTCGTTGTTAGAATTTATTGTTTTTTGTTCGATTTTTTTTCTGTTTTTTTCCCTCTCTCTCTCTCTCTTTCATTTTTCCTTATGAAAAAGTCCATTTAATGACCAAATAAATTGAAGCTCGCATATGGATGTTGAAGTGACACCATCTAAATCCAAATCTAGGAGTTCCTTTGGAAATCCTTCAATAAAAGGTACTATTGAAACTGAAACATGATGTAAAACTTGAAATGATGACCAAAATCAAGAAATATACCTTATCAAGTGTGGCCATAAGTATTTTCATAGCATGATTGCTACAAAAATTCTTGATCCCATTTAGCTATGCCACCATATCTGAAAACTGACTGCAGAAATGTGGAAGACATGCTAAATCACTGAGTTAAAAAGAATTACTTATGAGAAGCAATCTCCAAAGATAAGGCAATGTAGTGACAAACTGATGGCAATCTCAACTTCTCCAATATGTCTAGAGATAGGCAGACATGAATCAACCCTTATGTTGAAGTGCATTAATCAACAATACAATATGCTCAAGTGCCTTATAAGACCTCACATGCCTTCAAGTTGTCTCTCAGTGTGCGTCTTGTAAATAATTAACCAAGAACATGGGATTGCAAGATTCATGGTTACATCAAGTTGCATTATGTTCTCCATATGATCAAGTTATCATCAATGATAGTGAAAAAGAGAATGTATATCCATTGCTGATGAGCACTTGGCACAAAAATCTTCCTATGATCCCCGAGAGTGTAGCACAAAAGAAAATCATCATCTAGTTAGCAAGGCTAACAAAATGCATCTTCAAAAACTCGTGAAGAGGAGCATCATCAATTAGTGCAAAAGTGGCAAGTAACCACCAGAAGAAACTTGCAACCAAATTCTCAAGACCAAGCATATCAAGTATAGTAATATAATATCATCCATTTAATAACTTCACCATTATAATTGATTTATTGATTATAAAATGAGTGTTAAAGTTATATAAATGGATAAACATGTAATAACAACAAATGTAGAAACAAATTATGGTTCCCATATTACGAATAATTGATAAGATTTAGTAGCCAATTCAGCTTGCTCCTAATGTCAATCCAGGGTTGTAGATTGATGAAAGGTAAAGTGACTGTCTTCTCAAGGGATGAAGATAGAAAGCCAAGTGGGGATGCATGCAGCTAGAACAAATAGAAATAAACCTACAACAAACCAAAATAAAACTGGTGACAAGAACTATCACTTCGTCGCGACAGGATTTGCACACACAACAAACTCTAAAACACAAACTAACACTAATTACTGAACTTGTTATTAAATTTGAAGCGCATTAGAATCAATTAGAATTACATACAATTACATAAATTACAATATCTTATCCAATATGAACAATGCTAAGAGTGTAATCAATTAAAATCATAATACACAGTAAATAAACACACATCTAATCTAAAATAAATTACGAGACATCCCAAGAAGTAGATCCTGCCTTCTTAGTACATCTGGTGAGAGAGAATGAATGTCTTTCTACACTACCTCAATCATAATAAGCATTATTTTATTCACCCAAAAAATATTACAAACTTTGTACACAAAGTTCTACTACAAAAATCTGCCTATATTCTAGTTTGCATACATAGAATCTGCTCCCCCTATTGTTACATCCATCATATATATAGAGGTCATGTGTACAAACAACAATAACAATATGATATAAAATAGTTAAATTATTTTGACTCGTGGCCAATAAACTGAGGCTTACATGAAGCCTTCAATACACAAGTTAAAAACAACTTACTTATAACTGTAGATAAAAATAAGAAACGAGCATATTATGGCAGTTTTGTCCAATAGTATTTTAGTAGCATAGTAACATATTTCCACCACAGGTTCTTTGTTATCACATTTTTTTGGCAAGACACATGTACCACAAGCTTCCCTCACTCAACCACGTGTAAAATTCTAACGTACCAATAACCATAGGTCAAGGTGACACAAGGATAGCCAATGGAATATCAGACAGTGAGTTGACAGATGTTAGAAACAATCATGCAATAACCAAAGTTCTAGTAGCTCAAACTAGAAAATGATGTGAATAAGAGCACGTGTGACCAATAATCTTGGAAGCTAACATCATTTTTTGTATTCTTCTTGTGAAAATAACTTGCTAGTCACAAAGTAATATATAATAGTTCCTGACCAAAAAGTGACAGGAAGGTGTTCTTCATGACAAGAAAATTTGCACCCTTAAAGTTGCATATTGAAAGATTAATTTTCTAGACATACCGAAAGACATATTAGTAAATACAATCTGATATTATTTATTCACAATTTTATCTAAAAAATTGAGTAAATATTACTTATATATATTAAACTATATGCAACATGAAATTGTATGGAAATGGTATATAGAAATGGATATGAAGACATATTGGAAGACATAAAATATGGTGTAAAATAGGGTATATTTGGCTCTCATCAAAGTTTGCACAGTTTTTTACATGACTCTCTCTCCCCCTTTGACATCAATGACAATGACACATATTTGCACCACAAAAGCTCAAATCTAACTCACAAAACGGATTCATTGACTACTCCCCCTGAGTAGCAACCACCACATCAATCTAGATCACAAGACAACTGTGAAATGCACCAGACTGATGCATATCAATGCACCTCAGTTTTGATCAAGAGGGAAATCACCCCTAGCTTCTCTCTAAGATACTCAAAAGTATCCTTAGGCAAAGGCTTTGTGAAAATATCTACAATTTGTTCCTTTGTGGATACATATTCCAACCTAATTTCTTTCTCATTTACCTTCACTCTCAGAAAATGAAACTTGATAGATATATGCTTAGTCTTTGAATGCAACACTGGATTCTTATAAATGTTAATAGCACTTGAATTATCATAGTAAATAGCAATAGGCTCATCATACACAATTCCAATATCTTGCAACATTTGCTTCATCCAAACCACCTGAGTACAATTTTTAGCAACAACAATATATTATGCCTCTGTAGTGGATAAAGAAATGGAATTTTGCTTCTTACTCAACCATGAAACCAATCTCTTACCCAAGAAAAATGCACCTCCACTAGTACTCTTCCGATCATCAACATCTCCTGCCCAATCAACATTAGTAAAGACACTCAAAATAAAATCATTATCCTTAGGGTACCATAAACCAAAATCAACAGTTCCTTTCAGATATTTAAATATTCTTTTAACAACAACAACACGACATTCCTTAGGATCAGCTTGAAATCTAGCAAAAAGACAAACAACATTCATGATGTCCGGTCTAGTCTAAATAAAATATAACAATCCACCAATCATAGATCTGTATCTGGTCTGATTTGCTTTAGGAAAATCATCATCCTTAGTCAACTTACATCTGATCACCATAGGGGTACCAACTATCTTTTAATCTTCTAATCCAAACTTCTTCAACAATTCCTTCACATACTTTGACTGAGATATGACGATACCTTTATCTAACTGTGTAATTTGCAATCCCAAAAAGAATTTCATCTCACCAATCATAGACATCTCAAATTCTTTTTGCATCTCATCAGCAAACTTCTTGCACAAACTATCATTACCTCCAAAAATAATGTCATCAACACAACTTCAACAATCCAAATGTTATCATGATCAATCTTGAAATAAAAATTGCTATTAGCAGTACCTTTGTTGAATTCAAACTTTAGTAGATACTTATCCAATTTGACATACCAAGCTCTGGGGGCTTGCTTCAATCCATACAATGCTTTCTTCAACCGGCACACTATATCCTTTTCATCGGTCAATTGAAATCCATCTGGTTGCTCAATGTACACTTCCTCTTCCAACTCACCATTTAGAAATGTTTACTTGGCATCCATCTAATATACCTTGAAATCCCTGTAAGCAGCATAAGCAAGAAATAATCTAATAGCTTCAATTCTTTCCACTGGAGCAAAAGTCTCCTCAAAATCAATTCCTTCCATCTGTGAATATCCTTTGCAAACAAGTCTTTCCTTATTCCTAACAACTTCACTTTCCTCATTTAATTTATTCCAAAAAACCCATTTAGTTCCAATTAAATTTTTTTCTTTAGGTCTGGGTACCAGAATCCATGTATTATTCTTTTTAGTTTCATTCAATTCTTCTTCCATTGCTTTTACCCAATGTTCATCTTTACATGCTTAAAAAACATCCTTAGGTTCAATCTTAGAAATCAAACAATACTCAACTTGATCTTCTGCAATTCTTCTCCTAGCTTGAACACCTTTATTTTTTATCTCCTATAATTTAATTTTTTGAATGATTTAATCTTACATACCTAGGAGTCTTATGATTTTCTTGAGTTTCAGACTCTTGTGTTCTTTCTTCTGCACTTGCACTACTTGGTTCTGGGTCTGAACTTGCTTTCCTTTATCAGAACTATCATTATGATAATCTCAATCATATCTAGAGGATCTGGGTTGATACTCATTACCTTCATCAACTTTGACATTAACACTCTCAACTATCTTCCTCAGTCTCTTATTATAACATCAATAGGCTTTTCTTTTAGTAGAATAACCAAGAAATATTCCTTCCTCACATCTAGCATCAAACTTCCCTAAATCTTCATCTCTTCTGTGATAGCATTTACTTCCAAAAATTCTGACATATCTAACAGTACGAGCATGACCAAACCATAATTCATAAAGAGTCTTACTGGTATCACCTTTGATATGCACCTGGTTAAGAGTATAAACAACAACACTCACACCTTCTCTCCAATAGACATGCAAAACATTTCCTTCAATCATCATTGTCCTAGCAACTTCCTGAATGGTTTTGTTCTTCCTTTCCACAACTCCATTTTGCTGAGGGGTTCTCGGAGTAGATAACTGTCTCTTTATCCCATGCTCTTCACATAATGTATTAAACTCATCGAAGATTAATTCACCACCTCTATTAGATCGCAGACACTTCAGCTTCAATCGTGTCTCAATCTCAACCATAGCTTTGAAAATATTGAACTTCTCTAAAGCTTCATGCTTTTCCCTTAAGAAAGTAACCCACATCATCCTTGAATAATCATCAATAAATAACATGGAATATCTATCTCCTTGCAAACTTATGACTCTAGAGACACCACACAAATCTGTATGCACAAGATCCAACAATCCATTAGAAAAATGCTTTTTACTTTTGAAAGAAACTCTGGTTTGCTTCCCCAATTGATATTCTTTGCATATAGAGTTAGTAGGCTTCATCAATTTAGGAAGATATTTTACTGCCTGAGTTGAATTTATCTTAATCATGCTATCAAAATTTACATGACACATCCTTCTATGCCATAACCAAATTTCATCAATCTGAAGGAAGAAAACAAATTTTACCAGTAGCATTCAAGTGAAAGATTTTATCCTTTGTCTTTGTACCTGATACAAATCATTTTCGGAGCTACTCGGGATTCTACACTTCCCATTCTTGAATTGAATATTGTTAGAGTTATCTTGTATTAGCTAATAATTATTTATTTAATTATTAGTCTATACTCTATGCTTAAGCTAAACTTAGGCATTTAATAATATTGCAGGTATTTAATTATTAAATACACATGATCCCTTTAGGTTTTCTTTAGGGTTGCACATATTTAGGGTTGCACACCTTTAGGGTTTCTATTCTCCTTTTATAAGGATTGTATTGTACTTTTTAAAAATTGATTCCCTTTCTGAATGATAATCTTCTTCTTCAGAACCATTATTGTGTTTTTGCCTCCAATCTTCTCTTGTGATGTGTATTTTGCTAACAGGTGTTCTTGGGATTTTTGAAGTTGTATTTTCTCAACCTCTTCATGGTATGAGAGCCTACATCTGCTGCTGCTTGTTCCTAATTTTTCAAAAGATTTTTTGGAGGAGGGTTTCAAGCTTTTTCAGAGCTTTTTTATTGGAAATGGGGTAGCTGTTTTGTTTCTAATAGTTTTGGGCTCAAAAGGACCTCACTGTTGAGCTCTGAACACCCAAAAACCCCCCATTTCCATATAAAATTTGCCAAATTTTGACAAATTTGGGTTCTGAACTTTTTTGGGCACGAAATTCGTCAGAAAAATCATAAAAAAAAATAGAGCAATTTGGGCCAAAAAAGACCTCACCATTGGCTTCCGAAGGGAATTTCAAGTCATTTTGATATATAATTTGACCTATTTCAGTGACAAGGGCATTTGGGGCATGATTTTTTCATTGGCATGCTTTACGAGGCACAAAAATTCATATGATTGTACCTGCAAATGCGTCAGAAAATTTTCGTAAAAAAAAAAGTTATGCCCTAAAAAAGGGGTTTTTTTTTCTTTTGGCCGTAACTTGGTCATACGGAGGTGCTTTTTTAAAAACTTTATATCGTCGGAAAGCTCTTTTTGAGCTCTCTTCAGATCTGGAAGTTTGGTCTTCTGATTTTTCTTTTTTGATGGTGTTTTTTTTTGTCAAAGCCAGAAGTTCCTTCTTGCACTCCGGGAGACATAACTTGAGCATCCGAACTCTGTTTTTCAAAAAAATTATATTGTTGTTAAGCTTATTCTGTGTTTTTTCCATTCATATGAGTTTTCTTTTTAGATTCTGCTCCATGTATATTTTCAACTTTTTGTTTTTCAACACTTGTGAATATCTTGGATGTTTCAGGTCTTGGAATCTCTTTCTTTGAAAAGGATGTCTCGTCTTTGGCTGTTATTTCTTTATTTCCAGCCTTATGTCTCTTCTGATCATTGTAGACTTTTTTTTGTAAGCATTTTCTTTATGCAAACGCACTGAGATAAAGTGCCACTATGCATTGTATACTTGAGATCTTGCACATCTTGTGCCTTATTGTACATGCACTACATTATAAAGTGTCATGGGGGGTTGATGTTTTCCTTGTTTGCCATCTACCTTTGTCACGTGAGTGTTCCTTCCATGACATTAGCCTCATGATGTGTGTCAAGTGAGTGTTCCTTCCACGACACTATGCACTTTCTCTGCACCTTCGATGTTCCTAGTTCTTTGTCATGCAGTTCTTGTTGGCCGTCCTTTTCAGTGTATCTATCCCTCACCCTTATCCTCACTATAGGGGGGGTTTCTCCTATTATTTTAATGCTTCCTTGGTTCGTTGGATTAGCTTTTCAGGGTTTGGTGTTTTATGTCATCTGTATCTTTGAGTTCAGTTGTTTGTCTTTGTTTGTCATCAGATTCGAGTAGTGTTATTTGAGGTAACTCATGCAGATTACAGTCTTCTCTACCTGATCATCTTCTATTTCAGTGGAGGTTCTTCAAATCGACATTTATTCTTCAACTGTGTTTCATGCTTCAGTGATTCTTCTGCTCTTCTCTTGTTCCTATCTTTTGGAACATTCTTGTTTGGAGGCTTCTTCAGTCCTTCTCTTGTTTTTTTCATCTATTTTTGTAGGATTTTTTTCCCACGTGGTTTTCTCTATTTCTCCAGTTCATAGAGATTTGATTGTGTTTAGGTACCTCATTAGGCCTTGTTGTCGGGACCCAAAATTTTTGCCTTCATCATGTAGTTGCATTTTTTGCTTCATGCATTTAATTTTCTAGCTACTCCCCAAGTTCATCTTAAGGGGGGGTGTTAGAGTTATGTTGTATTAGCTAATAACTATTTATTTAATTATTAGTCTATTATACTCTACGCTTAAGCTAAACTTGGGAATTTAATAATATTGCAGGTAATTATTAAATACACATTATCCCTTTAGGGTTTCTTTAGGGTTGCACATATTTAGGGTTGCACACCTTTAGGGTTGCTATTATCTTTTTATAAGGATTCTATTGTACTTTTTCTAAATTGATTACCTTTCTGAATGATAATATTATTCTTCATATCCATTATTGTGTTTTTGCTTCCAATCTTCTCTTGTGACAGGTATTTTGCTAACAGGTGTTCTTGGGATCTCTGAAGTTGTATTTTCTCAACTTCTTCAAAGATCATATCCCTTGTTGACCATCTGCTCAACACTCAAAAGATTAGTCTTTAGGCCCTGTACATACGAGACATCATTAGTATTGTGCTTACCATCAAGATAAATAGAATCTCTACCATGAATTATACCATCTTTGTCATCACCAAACCTAACAACACCACCACCATATTTTTCCAAGATTACAAAAAATTTCTTATCACCTGTCATATGATGAGAGCATCCACTGTCAATCACCCATTCATATTTTTCTTCAACTTGTGCAACCATAACTCTTTCCTCATTAATGCAGCTAGTAGATCTAGCAGGTATTGGATCATCTTCCTTGATAGAAATAAACACCCATTCATTATCACTTGAATTTTCTTTATCAGATTCATCATCTGTCACACCTTCATCAACAACATAATAAAATTTCTTCTGAAATTTAGGCTCGTAAGTTTTCTTAGGAACTCTTTTCGGACACCTTGAAGCAAATTGTCCTATCTTATTGCATGAAAAACATTTAAGAGGCAACTTTCCTTCATACTTATTGGCCCCCTTAGGAAATCTCCTGGCAATCAACACTTCAAGCTCCTCAAGCTCTCACTCTTCTTCTTCAATCTCCTTCATCTCTTTCTCATATCTAAATATCCTCCTTGAAGAAATTTCACCTGGATCAAATCTTTGATTATCCTTTCCGAAAATAGTGGCTTTGAATGCAGATTTTGTCTTAGGAAGGGAATCACCAAACTCACTTAATTCAAAGGTTGATAGCTTACCAATCAACATATCTTTGGTCACATCTGTCACGCTCTAGATCTCCTCAATAGAAGCAACTTTATGTTTAGAGGATGCAGACAAGAATCTGAGCACTTTAGCAACTATCTCTGATTCTTCTAACTTTCCACCGACACATTTGATATTGCACACCAATTCATTCACCTTCTGTATTTAGAAGAAGTAATGTTCTCATCTTCACTCATCTTCAAAATCTCATACTTTCCCTTTAAACTTTGCAACTTAGCAATCTTCACATAGCTGTATCCTTCATATAGGGTTTCCAATTTCTTCTAGATCTCATGAGCAATCTGCAATTCCATCACATTTGTCATTTCAGAACAATGCTTCCTTAGCCCTGATATTGTATTATGCTTCCTTAATCTCATTTGAAGTTGAAGGACCATTTGCAAGAACAGTATATTTGTCTTTAGTAACTTCCCAATAATCTTCGCAAATGCATCTGAAGTGGCACTCCATCTAGTTCTTCTAAAGAGAATAATTTGTTCCATCAAATCTTAGACTCTCCTTGTAAGTCTCCATCCCGGATTACCTCATGCTATTAAACTTCTCTGAAGGAACCTCCTCTAATACCAATTGATGAAAATAGGGCAAACAACTAAGAGGGGGGGTCAATTAGTTGTCACCAAATTTTATAGAAACTTACTTTAATCTCAGATCAGATAATTAGCAGTGAAAGCATAAATCAACAACACAATATAAACACACATAACACCAATATTTTTGACGTGGAAAATCCAGTCAAGGGAAAAACCACGGTGGGAACCTACCCACAATATGATGATACCCTGTTAGAAGTATATGAAATATTACAATGGTATTGCACATGCCTAGAGCTCACTGCTCAAAAATAACAAAGGGAAATAGCCCAGGGAAGACTCACTGTCTTACAAACACGTTTAGATTACATCCAAAAGATCATGAACTAATAAAATTTAGCATCTCCTCATGCCTGGTTACATTTTCGGTTAAGCACATATGACTTCTCTCACACTTCTCCTCTGCATGCAAAATATTAATACATTATTCGCACACCACACTCATCCATGGCACATCACACTCAATTAAAATGATGTTACATTTATTTATACATGACATTAACCTTGGATCAATATCATCAAGGTCGACTCAACACATATATCACCTAATTACAAAAATATGACCATACACACTACAATATCACATGCAGACCAAAACAATGTTGGCTAAGACATAGCATGGACCCAAAATCACCACCTCGAATACGCTACACCACCAAGAATTATATCTTGATCATCTACAACACACTACAAGCATCATGTCGGCCAAGAACATGAAGAATACTATCGGACTAAAGAAAATCATCGAAACACGCTCACCAGTCAATGTAAACCACCAACATGAATAGAAAATGATCTAGAAACGTCCACAAGCATCATGAATTACCATAGCAACATTTGCACCAACTCAAATTACAAGAATCGTCGTTATCATCATATTGAACTTCAAGAACATTAACAGAACTGACTGTCAAATTGGAAAAATCACTTGTGGAGCTCCAAACCATGAACCACTTGAATTGAGGACACATATCAACATCTCAAACATAATTCTAAATCTACAAACCAAGATATCACAATGCAGAGCAATGTAGATCAAAATACTGAACATTGGCAATACTGAACAACAGAAAAACTGACAACAACATAGATCTCCATGCGAACCTCTAACACTTGCACTAAGACAACTAGAGATATCACTCTACAAACCCTTTAATCCACAAAAAATGATCATCAATATACAACTTAAACCAACTAACTGAACTTCATTGCATCATTGCACTAGATAGAGAAAATATGTTTACATCAATGACAACACATCTCTCAAACACTCAAAGATATCTCATAAGCACACTTTTGTAGCACTGATCCAACAATATCCAACAATTACCATCACTTATGTGGGTGGTTTATGACCCATCCAGTTATGAGATTATAATATAATTAATACAATCACATATGAGGACTCAGATGTTTTAAATTTTACATTTAATAATGTTCTTGCCAACAAAATAATGAGGAAATGAAACCTTTCCCAACTTATGCATGATCCTAAGCAACTATAATGGGTCCACTAGCTTCCCAAGGTTGGTTGAGCTCTTCCCAACCATTGGGTACCCATAGGTCCACCTCATTGTGTTAGGAAATAGTTGCTTAGGCATAATCACACATACTCAGACAAAAAAAGGGGAGTGTAGTTCACACATGCCAACCAATATGAATAACCATTGTATCATACAAATGATAAAAAAAAATAGCATAACATGCCAACAATCATGAGCAACCAATCATAGTATATAAACATATCCCAAGAGAAAACATCACTAACAAATATGCATATAAGATGTGCCGCATCACATAGCATACACTTGTCAACCAATATCTCAACTAATCACATACACATTTGGTATGAGTTTGGTATCACACTAATACAAAATCCAATGATAGCAAGGATTAGAACCTTAGAGGTAAGAAAATGAGTGTCACCATAGTAGCACTATAACTACAAGATGAATTATGCATCTTCATCATGAGGCAAGGGTGCTCAGAATCAACATTTAGTTCTATTAGAATGTGACATGTCCTTAGCATATCATATTGAGCCTTTACAAGTGCTCCAAGTATGTTATTGAATTAAATTCTTGGTTTATTTAATTTACTACATGAAATTTAATTAATATTTCTCACATGTTGGAGTTTCAAAATCACTTTCAGATTTATGAGAATGCAGAGAGGTTCTCCTTTCCTATACATCATATCTTGAATCATATGTTTGTCACACAAAACCACTATTTGAGTTTTACATGAAAATCAAATGCAATCAATGTTGAGTGACAACTTTGGACATTACTGCCAAAAGATTCTAAATAGAAAAATAGTGGGCCTTGTCTTCTCGAGTTTTAATTCATTCATATTCATTACCAACTTGAAATTTTCTCAATAAGTTTTCTCATGTAAGACTAGAAAATTTTTAATTCTACCATTGATGAATTGTTAAATTTCTAAATTTTTTAATTAATGAATTTTTTTAATTCCACCATTGATGAATGCTCAAATTTATAAGAGAATTATAGTGTTCTAGAATTACACCGTGTGCCCCACGATCGAAAACTAGACAACTAAAACAAGTTTGAGAAGCTCCTCACAAGAGCATAGTGCGAAGTTACATTGCATTATACAAACCTCTACATATAACAAAATGCATGACAGTAGACAAGATTTTGAAACTAAGCCTCATATTATAACCTATACTATAAATAGCAATTATCAGGGCTCCTTTGCAACTTCAGGGTTCTCTTCAGAATTGTCAAGCTGACATTTTTTCACCACCTTTTTCATGAATTCGTTCATCCAATCCTGCTTGAGAATGGGTTCCATGTCCAAGAGACACTTGAGAAACAAGCTTTATTTTGTTGCATGACTACAATGATCCATGATCAACGTTGTCTTCAAGTTGCCCAAAAATGGTTGCCAAATCATTGGGGCTCCCTGACTAAGATAGCATAGAATATCTATTGGGTTGGGGATTCCAACCCCTAGTCGATTTGTTGCTAATACTACGTTAAGGTTAACTAGGATTTAGGGTGAACCACCTTCTGAAATAACATCTTCCTTTTCGCTTTGGCTCATCCAAGTCAAGAAGGAAAGCAACAAATCTAGACAAAATGTCTGTATTAACATGATGGGGATCATTTGAAACTCGAAACTCAACCCCAAGAACCATCTTGATGGCCTCCATGATCAGTCTGCTAGGAGCAAGAAGAGCACCGTCAACCGATGGTTTGTGATAAATCTGTAAAATATCATTTATCTTTGAGGATTTAACAAGAATATTGGGGTGTTCATCTTAGTGCCTAGATTGATTTTCTTAGAAGAAAGAAGGCGAATGCCCCAAAAATTAGCTATGTTGACCTTTAATAATCCATTCTAGCTAAGTTGTGCATGAAACGAGTGGTGCTTTGTACTCCATGGTGAAGGGGAGTAAATCTTGTTGTAAGCGAAACCAACAATAATGAAAGCCCACACAAGATTTACTCCCCTTCGCCATGGAGTACAAAGCACCACTCGTTTCATGCACAACTTAGCTAGAATAGATTATTAAAGGTCAACATAGCTATTTTTTGGGGCATTCGCCTTCTTTCTTCTAAGAAAATCAATCTAGGCACTAAGATGAACACCCCAATATTCTTGTTAAATCCTCAAAGATAAATGATATTTTACAGATTTATCACAAACCATCGGTTGACGATGCTCTTCTTGCTCCTAGCAGACTGATCATGGAGGCCATCAAGATGGTTCTTGGGGTTGAGTTTCGAGTTTCAAATGATCGCCATCATGTTAATATAGACATTTTGTCTAGATTTGTTGCTTTCCTTCTTGACTTGGATGAGCCAAAGCGAAAAGGCAGATGTTATTTCAGAAGGTGGTTCACCCTAAATCCTAGTTAACCTTAACGTAGTATTAGCAACAAATCGACTAGGGGTTGGAATCCCCAACCCAATAGATATTCTATGCTATCTTAGTCAGGGAGCCCCAATGATTTGGCAACCATTTTTGGGCAACTTGAAGACAACGTTGATCATGGATCATTGTAGTCATGCAACAAAATAAAGCTTGTTTCTCAAGTGTCTCTTGGACATGGAGCCCATTCTCAAGCAGGATTGGGCTATGGAAACTCGATGCATGTACTATGTTGGACAAGCGGCCTGGCTCCAAGTTGGCCTCACAAAATATGTTATTAGTGAAGATATTAGTTATATCATATTAAAGATATGATAGGGTTGTGAAAAATCTATTGCAATTACTGATTATCAATCTTCTATTTAAATAGATTATTTGACTGCTGAAAAATTAATTCACAAATAATATTGAAAATAACACAATTTCAATTTCACAAATAAAAACATAGAAATGGAAAAGAAAATTTACAAAGCAATAAACACGATATTTTTGGACAAATTGTCCTTGGAAAAACCCCAAAGGGAAAACCAATTCAACAGGAGAGAAATTATATTAAACTTCAGCAAATCAATAGATACATATACTGCTTGCCTCTTACTAGCAGAGCTCTGACAATATTTTGTCTCTGGAAATTCTTCCCTCAATTTCTATTGCTGCAATTCCTCTACTGTTATATCCTATGCTCTCACTATTCCTTTGCTATCACTGCAAATTTGTTTATGAAATTGTGTTTTCCAAATACCCTTTGATCCCCTTTTATAACGTTCTCATTGTGTAACCAATGGCCACGATTAATCTTAATCAACGGCTAAGATTATTCTGGACTCTAATTAACAACTTTCCAAAAGTCTAAAATTTACAACTTTCTAGAAATTTCTAATTAACAACTTGTAATATCCCTTGCCAAATCTGATTGAAAATTTCGTATTTAAATGCTCAAGGAATATTGTCAAACACTTGTCATGAAACTTTTGTATTTGTTGATTGTGGTTTCTTTTTGATATTCTAATTTATGAGATGATAATATGCATTCATTGAACTCAAAAGGTCATATATCAAAGTCTGAAAATAAATGAGAATGCAATGTAACACCTACCACTAACCTTTCAATGAAAATGTGTGACTGAAAGTATATGAAATATGCATCTACAACTATTAGACATTTCTACGAACATTTGGCATGCATTCTAAGAGACCAAAATGCACTTACAATAGATTGTCATTAACACAAACACTTGTCATACATACATGTAATTCCCACGTGCCAATGAGTGGTACTAACAGCAATAAATGTAGCCTCCAGCAATCTAAAAGTCGATCTTCAAGCCCCTTTGAATTTCTGTATATTAACTCTTCTAAAATGTATTAGTACTGTAGCGATTTACTATTCATGGGTAGCAATTTCCTATTCACGGGTACTGTAGCAGCTAATAAAAGCCTGCAATCTACTCTTTAATGGCTGCCAAGTAGAAGCCACAAGTCTCTAATTGATCAATCTTTAAACCCCTTCAAACTCTTGATAAAATTCTCCAACTTTAAGCACAAATAGAACTCCTAGATGAAGCTCTCCCGAATGCCACAATTTAGTGGATATTTCACCACTTCACAGCAGCTGCAACATTGAAGAGTATCATGTTCTCCAATGGCCTAGAAATTCGAAACCCTTGGCTTCTTCCTCTCCAAAATTCTTCAGGTATCAAAATGCATAATTCACAATGAGGTTTGAGTTCTTCAAGACAATATATATATTTCCCTCACAAGTTCGATTTCTCCTTTGCTCATTAAATGATAATAAAATTAGACGCACTTTATCATTTAATAATTACCTTGATTTGAGAGTCTAATTAATTAATTCCAATGGCCCCAACTTATGATACCTCGACCCTCACTTACGTTATAATATTAAGTTTATATTATAACTTAATAATATAAGGTCATAACCATTAATGTTTATTTAAACTAAATAAACATTAATATCTCCATTATTACTCATCCTTTTTGAATGTTGTCTGAACTGGGAGCTGACATGATGAGGCTGCATACAACCATACCCCTTTACTAGAAATAGTAGGGGTCCATCTCTAGCATCTCTAACTTACTATAAATAGTAAGTAATGCATACAGAGTCCAAATGAAACCAAACGAAAGCCAAACCTACAAAACTCCTACCACTGGAGAAGTTGCATCCCTCAAAGGACCCTCTATTCAATCTTATTAGCCTACGAGGGTCAGTAATAGACTAATCCCATTGAATATCTGATATCAACAAAAAGGGGACATTACACAACTTTCTGGAAAATTCTAATTAAGAACTTTCTAGAAGTCGCTAGGAAAATGAAATTATTTCTAAATCTGGGTATGGAAACACCTGTCCGAGCTACCCAATCTAACATTCTCTAGCGAGGAAGGTTTTATGCATAACACTCAACTTATCTCTGAAGAAGATGAATTTTGCCTTCCCCAATGCCTTTGTCAAGATGTTTGATACCTGCTAATCTGTAGGTATATACTGTAACTGGACAATCCTCTATTGTACACAATCCCTGATGAAGTGATACCTGATGCCTATATGCTTAGACCTATCACGAAACACAGGATTCTCAGATAATTTGATGCAACTTTTATTGTCGCAGTGTATCACTATAGTCTCAACCCTCTGACCAAACAAGGCTACCAGTAACTTTCAGAGCCATATAGCCTCACATGTCGCCATGCTAGCTGCTATGTATTATGCTTCTGCAGAACTCAAAGCCACGAACTTCTGCTTCCTATTGTACCAAGAGACAACCCCTAATCCCAAGCTAAAGCGGGACCTAGAAGTGTTTTTCTTCTCCATTGTATTGCCTACCTCGTCTACGTCAATATAGCCTATAAACTTGATTCCATCACCTCGAGCATATCTAATCTCATACTCGATTATACCATGCAAATAATGCAACACATGCTTTGTCATTTTCCAATGCACTCGTCGTTTTCCAATGCACTCTCTTTGGCTCAACCATGAATTGACTAAGAGAGTTTACTACAAAGGATATATATGGCCTAGTGTTGACCAAATACATGAGAGAAGCAATAAACTACCTATATAAGGTGGGATCTACATTCTTCTCCTTGGATGTGTCTACCTTCTTCCAATTTGTGATCATGGGTGTAAAAATGGCTTTGTAATCCTCCATCCCAAACCTCCTCAAGATTTCGATGCAATATTTCCCTTGCCCAAGGAAAATCTCTCCATCTATTTGCCACACCTCCATGCCTAGAAAGTAGTGCATAAGTCCCAAATCCTTCATCTCGAACTCTACTGCAAGGTTCATTTTGTACTCCTCTATGAGCCCCTATGAACCTGTTAGAAACAAGTCGTCTACATATAGAGCAAGAATAAGAACCTCACCCCCAACCACCAAGTAGTAGAGGTTGGCATCCACCTCACTCTTCATGAAGCCCATTCCCTGTAAGTAACTATCAATACGCTCATACCACGCCTTGGGAGCCTGCTTGAGCCCATACAAATCTCTCTTCATTCTACACACATGGGTCTCATTGTTGTGTGCTACAAAGCCTTCTGGTTGTTCTATGTATACCTCTTCTTTCAACTTGCCATTAAGGAACATCGTCTTGACATAAGGGGTACTCTCAGAAGGATGGAATAGACTATGATGAGACATTCGCTCTAGTGGCTAGGTATACTTCTATATGACATGTGATCTCACTTTCAACATAGATGGGCACTTCTATACAAGATGTGATCTCACTTTCAACATAGATGGGTCCATTTGTGCTGAAAGTGAGATCACATCTCGTACAGAAGTATACCTAGCCACTGGAGTGAATGTCTCCTCATAGTCTATTCCCTCTTCTAAGAGAACCCCTTGGCCATAAACCTTGCTTTGTATTTCTCAATGCTACCATTTTCACTATGCTTGATCTTATAGATCTAATGTGTTCCAACCACCGCCCTATCTGTTGGTCTAGGCATAACCTCCCACACATCATTCTGTATTATTGAAGTATAGTCCTCAGCCATCGTATCTCGCCATACATGTTGTTGTGTAGCTTATTGATAGCTAGAAGGCTCCCCATCTACCAACTAATTGATTAAATCCATATAATCATTATATCTAGTAGGTTATCTCTATTGTCTACTACTCGTCTTAGGAGCACCCACAAACTCCTAAGTATCCCTATGTGTATGTTGAACCTCATGGTTCCTGTTGCCAACTGTAGAGGATGAAATATCAATCCCCATGTCTTCCTGATGCATCTCTTGGATTTGTTGCATATGTTGCTCCATATTCTGCAAGCTCTCAACATGTGATCATGTGCTTGTGCTAGTAATTGTACTCATGCTTTGCTGCCCCTGATCCAGTCGAACGATTCTTGGAGCTTCTGCTAGCTTCTCACTTTGATCATCTGTTGGCAAATCTCTGGACCTCCTAAATGCCTTGTCCTCCATGAATTTGATATCACATCTAACTATAATCCTCTCGGTCCCTAGAATAAATATCTGATAAGCCTTTGAGGTCTCGTTGTACCCCACAAAGTACCCCCTCTCTATAGTATGATCTAACTTGGAACGTGTATCCCCTAGAATGTGACAATAAGCCAAACTCCCAAATATCTTGAAGTGACTAACATCTATCTTCTTCCCAGTGAACGCTTCCTCTAGTGTCATCTTTCCTGGTACCTTATGTGGAACTTTGTTTTGTATGTATACTGTCATACTACATTCCTCTACCCATAGCTAACGTGGCATATCCTGGTTACAACATAGCCCTTGTTGCCTTTGATATAGAATGATTCTTCCTCTCAGTAACCCCATTATGTTGTAGGTTGTAAGGAATGGTCCACTCTCTCTTGATTCCTTCCCTGGTATAGAATTCTTGGAACTCTTTCCCTTTGTACTCACCTCCATTGTTTGACCGAAGAGCTTTCACCTTCCTTCCTGTCGAATTCTCCACAGGAGCTTTGAACTCTTGGAAGCAACTAAAGACCTCATCCTTGGTCTTCAAGAAGTATATCTAGGTCTTCCTAGAGAAATCATCGATAAAATTAATGAAGTACTCATATCCTATGAGAGATTTCATCAACATCGATCCACATATGTCTGAATGTACTAGATCAAGAACACCCTTGGATCTGGTGTCACTCCTTGGAAAATTTCTTTCGCAAACTTCCCCAACACACATCCCTTACATCATCATGCTCTGTGCTTGCCTCTAAAACACCTATCACTATTTCATGAAGTAATTTAAGTGCTTCATGATGTATATGGACCATCCTCCTATGCCATAGCTCTCCTTGATCTCTAGGATTATTGCTGCCCATAATTGCCTTAGGAATGTCAAACTACAACCTGTAAAGTCGGTCGCTCCTAACTCCAATAACTATGGTGATTTCTAATTCTTATGCTTTATTAACACACATGCCCCTCTAAAGAGTAAATTGTACCCTTTATCCTAAAGGACAGATATGGAAATCAGATCCATACCCAAGCCTAGCACATGCAACACATCATGAATGGGAATCGACTTGCCATTCTCCCTCTGAAATAAAATAGTCCCTTTCCCTTCAACCAAGTAGACATCATCTGCACTGCTCTTTCCATTAAGAGAAATAGTTCCCTTACCTTTTACCATGAAGGGTGAGTCATTACCAAATCTCACAGCTCCACCATCAAATTCTTTCAAAGAAAGAAATTTACTCTGGTCACCAGTCATGTGATGTGAACAACCACTATCAATGATCCAATCATCAAAATTATCCATGTGAGAAACTAATGCTTTCTGTTCAGATGTCTCCTCTTTAATGACTACAAAGACAATGTCTTCATTTGCATCACCCTCAGATTCCTCATTAGTGATACCACCATCAACTGCAATGAGACAATCTCTTTTGCCTTTTCCTTTGTACTTCTTGAACTTCTCACACTTATGCTCATTATCACCATTAGGACAATTATCTGCAATGTGTCCAATTTTGTTGCATGCAAAACAGTTCAAAGGTAATTTACCTTTGTACTTACCGGTACCTCTGGGCATCTGCTTGGCCAACAATGCTTCAAGCTCAACCAAACTGTCTTCATCATCAACTTCTCTGCTGGATCTAGATTCATAACTATTACTGACATCTCTACTTTTCCTCATAGATGGGTTAGAAACTGAAGCTCTAAAAGCAAATTCAAATTTCCAAACACTACCATCATAACCATTTAATTCCAAAGCAGTAATATTACCAATGATGGAGTCAAGGGTTACCTTAGTTTTGTCAATTGACTTTAGCTCCTGAATGGCTACAACTCGGATAGCGTAGACCGGTAGAAGGGTTCTCAACACCTTACTAATTACTGTGGCATCTTCCACTTTACCACCAACACTCTTGATCTCACCAACTATCTCTTTGATCCTCTTACCATACTGTTGTATATTCTCACCTTAAGCCATCCGCATGTCATCAAATTTTCCTCTTAGACTCTCTTCTTTGGCAATCTTCACATGCTCATCACCGCTATAGATCTCTTCAAGTTTCTTCCATACCTCATAGGAAGTTTCTAGACCATGGACATCAACATACTCTACATTAGACAAAGAACTGATAAAAACCTCCAGTGCTTGATTTTTTTCTTGTTGCTCTTTCTTCTGATCATCAATCATAATTCCACTAGGTACAACATATTGAGTACCAACATGTTCCCAGTATTGACTTCCTAGACTCTTGATATAAATTTTCATTCTATCACTCCATATTTTGTGGTTCTCTCTATTAAACTTCAAACCTTATTTCTTCATCATGTTCTACAAGATCTTTACCTCAATCTGTTAGGCTTAGACCTTAGAGGAATTGAATTGCTCTGATACCAATTGATGGTATGATTAAAGAATAAGGATCCGGTTAACTACTGAGAGGGGGGGTGAATCAGTAGATAAGTGATATAAACTTTCACCAATCTCAAAATAAACCTTTCAAAGTAAACTCAGAACTGACTGGTTTCAACACTGAACTTCAAATGCAATATTACTGACAAGTTAAACCAGTTGATTTTTATAACAGATTAACAGTAAAACATCTCTAAAACTCACAAAACCTTTTAAACCAAAACATCCAAATACTTTACTGACATAAGTAAAAGCATATTTCAGATTGTTGTCGATTAACATAACATATCAAAGTGTATTTAGCAGTTAAGCAATTCAACCATAGTAAACATAACCACAAAAATATTCACCACTTGACACATTATTTTTGACATGGAAACCCAAATGGGAAAAACCATAGTGGGGATAAATACCCACAAGTATTCTGAACTCTTCTAAAGTTCGCCCTGTCAGGAGCCAAGCCTGTTAAAGCTTTACAAAAAGTCTTGTTAAGAACAGATCCTGTTAGGGACCACCTGGTTAAGGGATTGACTATAATGCTCTATTAGAAGCAATACCCTATTAGGAGTAACCTCGGTAGAGGATTTGAAATCCAAACTAATGGACCACCTGGTTAGAGGATTTGAATAACACTAAGCTTGTTAGATCTTACCCGGTTACGGGATTTGACTGCTATAATTGTTAGAAAACAATAGTGGTTTCCTAATCTGTTTGAATAGCACTACACTTGCTTGTTTAGATCCTTTTCATGCTCCTATCTACCTTTACGCAAACTGTAGATACATCATCTGGTTCGGCAACCACACTTTCTTACTCTCAACTACAAATTGCCAACTCTACAACAAAACAACTCACCGACGTTATAAACAAATCATCAAGTCAGTAACACATCACAAACCTAATTATCTCATAGAGATTACAAACAAATCAGTTCAAGTATGACCATTGGATTACATAATAATCACTGCACATCATTCAAGATATCCTTGACCGCTCCTTGATCACTGCTTCATCGAACACTGCAACTCATCACGTGGTATACATTACATGCAATGAACTTTCTCATTCCCAAGAAAAAAAATCGTTAACTCAATGCACCAAAAACCATTTGAAACTCTTCTCATACAACATGCATATGTGTCATAATCATTACCCCTCATCATTAGATCATAAACCAATACAACAGATTCACCAAACTTCATCGGTTTGGGTTTATCATATCAACAGGTAGGGTTTACCGGTTCATATTTCTATTTCATAGCAATACCAGTTTCCTCAACAAATTCACCTACCGGTTGCAGTTCCCTTCACTAACTCTTCCTACCGGTTATTAAACAATATTATAATAACATCATTACCAGTTATAATTGATATCAATGACAACGTAATATATAATTAATACAATCATCATGCAAATGCCAACACTCTTATCTCTTTCCTTGGTATTCTTTCCAATAGAATTGAGAGCATCAAATAGATTTTTGGCAATAATAGAATTTCTCTCCATCTTCATGTTCATATGAATCTTCAATTTGTTTAGCAATGGTATCATCTTTATCATGTTTAGAAATTGAACGAAAATTTGGCATGGCTCGGTCAATGTCTTATTGCTAAAATTTTGGTCAAAAATTTGTGTAGCCCACAATCGAATGGTTCTTGTTGACCTCGTGCCTTCAAGATTTGCAATAATGTTCTCATCAATTTCAAGTAACCATTTTTGGGTTCTTGAAGGTCTTGGATTTGGAATTTGTCTTTCATCCATGAGAGGGTCTTCATTTCTAAATTAATTAGGTGTTACATATTGTTCACTTGGTTGAGAAATTCCACCTTCAATGTCAAATTTTTCCACATTTTCACCTCCAATGTCAAAATTTTCCACATGTTCACCTCCTATGTCAAAATTTTCTACATTTTCACCTCTAATGTCAAAAAAAATCATATTTGCACCAAAATTATGGACAGCTTCATTGTCAACTCTCAAATTTTTACTTTCCATTCTCATGACATGTTGAGCATTTTCATTATCACTTTCAACATGTTCAACATTTTCACTTTCAAAATCTACATTTTCATTTCAATAACTTGTTCAACATTTTCAAATTCAATTTCCTCTTCACTTTAAGTAACATTAGCAATATTTAACATACATTGTCTTCTCCTCCTATGACCTTCTCTATCTCTTTCTCTATAAACTTCAATTTGGTCATTTGAAAGCTTTCTTTTGTGTTTAGACTTCCGACGACTACTGCTCCCCATTTACCTCCACAAAGATGCTCCTAAATGATTGACAATGTAAGATTTGACTTTAAGAATCTCTCAAAAGCACAAATTTGTCTCAACCTGTCTGAAAACCCGTGATTGTCGATAGAAACCAAAATCTAAAGAATGTGGGCCATTGGAATCCATAAAATGGCTCACAAGGCTCTTTTTTATTTACAAAAATTGGATATCCAATTTTAATGCATAAATTTGGGGTTCCAAAAATAATTCGCATTGTCGCCTTTTTTTAACTGTTGCCACATTAATGGCAGTGGCAGAAATCAGATATCTGATTTCAGTTCTCATATTTTAGAGAGAGAGAGATCAGGGGAGAGAGGGGGAGGGGGGAGGGGGGAGAGAGATTAGGGGACAGAGAAAGAGAGATTAGGGGAGAGGGAGAGAGAGAGAGAGAGATTAGGGGAGGGAGGGGGTAGGGGGAGAGTGAGATTAGGGGATAGAGAGAGAGATTAGGGGAGAGGGAGACAAATATTAGCGGAAAGGGGGAGAGAGAGAAAGATTAGGAGAGAGGGGGAGAGAGAGAGAGATTAGGGGAGAGAGCGAGGAGGGGGGAGGGGGAGAGAGATTAGGGGAGAGGGAGAGAGACAGATTAGGTGAAAGGGGGAGAGAGAGAAAGACTAGGGGAGAGAGGGAGAGACACAGATTAGGGGAGAGGGGTCATATGACACCTTAGGACCCATAACGACCCAATATGGTGCCATAAGGGGTCATATTGTGTCCTAAGGGGTCATATGGTGTCTTAAAGGGGTCATATGACACAATATGACCTCTTAGGACACAATATGACCCTTTACAACTCTATACGCTATCGTTATGGGTCATATGACCCCTTATGACACCATATGGTGTCGTTAGGGGTCGTATGGTGTCCTAAGGGGTCATGGGATACCATATGACCCCTAAGGACAACATATGACCCCTTATGACACCATATTGGGTCATTATGGGTCATATTTTGTCCTAAGGGGTCATATGGTGTCTTAAAGGGGGTAATATGACACAATATGACCCATAACGACACAATTTGGTGTCGTAAGGGGTCATATGGTGTCCTAAGGGGTCATAGGACACCATATCACCCCTTAGGACACCATATGGTGTCATAAGAGGTCATAAGGGGTCATATGACCCATAACAACACCGTATAGAGTCGTAAATGGTCATATTGTGTCTTAAGGGGTCATATGGTGTCTTAAAAGGGTCATATGACACAATATGACCCCTTAGGACATAATATGACCCATAACGACACAATTTGATGTCGTAAGGGGTCATATGGTGTTCTAAGGGGTTGTAAGACACAATATGACCCCTTAGGACACCATAAGACTCATAACAACCCAATATAGTGTCATAAGAGGTTATATGTTGTCCTTAGGGATCATATTGTATCCCATGACCCCTTAGGACACCATAAGATCCCTAACGACACCATATGGTGTCATAAGGGGTCATATGACCCATAAAAACACCATATGGTATCATAAGGGGTCATATGACCCATAACGATACCGTATAGAGTCGTAAAGGGTCATATTGTGTCCTAAGGGGTCATATGGTGTCTTAAAGGGGTAATATGACACAATATGACCCATAACGACACAATTTGGTGTCATAAGGGGTCATATAGTGACTTAAGGGGTCGTAGGAGACAATATGACCCTTTAGGACACTATATGACCCATAACGACCCAATATGGTGTCATAAGGGGTCATATGTTGTCCTTAGGAGTCATATGGCATCCAATGACCCCTTAGGACACCATATGACCCCTAACAACACCATATGGTGTCCTTAGGGGTCATATGACCCATAACGACATCGTATAGAATCGTAAAGGGTTATATTGTGTCCTAAGGGGTCATATAACACAATATGACCCATAACGACACAATTTGGTGTCTCAAGGGGTCGTAGGACACAATATGACCCCTTAGGACACCATAGGACACATAACAACCCAATATGGTGTCATAAGGGGTCATATGTTGTCCTTGGGGATCATATGGTATCCCATGACCCCTTAGGACACCATACGATCCCTAATGACACCATATGGTGTCATAAGGGGTCATATGACCCATAATGACACTATATAGAGTCGTCAAGGGTCATATTGTGTCCTAAGGGGTCATATGGTATATTAAAGGGGTCATATGACACAATATGACCCCTTAGGATACAATATGACCCACAACGATATATTTTGGTGTCGTAAGGGGTCATATGGTGTCCTAAGGGGTCGTAGGACAAAATATGACCCCTTAGGACACAATAGGACCCATAACGACCCAATATGGTGTCATAAGGGGTCATATGTTGTCCTTATGGGTTATGGTATCTCATGACCCCTTAGGATACCATATGACCCCTAATGACACCATATGGTGTTATAAGGGGTCATATGACCCATAATGACACTGCATAAAGTCGTAAAGGGTCACATTATGTCCTAAGGGGTCATATGATACATATGACCCCTTAGAACACAATATGACCCATAACGACACAATTTGGTATCGTTACCCATCATATAGTATCCTAAGGCGTCGTAGGACACAATATGACACCTTAGGACACCATAGGACCCACAACGACATTGTATAGAGTTGTAAAGGGTCATATTGTGTCCTAAGGGGTCATATGGTGTCTTAAAGGGGTCATATGACATAATATGATCCCTTAGGACACAATATGACCCCTTAGGACACCATAGGATCCATAATGACCCAATATGGTGTCATAAGGGGTCATATGTTGTCCTTAGGGGTCATATGACCCATAAAACACCATATAGAATCGTAAAGGGTCATATTGTGTCCTAAGGGGTCATATGGTGTCTTTAAGGGGTCATATGACACAATATGACCCCTTAGGACACAATATGACCCATAACAACATAATTTGGTGTCATAAGGGGTCATATGGTGTCCTAAGGGGTCGTATGACATAATATGACCCCTTAGGACACCATAGGACCCATAAGGACCCAATATGGTGTCAAAAGGGGTCATATGTTGTCCTTTGGGGTCATATGGTATCCCATGACCCCTTAGGACACCATATGACCCCTAATGACACCATATGGTGTCATAAGGGGTAATATGACCCCATAAGAACACCGTATAGAGTCGTAAAGGCTCATATTGTATCCTAAGGGGTCATATGGTGTCTTAAAGGGGTCATATGACACAATATGACCCATAACGACACAATTTGGTGTCGTAAGGGGTCATATGGTGTCTTAAAGGGTCGTAAGACACAACATGACCCCTTAGGACATCAAAGGACCCATAATGACCCAATATGGTGTCATAAGGGGTCATATGGTATCCCATGACCCCTTAGGATACCATATAACCTCTAACGACACCATATGGTGTCATAAGGGGTCATAGTGTGTCATAAGGTGGCAAGATGAACCATTATTACAATATAAAAAGAAGTGCCAATATTGCTTACATAATTTGACACCTAATGAGTCATATGGTGTCATAAGGGGTCATAGGACACAATATGACATCTTCCCCCTCCCTCTCTCTATCTCTCTCTCTCCTCTCTCTCTCTCTCTCCCTCCCTTCCCCCCCCTCTCTCTCTCCCTCCCTTCCCCCCCCTCTCTCTCTCTCTCTCTCTCCCTCCCTTCCCCCCCCCTCTCTCTCTCCCTCCCTTCCCCCCCCCCTCTCTCTCTCTCTCCATCTCTCTCTCTCCCCCACTCCCCCCTCTCCCTCTCCCTAATATCATATAGTAATTTATTCATAAATTAATATATTGTATATTAATATATTATATATTAATAAACAATAGATTAATTATGTGCAAATTTAGTTATTGAATTTACTTATTAAAATCAGATATTCGATTGTACCAGATATCCAATTCTATCGGATATCCGATTTTTGTTGTACAAATTTGAAATTTGAAATTTTGGCTTGGATTTGCTTTGGGATTTGGCTTGGAAGTGACAAGCCTAGAAAGTCAATTGAAAAAACGTGTTTTTCAGTATCCCTTGATTTTCTAGACTTTACACTGGTGGCTAACGACTTTTTTTATAGCCAAAAAATATAAAACGAAAAGGGGTTTTTAAGGATGTTCTTAGCTTTCCAACAATATAAGTTTTATCTTATTTTGACTTTAATAAATAATTATTACTTATTTTCTAATTGAATTCTGACAAAAGTCTTGATTGATAGAGTGATTGAAAAACACTCATAACTTTCAAATGGTATAACATTTTTTGAATCCAAAACATGCATCACATCCTATGCTTCATCTACTATAGGGAAAAATTAAAAAAATTGAATTTCATAAGGTTTTGACCAAGTTAAGGTGGTCAGACATAAGAGTTTCTGAATTTCTGAAAGGTTGTAGTAAAAAATTCATAAATAATTATTTACTTTATAAAAAAATATGTGTCGCATCCCGACATGAGTCTAATACTTATATTATTGTGATTAGGGTGGTCATACATATGCCTACTTCTTATCTTTTTCCTGAAATTTTAGTACCACTGCATTGAAATTTGAAATTTTCATCAATTAGGATTTTTTTTTTCAAAAAAACAACTAGTAGCTTAGAAACTACATTCAATTTTTTATAGATTTTCTTCTTACATATTTTAAAAATAATGTTCACAACTTATTCAAATTTTCATGTCAATTTGCATAACTCTGATTTTCTAAAATTTCATTGCCACTTAAGGGCCTATTTTGGCACACCATGATCATACACATACCCATAGGTTGAAAACACTAATTACCACTTGACAAATATGCCTTTACCAGTAGGTATATCAACCGATTGAAAATCCTTAGAAAATCGATTGATGGTAATATCAAAATTCTTATATTTCAACTCAAAATGCAAAATTTACTTACCATACTTTCTTCAAGGGGTCCGAAAATGGATTTACCGATATGCTCCCCCTGAGCTTGTTGAGAAGCTCAATTTACTGGTGTGGGATTCTCCACTCTAGGTGAAGTATTAGAATCCTCTGATTCTTTGTCATCACTTTTCTTCTTCCATATTTTATTCATCTCGACTTTAGTTTCTTCAACATCAATTGTCTTCTTCCCTTTCTGATCTGCATAGTGACTTACCGGTTGGTCCTTTTGCTTTTTGCAAAACTTAGCAATGTGTCCTGGTTTATGACAATGATAGAAGGCCATTCTAGATGCTCTCTAAGGTCCTGCATTTCCCCTTCATTTTCTTCTTCTGTAGTTCATAGCCACATGTCCAAAGTTGTTGCAAATTGAACAAGTCACATTGACTCTCTTTTCCATCTCATGAGGAATAGACCAGTTAACATAGGGTCTTTGCCAATTTGTGTTCCTTCAGACAGTGATATTCCTTCTCCTATCACCAATAGGTCTTGGATTCATGTGAGGTGCAGGATTGCTCCATATGTGCATTCAACTGATCTATGCCCATACATGTTGCATGTATAACAATAACCTTCAAATCTTCTAGGCACATACCTAGTATTAGGTCTATAACCAATATTATCATTAGACCTGCTTCTACAAACACAGTATGTCCTGGTTTATGGCAGTTAAAGTAAATAGGTTTGTAAGCTTTCGTACCGGTAGGCTTTTGAGCCTTAGGAGTAGTTTTACCTTCATGCATGTCGCTCTTGGTACCGAAAGGTTTACCCTTCTTAGATGTATTGTGTCCTAATCCAGATGTATCACCTTTCATCCTTTAAGATTGGATCTGTTCATTCAGCATAGAGGAGCTCTTCTTGAATTTATCAAGCTTCTCATTGGCCTCAGCAAGTTCCTTTGTAAGATCTTCATTTTGCTTCATAAGATTCTCTCTAAGAGACATTGAAATTTCAAGATCTGACTGTAATGCTTCTTTTTCTTCTTTCTCCTCATGCCAATGTTCATATAGAGTTGCATTCTCTTGCTTGATCTTAAATATTTCATGTTCTTTCTCTTTGATTTGGTCTTCAGCTGCCCTCCTAGCTTCAAGTTCTTGACTCATACGGATTGTAAGGGCTTCAAGTTCTCTCCTTATGTTAAGTTTCTCACCATTCATTTTCTCCACTTCGTGAGCCAGAGCATCCACATTAGGTTCGTCCAATGATCTATTTTCAGATATTTCCATTAGTTTCTCTGCCAATTCTCTTCTCTTTGCTTGTGAAGCCTTGTATTTCACCTTGAGCTCATCAAAGGCTTATTCAATCTCTGCAAGTTCTCTAGCCATCTCTCTATAGGTCATTCCTTCACCCTTTTTTTTCCTTAGGATTAGATATCCCTTCCAAGAGGTTAATCCTTAAGGAAGTTAGGCTTTGATACCAGTTGATAAACTTATAAAGAGCTGAGAGGGGGGGGGGTGAATTAGTGAAAGCAAAAATAGTAACACTTTAATTGCAGACCAATAAAAACATTTAACACCAATGACTTTGTTTATAATCCAAAGTGTTATAAAAGCATTCACCACAAGCAAAACATTCACCATAACACAAATATTTATATGTGGAAAACCCAACTGGGAAAAACCACGGTGAGATGGAACTCACAAGTTAACTATCTGCAGAAATAGATAACTAACCGGTTAAGGTCTACAAATGCACTCTTAGGAGCAGATTCTGATAGAGATCTCAAGCCCTATTAGGAGCTATACCTAGTTAAAGGTAACCTCAGTGGAGGGTTCAGATCCAAATTAATGAATCACCTTGTTAGAGGATTTATACAATAAACCTTGTTAGAACTTACCCGGTTAAAGGATTTTAATGGTGTAGTTGTTAGAGAACAACATTGGGAATTATTTAAGAATAGCACATTCTGCTAGTTTATATCCTTTTATGTGCATAAATTACCGTATCACCGACATACTCTGCAACTCCTTCAACAAATTGCATCAACTCTAACTCATATCATAACTTGTATCTACTATATCAAATATCTCATCACAATGTCTTTTTATAGATATTAGATTTCATGTCAGCTCCTGAACCTTGACACAATTTCCTAGGTTCAATGAATCTAGACAATCTTCCTTAACACGACACAAATTATCACCATAGTGTCGGTCGGTGGTAACACATCACAACTAGTGATAACTTATCACACAAACTGGGAAACCAGTTAGAACATCGATATTGGTTAAGTGTTGACCGCATCAAACTCACAGACTGATTCACTTGAATTCATATTGGGTGATTGTCTCCATGCTCCTTGACTTTATCTGTTGCATCTCAAAACTGGTAACTCTGAATTGATCAAAACCGATTGACTTATCTACATATACTGGTTTAGACATCTTCATACCAGTTAGACTTCTTCATACATATGATACTGATTAACAATACAATGACTCAATTGTACCGGTTTACCTTAACTGGTATGCTAAGATGACTATGACAATCAAAATAGATGTGCCATCAATGACAACACATGAAGTCATCAAATACAAAAATCATCATCAAGCCAACACAGGACACCGTATGACCCCTTAGGAAATCATATGCTCCTAAAGGGTCATGTGGTGTTATGTGAGGTCCTGAGAGAGAGAGAGAGAGAGAGAGAGAGAGAGAGAGAGAGAGAGAGAGAGAGAGAGAGAGAGAGAGAGAGAGAGAGATGGGAAATAGAGGGAGGGAGATGGGGAGAGAGAGAGAGAGAGAGATGGGGGAGGAAGGGAGAGAGAGAGAGAGATGGGGGAGGAAGGGAGAGAGAGAGAGAGAGAGAGAGAGAGGAATAAAAAAGGGAGGAAGGGAGATGGGGGAGAGGAAGAGATGTCACATCATGTTGTTAGGGGTCATGAGGGGTCCTAATTGAGCCACGCATGTGTTACAACACCATATGACCCCTTAAGACACCATATGACCCCTTAAGATATCATACATGGTCTGAAGGGGCCATATGGCATCATTGGGGGTCATGTAGGGTCATAATGGGGCTGCACATGTGTTAAAATATCATATGACCCCTTAGGACATCATATGGTCTTAAGGGGTTATATGTGTGCTAAGGGACCTTACATGATGTCATTAGGTGTTATGTGGGGTCCTGAGAGAGAGAGAGAGAGAGAGAGAGAGAGAGAGAGAGAGAGAGAGAGAGGAATACAATTTACAATAAGATATCAAAAGACAATATATATCAATATACATGTACATACACATATACATATAATACATATACATATATATTATATATATTATACATTTGTATATTATAAACATACATATATGTATAAATATGTCATACACATATTATATAAATATACATAAATATGTGTGTATATATATATACACATATTACATATACATATATACATACAATATCTACATACATACATATTATACATATACATATATGTACACACACACACACACACATTTTAAACATACACATTAATTTCTTTATGTTAGCATATCACAAGCAAAACCGCATACGCGGTGCTTATTCAAAAGAAAGCCCATACATGGTTCTTATTCAAGAGGAACCCCGTACGTGGTTCTTATTCAAAAGAAACCTTGTACGCACTCTTGTTTGTTTAGGCTTGTAAAAGGGGCTTGTATGACAAAGTTGCGGTTTGGAAGTTTGATTTCCCTCCATTTCCCTCCTTTTTGACATGTTTTGTTTTATGAATTTGGTTTCTCGACTTTGTCATCATTAGGTTTACACATCATCAAGGTATTTTAAAAATTACCACCATATTTTCACCCATCTTCTGAGCTTTCTAACCATATATTTTTTTTTAAATTTGAACAACAATAACATATTATTATTGAATTTCTTTTACCATTGTCTCCATAGTTCTCAGAGACATACATGTACCATTTTTTTAATAACTTTTGATCTACTTATCCAAATTTAAAAAACTATATATTATTATAGTGCACTTGATTCCTTACAATTTAAAAAATAATTGCATTTTTTATTGTTTCGGTGCAAGCTATGCTTCACGCATGAACAGGTACCTTATTTCCAGGATGTGCTCAATTGGAAAAATCATAAAAAACAAAACTCAACAAAAAATTACAAAAAAATACACAACTTCTAGTGCTCACTCTTAACTATCTTTTTTTCCAAAGGATTTGTCAAAATACTAAATCTAACTATGACTTTTTTGATGCGCGCGTCAAATACTATGTTATGTTTTTCAGAAAAAAATCAGGGTTTGGGTTTCGTGCGCGAAGCATTTGACCCCCTTAATCTTATCCAATATTGAAAAAAAATAGTAGTTTGGAAACTAGATTCAGAGTACTACAATATTTGTTCTTTAAGTATCTTCAAATCTTGAGTGGATGACTCTCAACTTTCTCCTCCAAGTTCAAGTTTACCTGATTTGAGAAAAAAAAAGTGTCTACTTATACCCCCTTTTTGCACACCATCTTGGTGCACTTACCCAAAAATGTGGAATCAACTCCAGAAACCACATCAATAGGGGATACATAGCATACACAATTTAGTTACATAAAAAATCGAAGAAAAACAACCTTAAAGAATATACTCACCTTTAGAGCTCAAACAATATCATTTTTTTGTATTTCAATCTAAATTGGAGAAACAATCCATATGAAACCCACTTACATCAACAATTCTCTTGTTTCCAATCCAATTCCCAACCCAAACAATCCTCTAAACAAGTTAATTCACTAATTTTCCCTTTAGAAGAAGGTTTTTTAGAGAGTTAATATAAACAAGAGAATCAATAATAAAATACAAGCCTTTTTTCTTTTATCTCCCTTTTCCCATTTTCTATTTTCTTTTTCCTTTTTCTTCCCTTTCTAATTTTCCTTCCACAATAGCATTTAGCAAATAACTTAAAATACATAAATCCTTTCCCCATTTCCAAGGATAATAATTATCAAATTAATTTTTCAAGCAATAAATATTTTCAAGTTGCAATTAAATTAATTAAAAAATATTTTGAATAAAATTTATGAATTTATTAACTAGCAATTTTTCTTTTTCTTTTTTCATTTAACTAATTTCTCGAATGCATCAAACATAATTAGCACACAATGATTTAACCTTTAAAATATAACTGAATGCAAATGGGGAATAAACAACCACAACTACCATCACCCACTAGTTTTTTCACAAAATAAAAAATCTTGAAGCAAAGAATAATGGCCAATCTCACTAAGTTGAAGCAATAGAGGTTACCAAACATACTAATCTAGATAATCGTATCTAATATAACAACCATTGGGAAAAAAACCTATAGTCACTTTACGCATTAAAAATTGATCTAAATAGTAAATGATTTAATGAGCAACCATGAACTCAAATCAATCACTAAATTCCCAATCTCTATAAATGGAAGAGTAAAAACAAATTCTTAAAAAGAATAAATCAATAACAAAGAAATCTCAATGTTGAATTCATGCAAGAGGCTTCCATTTCTCTTCTCCCTTTTGTTTTGTATGTGATGGCTCTCAAAATCGTATCACTTTTCCTAGACCATGATAGCACATAAATTTGAAGACTATGGTTATTGATGAATGAGAATTCATTTTTTTTAATAAATTTCATGATATTGATTGATGGTTCAAATTGAAAGATCAACAGAAGGATTAACTATGGAGGATTGTTGAGACAATTTGATTGAGAGTTGAATGCTCATGTGACTGAGATTGATCTGTCAGGAGAGATGACTAGTTTGTTAATTCAATTGATTGGGAGTTAGGTGGACTAATTAGCTTAGTCAGAAAAGGTGATTGTGAGTTAAAGTAGAAGTGAGTGGTAGTTAAGACGAGAGAATAATTAACCATTTAAACACATGTTTTAGGAGAATAAATAAAACAATTATTTTATTTATTTTGGAGGAAATTGATTTTTGAAAAATATGGACAATTAAATAATAAAACTATTTAATTAATACTAGAAAAAAATAAGATAAGTAAATATTAAAAATTATTTAATAATGAGAATAGAGGGGGGGGGAGAAATTGGATTTAGAATAGTCGAATAAAGTTAGATTAATTAAATAATTTAAATAATTTGATTAATTAAGAGAAAAGTTAGTGAAATTGACATTCACAAGCATTAGGGAAATTTTAGGTGTCTACACTCGCTAATTCAGGTGAAAAAATAATCCTATATTTGTACACTTAACTCAAATATTAAATGTACTTCTTCCATACATGATATCCAAAGAAATGTATAATCACCAATGGGGTTTAATGTCATAAACATTATATAATCATTTCATGTGAAATAACTCAATATCAATACATTGTAGAACACAAGATGCCACTGAGAGGGGGGGTGAATCAGTGGTTTCCAAACTTAACCCTTTTAATTAAAAGTTTAGGGCACCAACCCAAGGAGCACCAACCCCTGATTTAGGGCACCAACCTAAGGAGCACCAACCCCAAGTTGTTTATGGGCACCAACCCAAGCATTAGGGAAATTTTAGGTGTCTACACTCACTAATTTAGGTGGAAAAATAATCCTATATTTGTACACTCAACTCAAATGTTAAATGTACTTTCTCCATACATAATAGCCAAAGAAACGCATAATCATAAATGGGGTACAATGCCATAAACATCATATAATAATTTCATTTGAAATAACTCAATATCAATACAGATCACCCAGCCATGGAAATGTGATAATCAAATAAAATATAATATGCTAAGATTGTTATAAGAATCAATCTATGGTATAGATATGTTTAAAGATAACAATGTTGTAAAGCATTATAAAAATCCAATCGTAAAAATACATAACATCTGCATCTTAAAATATACAACATAATCCATATGTCATCACAATAGTTGTGCATAAGGTCTCTCACACCCTCACAACAAACATGTAATAAAATATATCAATCCCTCATTGTCACACTACCATACACACATCTCAATTCAAACAAAAAACTAATATTGAACATGAAGAGGAATTAAAAATCATCCATAACCATATGACTAGTCTAAACACAAGCCATAAAATGCATACAATAACTCATTTCACAAACAAGTCAATCAATGCATACACAACAATATTTTTCAATGAAATTTTTGAATATGAAACATTGGTTATCACTTAAAATATACATAAGCGCAACCTATGCATACCATGATATGTAATAGAAAATCCAATATCAATAACAAGCATCCTAAGTCACAAATGTGTGGGCATTACAAATGTAGTCTCTCCAAATGTTAGCTTCATGTTAACATCAATATATAACACATGCTTGTTTGTATAGTGACCAAGTCATGTGTACATCAAATTTACACAAAGTGATTAGCTTATCCATACAACACGTGTACACATTGTGATTAATTCATGTATACAACACATATACATAGTGAAAAGACTCATGGATACATATACACAGAAACCAAATAATAAAAATGGAAGGTTCTGTAACTTTATTTCAAGAATCTTCCCCTTTTCTTAGTTCATTAAAATTTAAGCTCCTAAGACTTACGATCTAAATAAAAAGGAATGTTGGTGCATCCCATCCTTTTTTCAAAATTAATTACAATTGTGATGATGAGACAAGAATCCCATACTACTAGTTATCATCATTGACAAGGTCACAACTATAACAATATACATTACATAAGGCCATTAATAAGATTTTCACAGCTCACTAGGCCTTCAATCCATCTTATAATTGAATAAGCATAATCAAGATATCATGTTTTACCTTACCTAAGAAGTTGTTTTTTTTATTATCAATCATTTGTATTGATTTAAAAATTAGAACCTTGAGAACTATACCTTTATAAGACACTACATTGGAAGCACACGCATTTATTTTAATACACCAATGTAGCTACTAAACTATTTATATAGGTGGAACTCAAAATCTATCACTTGCATGTTATTGGCAGAATTCTATATAAACTCTAAAATCAAGTAGCTCTTCGAATCTATCATATATTTGTTATTGGTGAAAGTAGGCTAACCCTATGATATGATTAAATACTTCTTTTAGCATAGAAACCTCCCTGACTCTTTTTATGTTAAAGCAACAATAAGTTTATCTATAAGTGATTCATGAGTTCTACATTTTCCATATTTACCTCAAAATGAGTGGTACACATTACACTAAGAGACCAATTATCTCTATTGATGCCCTTCTAGATTTCCTTTCTCAACCTTAATTGTGATGCCAAGAAGTTGGATCCTATATAAGTTTTAGTTTAACATTTTGACATTTAGAGGACACAAGAACATCAAACTAAACATATGGGACCCTAAGGGTTTTACACCCTAGATTGGCTAATCTAATTACAATACCACATATAGGATTTCGTTAACCCCTAAATGTGGTCATATAAGTCTTGAGGTAAAAGTTACTAATACTCTAGTAAACCATTAAATCTACACGAGATAGCCTTTACGCAAACACATTAATAAACCAATACAAAACGTAAGAAAATAAAAGTCCTCTCACTTCGTTCAATGTTATTTTAGAAACACGTAATTTATTAGATGGCAAAGATAATCATAGGGAACTCCATCCCAACCTAGCACATATTTAAATGAGGAAAATACTCCATAAAAAGTAAGAGTTGTTCACACCCTTATATCATAGTGGCTTTAATTCAACATCATAATTAGATACAAACTTAACAAGATTCCTTAATTCATTCATGGTCATGTCATGTTCAACTTTATCATGCACTTATTTCTTAGAAGAATAGACCTCTCTAGGGTCTTGTGGATAACCCATAGTAACTATACTTATCACTTAGACAAGTCACAATTCCACAACATCCAACACACAAAATTGATAGTTCTAATTTAAACAAATCTATATATGCCTTCTCACATATTCACATCATGATGAATCATAATCGAAATGACTAAAATTTCATCTAATATTGAAGTAGATTTTGGGGATCCAAAAAAACAAACCTTCAATAAGGTAAGTTTAGTGTCACGAATTTCACCCTATGTCAATTTCACACTTACACATTATGCTCGGTGCATTTATGAAATAATTTATGATTCAGATTTCATGATTCTAACTTCATGAATATCAAAGCTGAAGGGTAAGCATCTTGTGGTTTGAATTTGGGATGAAATTGGTTGGATAGGATTGTGATGCACAAACGTTCCTAAAATATTCCAAGATTCAAATGAGCCTATATTCTAGAACAAAAACTTCTTGATGTGTGTACCATAGCACAAACACTATCATAAAGAGGAGCCATAACTGCTAGCAACACTCTCTTGTAAATACCCATTGATCTTGCATATTTATTTATCTATTGCATCTTGTTTATTATCTTTGGATCTCTAGTAATAGGGATTTTCCTCCATAATGAGGACTATTTCCATTGTGTGTCTTTTTCCAATATTTATCTAGTTGTTTGTGGAGGTGGGAACACTAAAACGACGATTCAACATTTTTACCAGCTCCATGTGTGCAGGTGGCAAACAAGTGCAGTGAGCTAAAAGTTGCATTTTGGTGGTTTCTTGGACTCATTCTAGGATTTTTTCTTATAGAATAAAATGCAGTGTATAGACATTCTTTCCATATGCATTCATCTGAGGTTGGGACCATCTTCGTCTAGTAATTGAATTTCCATGCTTTAAGCTTTTTGTTTCTATGGTCTAAACATTTTTTTATAATTTTTAATATTTATCAATTATTAAGCATTTATAGTTTTCATTCATGATATAGTGTAGTTAGTATTTCTTTCCAAACTTTGTCTCTCACAACTCACTAGAGCATTGATTTTGGCAGTTGATAGTCTTTTGTTCCTTGAGACCTTATTTTGAGAGTTACAATTCCCCTACTCTACATTTTGGTGAAATTGATGTGAATTCCTTATGTCAAATCTCCTTATTCAAAGCTTGGATGCATTCAATAAGCCATTCTTGGAGGAAGAATTTGATACACTAGATGATGCCTTGGATGCTTTCTTAGAGGTATCTCTTATTTGAAATTTTGTTAAACAAAACCCACATTCAGGTTCTTCCTCCTTGTAGAGTGAGAAGTCTGTGAGTGTCATTATTGTCTCTACTACCCCAAAAAGGCCTAAGAGACCAATCATTTACATGACTACAACTTGTCCTTATCCAAACAAAGTTTGGTCTATTTGTGGCATTCCGTTTGAAAGCAACTCTCTTGATCGGTTCACAAGATTTACTCAATCTAAAAACTCTTCTTATAATTCAGTTACTCATACATATAATACTAGATGCAATAAGAAAATTGTTGATCAGTCTAACACTTCTTCACCACCTCAACTAGACTTTACTAAAGCACCTAAATGTCTAGTTAAACAACCAAGTGATTACGACCTTCCATTGAATGAGGTACTATGTCCTAGTCCCCAACAATATCCATAAAGCTAATGACCTCCATAAACACCATGGGAGGATGTTACTCTTAAAATATACAATTTCATTTACATGGAGTATCATAAACACTTTTTCCTTGACTAGCCTACTGAAATATCTGGTCAAATATGTATCATTTTGAATACTTACAATATTTTTAACTCAAGAATATCAAAGAACCCTCAATTGCTCAATGTTGGACATCTTTCATTATATTCATAAGAAAAAAATCAAGGAGTTGTACAATAGGTTCCGTAAATGGTAAGTGAAATCATTATTGTCAATTCTTAATTTTTTCAAGTTGTTACAATGCTTCTTTGCACAATGGTTATTATTTGTGTATTTAATGCAGATGAAAATAACTTTTAACTTCATGTGGGTTTTGGTACTTTTGTATGCACAAAATGGGTGAGTGAGTTGTGCCACAATCTTCATTGCCACAAGGAAAAAAAATCAGTATAGAAGAACAAGTGAAAAAATTCTAGAAACTAATGAATTATAATTCAATGACAAATTTGTGTCCATTGAGAAAAGTTTTGTTCATGGTCTCTTTAGTTTGGATGTCACTAAGGATGAATAGCTTACATAAACAAGTTGTGGCCAAATGAAACTACTCCTTAGCCTTCCATGTATATGATTTTTTGTATAGTAATACTAGTTTGTCATTGAAATTTATTAATAGACAAACAACAAGAAAATGCTTCAGCATCGTCCTACAAGGAAATATTCTATACATGTCAAACCATAACTAATCAACAAGATTTTCTTTAGAACAACTTGAATTAACATTTTAAAAGTAGGTTTAGAGGGGGAAAAGGAAAATTCTCATCCAAGAATATTGCTAATTATTCAGTTCCACTCTCTCCTGTTGATCCTATTTCCAGGGATACGTAGAATGAAAAAAAGAATCTAAAAAGAACTACGACAAGCAATAGGAAATGACTATCCAACCTTTAGGATGTACAAAGGCATAATTTATACATAAGTTATGGTGTATGAAGGTAACTTATTTATTGGTGCATCCTAGGGGTTGGATAGTCATTGCCTAGACAATAAGCTTGTCCAACTCTACTTCTATATATATATATACACTCTCTATTTTTTTTATATATATTCAAATACTTCAGTATTAAGAATATTTTGATAGAAAAATGCATGAGGGTAAGTTTATTAAATGACTTGAATACTAAGAATGTATATATTTGTTTTTTTTATTTCCAGCATATTAACATTAAAATATATATGCGTATATGTTTTAACAACAACCTGTTCATTCCTTAGTATCCGGATTTGTCTGTTATCATTAAATTTATATGTTTATACATTAATATAGCTAAGTAGTCATTCTTTCTCTTAGCATTAAATAATGTACATACTTCATTGTTTATATCTATTTAACTACCTTTTGTTTTAAATAGTTTTAACTAGATTTATTTATTTCCTGCTATCATGTATAACAACTGCAACTTAATTTTTTTTTAAATCTACAACTTCAAGTAAAATGCAAGATTAAAACCATTTCTTGGAATGACTATTATTTTGTGAGCATAACTAAAGGTATAAAGGGGTATTTTCATTTCTTTTCTTAATTATAAGACATTAAGATAGATGGATGATTGCTTGCATCTAAAACCAACTATATTTCTTTTTGAAATAGATAAATGACAGCAATAATTAAAATTACAGCAGCATCTAAATAGTCTAGAAAATACTTAAATACATTTCATTTTGTACAATGCAAAACTGATAATCATCTAAAGTCTATTTAATCATATTAGCTTTTGTCATAAATAAATAACTAGGACTAAGTGGTTATTTTTATTTTACTAACTTTTTTGCTTTCCTACTCCCTAAATACTTCCATTATAACTTTTTTTTTTTCTTTCAATGAATGAAAGAGATAAATAAAAGACATCAATATAATACACTCTAGATAACACTTATAAATATTACAAGAAAATGCAGAAACTTTTAGTTCTCTAATACACAATTATCCATTACTTTACAAATTTCAACTTAAGGAGATGCATTGCTTCAAGTAAAATCTGATTTTAATATGTCAACTACAACAAATGGGTAAATACCCAACTAGTCTCTCATTAATAAATGAAGACTTAAATAAAATAAATACATATCTTTTTTTTTAAAAATAAATACAATATATAACTTTCCTTTTTACATTTCTGCCATTTAAATACAATATTCCCCCTCCCAACTTTTCTGCAAGTTAAATAAAACCAACAACTCCTAGCTTCTTTTTTTTTCTTTCTCCCAAGTAACCTGCAATTAAAACATAAGGCTTGACCATGGAGTGCTCACCTCCCAGCCTAGGCTTACTGGAAGCCACCCCCGAGCTTGGAGAACCAAGCACTAGACGAGTTACACACAAACAACCACAACAAACAAAGGGGTAAACACACAACAACAATTTTCCCAACCAAAGCTACACTTCACCACAACTTGTGATGATATTCCACAGATGGAAGTGGACCAAATACCATTGGGGAGACTGCAAACATGGAACATCTCAAGCCACCTCATGGCAACCAAATACAACAAAAAATACATTATCAGATTTGAAAGTCCACCACGAAGGAATTTTCATGGGGAAATTTTTGTTTTGGGTTGCAGGTCGGATCGATACCCCTAGGTGGGGTTAGAGTGCGAGGGAGAGAGCGAAGGAAGGGGAGGCGGCAGTGTCGAAGGGTGCGGAGGTGATGGTGGGACGCAGTGCCACCGGTGGGTCGCGACCCACAAAGTGGCCTTGCCCGCTGTGTGGGTCGCGGCCCACTGTGTGAGTCGCGGCCCGCACAGTGGTGCGGCCCACTGTGTGAGTCGCGGCCCGCACAGAGGCTGCGGCCACTGTGCGATCGCGGCCCGTAGTGGCCCCCCTTTTTTTAATTATTTAAAAAAAATACAATTTCCTTTGTTTATTTAAATTTCAATATTAGTTTTTTTTTAAAAACAACAATCTATTATATATATATATATATATATATATATATATATATATATATATATATATATATATATATATATATATATATATATATATATATATATATATATATATATATATATATATATATATATACTCTCTATTTTTTTATATATATTCAAATACTTCAGTATTAAGAATATTTTGATAGAAAAATGCATGAGGGTAAGTTTATTAAATGACCCGTTTACTAAGAATGTATATATTTGTTTTTTTTATTTCCAGCATATTAACATTAAAATATATATGCGTATATGTTTTAACAACAACCTGTTCATTCCTTAGTATCCAGATTTGTCTGTTATCATTAAATTTATATGTTTATACATTAATATAGCTAGAGAGTCATTCTTTCTCTTAGCATTAAATAATGTACATACTTCATTGTTTATATCTATTTAACTACCTTTTGTTTTAAATAGTTTTAACTGGATTTATTTATTTCCTGCTATCATGTATAACATTTTTTTTTTAAATCTACAACTTCAAGTAAAATGCAAGATTAAAACCATTTCTTAGAATGACTATTATTTTGTGAGCATAACTAAAGGTATAAAAGGGTATTTTCATTTCTTTTCTTAATTATAAGACATTAAGACATATGGATGATTGCTTGCATCTAAAACCAACTACATTTCTTTTTGAAATAGATAAATGATAGCAATAATTAAAATTAGGGCAGCATCTAAATAGTCTAGAAAACACCTAAATACATTTCATTTTGTACAATGCAAAACATATAATCATCTAAAGTCTATTTAACCATATTAGCTTTTGTCATAAATAAATAACTAGGACTAAGTGGTTATTTTTATTTTACTAACTTTTCTGCTTTCCTACTCCCTAAATACTTCCATTATACTTTTTTTTTTCTTTGAATGAATGACAGAGATAAATAAAAGATAGCAGTATAATATACTCTAGATAACACTTAGAAATATTACAAGAAAATGCAAAAACTTTTAGCTCCCTAATACACAATTATCCATTACTTTACAAATTTCAACTTAAGGAGATGCATTGCTTCAAGTAAAATCTGATTTTAATATGTCAACTACAACAAATGGGTAAATACCCAACTAGTCTCTCATTAATAAATGAAGACTTAAATAAAATAAATACATATCCTTTTTTTTTTAAATAAATACAATATATAACTTTCCTTTTTACATTTCTGCCATTTAAATACAATATTCCCCCTCCCAACTTTTCTGCAAGTTAAATAAAACCAACAACTCCTAGCTTCTTTTTTTTTCTTTCTCCCAAGTAACCTGCAATTAAAACATAAGGCTTGACCATGGAGTGCTCACCTCCCAGCCTAGGCTTACTGGAAGCCACCCCCGAGCTTGGAGAACCAAGCACTAGACGAGTTACACACAAACAACCACAACAAACAAAGGGGTAAACACACAACAACAATTTTCCCAACCAAGGCTACACTTCACCACAACTTGTGATGATATTCCACAGGTGGAAGTGGACCAAATACCATTGGGGAGACTGCAAGCATGGAACATCTCAAACCACCTCATGGCAACCAAATACAACAAAAATACATTCCCACATCCTTATGGCCCCCAAAGGCATATAAGCCATATCTTCTCCCCTTATGACCCCCAATTCATACACAAGGCTATGTAGCAAGGGTCACAAAGAACACCCTTGAGATCACTCTCCATAAAAGAGAGCCTCTCACCCAAGGCTGTCATACTTCTTCCACCCCAAGACCATCCTACTCTCCCAAGAGTAGGAGGCCTTGGATACTCCCAATACAAGAAATGCATAAAAGAAACAAAGGGAAAAATCACATTTTCTTTCACAAAGTAAAATACATATAAACAACTCTTTCATACAAGCATTTCTTCAAAACATGCATATGCAACATAAACAAGAAAATAGTAAGAACCAACCTTAATCTGCCCAAAGGTTTGATAGATCTAGTTGGGGATGAGCAGCGCAAATCCACACAATCTCTTCACCAACACTTGGCCAAAAATTCTATCCTACAACTATTCTTCAAAATTTGCATGATCTCCAACAATGGAGAGTGGGTGATTAACTCACTAAGTCCCTAATCCTTGCCTAAGAAGGCCTCTCTCACTCTTCCCAACCCCTTGGATAGAGTGAGAGTTCCCATTGGTTGGTCTTCCCAACCTCTTACATGTTGCTAAAACTGGAAGGAGAAAAGGTAAGAGAGGATTGGGAAGAGAGACTGACATCAAAAGGGAAGTTGTCTATCCTAGGGGGAACCTTCTAAGTTGAATTTTCGCTCACCTTGGGAAAACCACTTTCTGAGGTGACTAAACAGTCACATGTGAGTAGTCACATGTTTTAAAATATCCCTAACCCATAGGTATGCCCTTTGGACCTTTGGAAAAGCCCTAAAACTAACCCTAGGAGTCCATTTTACCCCTTAGAAACCCAGCTGAAGTTAACCTACGGGTCAAGCCTGAGTTGACCACTCCCAAGACTCCCTACCCAAGGCAAATTTGGGACCGCACTCAAATTTTTGGAATGGGCTTTGGTAGAAACAAACTCCCTCCAAGAGATAAGTCAAAATCAATGACACTAATCAGCACATGTGTCAAGTGACACAATAAAATACATTATAAAAATTACACATGGAATTTGTCTCTTGTTGGGTTTACACAAATTAATAAAATCAATTTAACACACATGCATCATTTACTTTCACAAATAAAATATGATACAAACGGGGTGTTGTCTCTCCAAATAGATAACCCCTGGCCTTACAAACGTACATAGGTCTAGGTTTGGTTCTCCATAATATTTCCATTGTCACATGGATAATTTTCCTACGCACCTCAATTTACACATTAGTAATTCCAAATAACCACATGAATTTGAATAGACATCAAACACTCTGCATACAATTGACATTAATAAAACAATATCTCATATATCCCAATTAATCCACATAAGCAATTATCATGATCCTCATAATTTGATCCATTCATAACACACGCATCCTATTTCTACCATCATAATAAAAGTCCTGCAAATTCAGATATAGTGGTCATATGTCCGATCAAGATTATCCAATCAGTGAATTATATAGGATTTCAAATCTATAACACATCAAAATGTACACCGCGAGGTGAAAAGATTCTGTAACTTGGTTCAATTTCTATTCTCACCAATCTATCCGTCTAAAATAGCCCATCCTATTGAATTATAGCATTTATTAATAGGGTCAACCATGGTCAACTAAGTTAATCAAAGCTTGATTGGGGAGGGGCCCTAAAGAGTAGGCACAGATACTTATTTAAAAGAAAACTATAACTTCCTACAATTTAGCTCACGCTGATTAAACAAGGCGGAAAACATTTATGATAGAGAACAAACAGAGTTAAGACACTAAAAACGTGAATCACTACTAAACCGCAGCCAAGAATATAGCATGGCAGTATTACAAGATTTAATGTTTACTGAAGACAGAAAGTCTTGCGCGTCCTGCTACTCCTTTGCTGCTCCTTATGCCCATTATTCTCTTTACCGATTTTAACTTTTAACCGCCCCTTGAATAACTCCAACTGCCTTACTGACGTGACAGAAAAACTGCCACAGCAACATCTTATTTATTCCTGCAATTAAAAAGATAGGACATACAAGCATACACATATATCTATTTTAATTAATCAAAACACTTAAATATTTCACACATGATATCACCTATGATAATCTGCATGGCAACAAGAATAATTGGTATGGCAACAGGAATAATTGGTCAAGACAAAAAAGTATTTAATGAGTTCAATTAACATCTTTAATGCATATAGTCAAATTATAATGCATCATTACTATCCCATTATACAAACTAAAACATGGTAAAAACTTATGAGTTTCAAGAATAAAAGGAGCTAATATCTTAGCTCATCATGCCCCCCAACTTAGTGTCTTGTTGATCCTCCAACAAGAGGAAAATTTCCGAACCAGGCTTTTACTCGCAAGTCACCAATAGTTACCCGTCGTGTCCCTCCTGTAGCCAAATTCTAATAAAATCCCTTCATTTTTTTCATTCTGGCCCATATGACTTCTTTTGTGGCCTCCTTATATGGCTTATCTGCAACCCTACATCCCATTAATGGCCACATAAGGATAGGTGGTTGAAATATCAAAGGTAGCTAGTTATTGCTCTTCTCCCTACCCAAATAGATGTATTTAGGGGCTCTTTGTATAGCTGCATGAAAATTAGGCAATGAATGAGGTTCACCCTGTTTTAAGTCCTCTAGAAGATTATTCCAACCCTGAACCAAACAGTCCATTGCAGTTGCATTTTCATTCTTAATCAAATGTTCACATTCCTGGTATGTTTCCTCTCTTATTGGTAGCAACTGGCTCCTTACATCAAATCTTGCTAACAATTTTTGCCAATCATAATAAAGAAGCCATGGATTCTTGGCTTTAGCTCTGAGTGGTAATGGACAATCAAATTCCAAATTTCTATATGTTTTGGCTTGAGTCCCCATGCTGATCTCATTTTGCACCCATGACATTAATGCTTTTATGTGAATGTCACCAATATAAAACAAGGGATTCCATTCACTATCAGAAGTTACAGCATAGTTATGCAAATAAAATTCACATAAAAAATTCTTAACAGCTGTTGGAGAGGTTTCATAAACACTATAAAATTCTTCTAGGGTATCTAAAGAAGGACTAAGGTCTCTAACAATGTAGTTTAGCTTAAAACTTAAATACTGCTCTTTTAGATGCAAAGCATAAACCTGTGGAGGAGCCCTACATTGTACCAACTCAAGAACCATACTAGCAATTGTGTCAACTTTAGCTTTAATTCATCACTCTGATTATCCCTCTTTTTAATTTCTTTCTATTGTTTATCAATAATCTCATGTAACCTAGCCCTCTCTATCTCCCACTACCTATAAAATGTAAGTGCAATTGACAAACTAGTGAGAGATGAAGGACGTCTATTAGCTATTACCTGAGGGTGTGAGATTTCTTCAATGGGCTCTCCAAATTGTTCTGCTAGTTGTGCTAGATTTGAAAGTCTGTTGGAACCATGTTCTTCCTTTGATTTAATCTTTGTTTGACTATCATGCCCTTCTTCTGATGTTTCTACTGAAATGATTTCTACTGCTTCCCATGTTGTTCAAACTTTCTGCCTACTCTGTCAAGTTCTTCTTGCATACATTTTTGGAGTGGCTGCAGGCACAGTTCTTGCAAGACGCGTTGCTGCGGGAGAACTTTCTTTTAGCCTATGCTTCTTGGCTGCAGGAGAAACCTGCATTGCTTAAGGTTGTACTATGGTTTCTCCCTCTACATCAATTGTCTCTACTTCTTTCCCTTTTCCTTTAGAAGATGTCGCTCCACTTTGATGAGTGGAGGGCTACTCAATATTTATTTCCATCACCATTTCTTCTGCAATAGTTAAATCTTCATTGGCAAAAGGAGGTTCATCCTCTGCAAAAATCCTAGGGGATGAGGTTTCTCTGATATCCTCTTGTTGGGATGCTAATCCTTCTGCAACAGGAGCATTTTCCTCCCTAAATTGAAGTATATCTTTGAATACCCCCCATGCCATTTGAGAAACATCCCTAAGAGAATGTTCTGCTAACAATTTTATCAAACCATGGTGACTGACATAATGATTTCCTCCCTTTCATGTTTCTTTCGCACTTATGGAAATAAGGTGATATAGAAAATTGGGCACATTTACCCTTCGGCCATGTCGTAAATGACTAAGTAGTTTAAAATGGATCGAATGCAAGTTTGAGTACCTTCCATCACAGGTAATGTATTTCATCACATACAATGCCACCTAGGGCCATTCCATTGGAAGAGATATCCGTCGAGTTCCCTGTTTGTCCACCCTTAGGAGTCCATCTGCTGGGTGCATAAATTATGCCCTAGCACTTCTTGCATCCTTAGATTCAGGAAACAACTCCCCTTCTTGTAGCAACCCAGTAACTTTAGGTATTCACTAATGGGTGGCAATAACTCTCAATCCATTGATAGAGGCCTCTCCTTCATTGAATGTACGCATGAATTCGGAAGTAATTTCTTCATTGTAATCTGTTATTTTCAAAAAATAATCAATCCACCCATGCATATGGAAATAATGCTCACACAACACATCCTACAGCAACATGTCATGAATTACAGGTTCATGGCAGATAGGATCTCCACCCATGTCTATTTTGTCTCTCAAAATAATCTCCACAGCAGAGAATGGGGAACTCAAATAACCTGCAGAGCTGAAAATATTTTGCTCAAAAATAGCTTACTTACATCCAGTTTCTTTCAATGATTTTGGCGGCAGGATGAACTGATCACTCATGGCAAAGAATGTCTTATTCCAAAATGATGTTAGAAAAATTAAAGCAGATTACTGACAAGGACGGATAATTACTCAGCTTGGAAAATTGAATCATAAAACACCCCCCAACTTATGACGACACGTGTCCACACATGCAGAAAGGACAGAGGGAAGGGTACATGGATTTAAAATAGGTAATAATCATAGTAAAATAGTAAATACATAATTAATAAAAAATAAACAATGTACATACCTGCAGTCATACCAATAAATGTTGCATGAAACGATTAGCTAATAAAAAGGGGTGAAATGCGATGATGCGACATGAATGAAGTGATAGATAGAGAGGGAATGGGATGATGTGGATGGAATAAATTATTATCGGAGAATAATATTTCCATAAGATAAATATTTTTATGAAAGCATGCTTGAAGAATTTATTGACTGCTAAGAACGTTCCCTGCAGAAGCTGCAGGAACTGTGCCCTTAATGTCTTCTCCAGTTGCAGCAAGAATTGCGCCCTTAATGTCTTCTCCAGTTGCTGCAGGAACTCTTCCAGATGTTGAAGGAACTTCTTCGGTTGCTTTAGGAACTGATGTTTTTTCTTGGCTGGTGAATTTTTGCAAGAATTGTTCTTTGGTTGCAGGCTTATGATACAAGCATAGTCGATGACCATTGACTAGAAGCTTAAATCTGACTGGATCGATAGTGGTCAAATGGACTACCCCATTTGTAGAAAACTTCATCTATTTCATATGGACCTAACCATCTTGTCTACAGCTTCCCCATAGTATCTTTATATCTTGAATCATACAGCAATGCCCAATCACCTATTTTAAATTTTCTCTCCTTTATGTACTTATCATGCCACTTAGCTCTTTGATTTTGAATATTTTTTGTATTTTGAACAACCATCTTCCTCGGCTCATCCAAAACATTTAATTACAGAATATGGTATGTTTGTGCTTGAGAGAGAGTCATATTCAATTGTAGAGTTGTTCTAAGAGTTTTGTGCTCAAACTCAATGGAAATCATTGTTATTTTTCCATACACCATTTCAAAAGGTGTAAAACCAATTGGTGTCTTCCATGTTGTTATGTATGCCCAAATGGCTTCAGGAAGTCTATGTGATCAATCTTTCTTATCAAGAGATAATGTCTTAGTAAGAATGGCTTCTAAATCCCTGTTGATGACTTCTACTTGACCATTTGCTTTTGGATGATATGGGGTAGACTTCATGTGCCTGATATTGTATTCATTGACCAATGCTGCAATCAATGTGGAAGTAAACTGTGGTCCTTGGTCTGAAACAATCTCTCTTGGCACTCCATACCTAGTAAATATTTCTTCATAGAGAAATTCAACCACTTTATTATCTCTTGCATGTGTCATAGCTCATGCTTCCACCCATTTGGTAACATAATTAGTGCATACTAGACTAAAAGATTTCCCATTTGAAGGAGGATCAATTGGCCCAAAAAAATCTAATCCCCATTTATCAAATGGTGCAACTAATATCTAGGGGTATAATGGCATTTCATCAGATCTAGTAGGTCTACCCATGCGCTGGCATCTATCACATTTTCTAGTATATTGTGTTGCATCCTTATATAATGTTGGCCAATAATATCTTGTGCTCAGTATTTTAAGTGTTGTTCTTTTAGCAACAAAATGTCCTCTGCATGGTTCATCATGACATGCATGAAGAATATTATATGTTTCATCCTCTCTTACACATCTTCTCATGACTTGGTCAAGTCCAGTATAAAATAAACAATCAGCAATCCATGAGAAATTAAATCTTTTCTCAACCAACAGTCTTCTTTCCTTAGGAGAAAATGAATTGGCATCTTATTAGCAGCTAAATAATTTGCAATATTAGCATACTGAGGTGTGTGTGCTTTTATAAGGAAAAAATTTCATCTGGAAAAGCATTGTCTATGGCTACATGATCATCCTGCAATTGAAGCCTAGAAAGATAATTTGCAACTACATTGGATTTACCTGGTTTATCAACAACTGTAATATCAAATTCCCGTATCAATAGTAACCAATGAGCCAATCTTCATGTGATTGAAGGTTTGTTCATGAGATATCTAATTGTTGTATGATCAGTGTGCATAAATATCGGATATCCTGTTATATGATGCTTGAATTTGTTGAGTGCATATATAACTGCTAACATTTCCTTTTCAGTGATAGTGTAATTCAGCTCAGGCCCCTACATGTTCTTGCTGAAAAAATAAATTGCATTCTCCAAATTGTCAATTTTTTGTCCCAAAACTGCTCCTATGGCATAATCTGATGCATTTGTATGAATATAAAAAGGTAAGGACCAGTTCGGACCCTTGAGCACTGGTACTCAAGTCAATGCATATTTGAGCTTCAAGAAAGCTTTATTGCATGATGAAGTCCAATTAAATTCCATATCCTTGGTCAAAAGAGAATATAAATGGGCTGCAATTTTACTGAAATCTTTAATAAACCTCCTATAATATCCAACATGACCAAGGAAATTTCTGACATCCTTTTGCTTTATAGGTGCGGGGAGGTTTTGAATGACCTCTATTTTTGCTGGGTCAAATTGTATTCCTTTGATAGGGATATGATGACCAAGAACTATGCCTTCATGCATCATCATGAAGCACTTTCACTGTTTAATGATAAATTGTAGTCTTCACACCGCTACAAAATTTTCTTCAAATTCTTCAATGCCTCTTCAAATTCTGAACCATAGGTGGTAAAATCATCCATATAGATTTCCATGTTGTCCTGAGAGATATCTGAAAATATGCTTATCACTGCCCTTTGAAAAGTGGTTGGAGCATTACATAATCAAAAAGGAAGGACAGAATATGCATATGTTCCCCAAAGACAAGTAAATGTAGTCTTTTCCTGATCTTCAGGAACAATTTGAATCTGGTTGTAGCCACTAAATCCATCCAAGAATGAGAAGTACCGCTTCCCTTCCAAGGAGTCTAATACCTAATCCACAAATGGTAATAGGAAATGATCCTTCCTGGTTGCTAAATTCAAAGCTTTGTAATCCACACATACCCGCCATTTGCCTCCTATCTTTGGAACTATCACTAAAGGTGACACCCATTGACTATCCAAGATAGGATAGATAAATCTAGCATTTAATAATTTCTACAATTCCTCTTTAACTATTTCTCTTAATGCGGGATTAATTCTTCTTTTTGGTTGTCTAAGTGGTCTACATTCCTCTTTTATGTAGATACGATGAGTACAAACTGTAGGATCAATGCCATGCATGTCTTTGTAATCCCATACAAAAGTGTGTTGATGACATTTAAGCAAGTCAACCAGTGTTATTCTTTGAATCCCTATGAGTTGATTGTTGATATTCAAATATTTATTTAGATATACTTCCACTTTGACAATAAGATCAACCTGAGATGCCTCAAAAAGATGAGAAGTGCACACTTCTTGCGGCAATAGGGTATGTAGAATATCAGTGGTTGCAGGAAAATCTGATGCTAGAATATTTGATACTAACTCCTGCGACTGTTGCCCTTGTCTCAACTGATTTGTCAGAATTTTATAGAGAATTGAATCATTATCATGAAGTTGTATGAATGGTTCTCTATTAATAATCATAAGATGATTGATAGAGTCAACTCCTTCTTCAAATTCTTCCCCCATGTTAGGCCAAATGGCTTGTTGTTGATCAAGTCGGGGCTGAGCAGGAGAATATAGATCCAAAGTTTTGGTTGTATTTCCATCTAAAATAGTCATATCTCTCCTTACCGACATCTAATATATGCATTGGTTGTATCAAGCCAAGGTCTTCCCAAGATAACTGGATATCCTCCCAATGTAGCTTTAGGAGACAAGATCATAAAATCTACAGGATATTCCCAAGAATCCAAAGTAACAACCACATCTTCAATCATACCATCAGGCCGAACTATGGAACTATCAACAAGCTGCAGGACTATAGGTGTAGGTCTAAGACTGGTTATGTCAAGTTTCTACATAACATCTCTTGTCATTACATTGATGGTTGCTCCCAAATCTATTAAAGAATTCTTTATCTGAGTGCCATTCATGGCTATTTTCACAACAGGGCTTCCAGGATCAGTATATTTAGGAATTGAAACCTTTCCTAACGTGATATCAGCCAATTGACCCATTACATGCACTATTTGTGGATCCTTTTTCTTCGTACCAGGCTTCTTCAAACATTCCTCCTTAAGTGCCTTACCATAAATAGGGACATCCTTAATAGCTTGTAACAATGAAAATTTAACACATACGTGTTTCAGCTGAGCTATGATATCAAAACTTATTTCCTCTTCCTATTGAATCACTTTAGCTTGCAACCTCTAAGGAAATGGGGGTATTTGTTGATGTTGAGGTATTTGAGCTTCTGTATTAGAGATTTCTTCTTCCTTTTTTATCTCAATTATAACCGATGGAGATGGGTTGGGTAAAGTTGTCCCAAATCTAAGGTGTATATCACTTATAGAAAGAGAATAAGTCAGATATTAATTAAGATTAGTTGAATAAACTTGTTGTTGTTGTTGTAGCGTCCTAAAATTGTGACACTTGCAATTTCAACTGCATTTGGGTCTTCATGATGGTGGCGCAACGTTGAACCTGAATGGAGACCCTGAAACCTATTTACAACACCAAAAACTGCATTTTCTGCACCTTGGCCTGATCCCTCCTTGCACCCTGCTGTCCCAGGAGGTGGGACCATGGCGCCCAGCGCCCTAGTCCTTCAGGACTAGGGTGCCCAACGCCCTGGTCCCCCAGGACCATGGCGCCCAACGCCCTGGTCCCTGGCCCTATTTTGGGCCCGGTCTCTTGTGGGCATCGGGTCTTTAAGTTTGCAATTCGGGAAATAATGTTTCCTGGTCGGCCTAAGGTCGGGAAAATCAGTCTATTAGCCCTAATTGACAAGTATATAAACTACTTTTCCTCTCCTAGAAAGGGAGGAAGGAAATAGGCAAGAGCAAAAGGCGGAAGCGATATTCAAACATTCAAACATTCAAGCATTCAAGCATTCCTTCAAGCAATTGAGCATTCTAAGTCTCCATTCAAGGCTAAGTGTTGCATTCAAGACAAGGATTCAACCATTGAAGAGGAGATCACATACAACAGACAACATACTACATACATTACACCTTCGCATGTAAGAATACAAACATTCTTACAACAAGGTATCAGTACTTGTTTACATTACAAACATTTACATTTACAGCATTCTCATTTCTTGGTTAATTCCAAAACCGGGGTTTGACCTAAAGGCAAACCCCTCATCCCTAACCCCCCAATCGTCCTCTCTTTTTTGTGTGTAGGTTGCAGGTATGCGGCTGTAATTGAAGATCTGGAATCCTTGTGCAGAGACGAACAGATCCCCCTTCGTTTCGTGGATTTTTCGGAGGACCATGTGCATGCCAGGCGCCATCGTCCCGTCAACTTACACTCAAATTTGCAGAACAGCACCATCTCGACATTTTACTGCTAATTCTAGGTCCGCAGCTTCATCCCATATCCCTATCTCTGTTTATAAGCGAACCTTTCCTACTTTACATGCATTCCTAGTTCAATCTTTCTACATTCTTTACAAAAGAGGGTATCCTTGATGTTACAACCCTTGAAACTCATTTAGAATCCAATCTTGCATTGCGTGAGATTGGATCTTGTGGGTTTCAACCCCTCTTTTGAATGTAAAGTCTCCCCTAAGTGAAAACCATCAACCCTAGTGACTCTCCCTTCTCTCTCCTTGGAGTTGGGGAGGGGAGAACGACTAGGGTTCGATTTTTCCACTTTACATTTTGGTGAACCCGACGTGAACATCCTCATTCTGATTATTCATGGTTAGATCTGAAAAAATTTGCTTCCCTCATTACATTTCCATGTTTGACCTTTTGCAAATTTTAGAGGTTAATTGCATAAAAACCCTAAAATTTTCTTTTTAAGTAATTAAACTTGTGAAACGTTTAATTGTTAATGCTTGTTTCAGATCTACCCTTCTATTGCAAATTGTCAATTCATATTTGTGCTTTAATTCTGAAAATTAAGTGGTTAAATGTCAAAACCCTAATTTTTAAGACCTTCTTGATTCAACCTTTGACTGATAATTTCACTAATCAAAACACCTCCAAATCGGCTGTAACTTTGGATTCTGCAATAAAATCACAATATCTTTCATCCCTGAAAATTTGGAAAAAAGTTGCGAGGACCATGTGCACCCCGAGCGCCATCGTCCCCGACATTTTTTCCGAAATTTCGGGAGCTACATCTTACTGTATTTTTTTGCTAAAAACCAAAATTTTGGCTGATTTTATCAATTTTAACACTTTCAAAATTAAAGTCAAAGTTGGTCTAGCGATTGCTTGGATTGAGGCTTCTAATCACTCAAAAATTGTTGAAATTGAAATTCATATCAAAATTGTGTTCCTTACTGTACTAAATCTAAAAAGTGTGTTGGCATTCATTCGAAATTTCAGTGTTTTATTCAAATCTTTACAATTTGTGACTTATGAAATTAAGTGTTTAATTGCAACAACTCTGATTTCCGCTTTCAAATTTGAATTTTGCATGAAATTGAGTTAATTTTTAAATTTCAAAGCCTGCATTGCTTTCAGCATTCCCTCTAAAATCATAAAATTCAAAATTTCAGTTTCCCTCTCTTTTTCAAAATTCAAAATTTGCATTTTTCAACAATCTTGGTAGGGTTCAATTTTGAGATTGCAACTTTAATTTGGCCTATCTACAGATCGTAAAATCACTCAATTTTTTCAGATTAGCTTTAAAATCATCATAACTTTCATCCCTGAAAATTTCGAAAAAAGTTGCGAGGACCGTGTGCACTCCGTTCGCCACGGTCCCGGACATTTTTTCCGAAATTTCGGGAGATTGTCCTAATTGCATTTAACAGCTTAAATCTAGGAGATTGGCTGATTTTATTGAAATTTGCTACCTCTAAAATTCAAAATCTTCTCTCTCTCTTTAGTGCATGAGTTTTACAACAATAAGTCCTACTTACACTATTCCCGTTAGACGAAGCCTTAGAATTAAGTCTTTCCAAGGTGTAATTACCGAGGAGATGGAACCTAATTTGAATGGCCTTTTTAACAAGGACATGGGTAATTCCTCTAATCCTCTTAATGATGAAGAAGCTCTCCATGAGGTTTCTGTAGAACAACTTTCAAAATTGGATAACCAATTTGATGATTTTCGACAATGGATGTCTCAAGAATACCCTGATAGTGAAGCTCTTTCATTAATTGAGGGTCTAAAACGTATGGTTCAAAGTGATAAGAATGGAATTGATATTTTGCATGGTATTGCACACATTGTGGATTCGAATGTGATGCCTATGAAAAGTTGTGCCGAAACCTTAGGTTATACACAACCTCCTACTCAAGTTAATCATTCTATTCCTTTGACAACTCCTATTGCTAGTATACCTACTTTTACATCAAACATAATGACTACTTCAATACAAGACGTTCCTCCTATGATCACTAATTATGGGGGCAATCCTTCTTCTTCAATCAACCCTCTTCCTTCATTCAATCCGACTTCTTCATTCATTCCTTCAATGAGTGTTCCTATTATATCTCCACAAATAAACATGACACAAGGGGGCAATTCATTTAACCCTTCCATTCCTCCTTGTAGTGTTCTTCCTTTCCAATCATCTCCTATGACTAACTATCATAGTGTCCCACCACCTTACTCTCAATCAATACCTTCTTTCAATAACATAATACCTCCATCACAATCTAACACGTCTAATATGAACTGTTCGACTGAAGCGACCATCAATAATCTTGCACAAACTGTCTCTTCTTTACAGCAACAAATTGCCTCTATGAATCAATCTACGTTTAGTGTGCCCACATTTGATGTTGCGAGCCCACTTTCTCTTGACATTGTTCGAGCTATCCCCCCTAAACATGTTGAAATTCCACATTTGGAGCTTTATAATGGTAAGGGTGATCCTCTAACACATGTTAAGACCTTTCAAACAATATGTACTGATTTTGCTTATGACCAAAGGTTGCTTGCAAAACTGTTTACTAGAACATTAAGAGATAAAGCCCTACAATGGTATTGCTCGTTGCCTTCTTATTCTATTACTTCTTTCGAACAACTTGCAAATGCTTTTATTCAACAATTTCAAAACAATATAAGTCCTAAAGTTACTTTGATTGATTTAATGCATTGTAAACAAGGTGTTAAAGAAAAAGTGACCGATTTCATTGGTAGATATAAGCATTTGTATGCTCAAATTTCTTTTCCAGTACCTGACAATGACATTCAAAGAATCTTTATTTCTAATTTACAAAAAGATATTAGAGAAAAACTTTTGTTTTCTGAGTTTACTTCTTTCCAACAGTTGTGCGCAACTCTTCACAATTATCAACTGACTGTGAGTCAAATGGAACAAGCAAATCCTATGGCTTCGAGTGATAAGGGTGATAGTAGTCAACAACCATTTGGGAAGTTTAAACCGAACAGAGAGTCCATTAAATTCAATGAAAACATCATCAACAACAATGTGAATGCGGCATCAGGTGTGCCTCCTATTTCTAAGTTTTTCAAGAAAGAAAGAAAGTTTACTCCTTTGAATGAATCATTGCATAGTATTATGAATAAGTTATTGGAACAAAATGTGCTTACTCTTCCTCCTTTAAGGCAAATAGACCCTGCAAAGATTAATTCACCCTATTTTGATAACAAATCTTTTTGTCAATTTCATCGTCATCCTGGGCATGATACTGAAAAATGTTTTGCTTTAAAGGGTAAAATTCAAGATTTGATTGATAATAATACTATCTCTGTTTCTGGTGTGAATGATAAAGGCAACACATCTGTAGCTCCTCCTAACCAAAATCTTCAGATTTTTACTGATCCATTACCTTCTCACACCTCTAATGCGATTGATACTACTGATTCTTCTGTCTCACATGATGATCTTGTGTCCATGACTCCGAATGTGATTAACTTTGTAGAGCAGCAGAAAATCCCTAAAGATCTTTCTATCACATTTGATTCCAGTGAAACTATCAGGGCACCTGATGGTCCTTTATATATAGTTGCAAAAGTCAAGAATACACCTTGTCGTGGGGTGCTTATTGATCCTTCTTGTATGGTTAATATCATTACTGAAGAATTTCTTTTACTTTGCAATTGAATCAAGTGATCTATGATGAAACAAATGTGGTTGTGAAACTATTTGATGCATTTTCTTCTCCTGCAATTGGTTCTATTACATTACCTATTGAGGTCCATAACAAATCCCTTGATGTGGACTTTGCTATTATTCCATCATCCGAACAATTTCGTGTGAAGCTAGGCTATCCTTGGCTATCTTCCATGAAAGCTATTGCTTCTCCTATTCACAAGTGTTTGAAATTTCCCCATAATGGTGAAGTTGTTACTGTCAATCATAGTCTCTTTAAACCAGCTGAAAGAACTTCTAGCGTTCCTATTGATTACTTTTGGCCTAAACAATTCCAATCTCTTCCTCCGCGAAGTGATCATCTTTTCAAATCTTATCAAAAGTGGAAAAAAGATATGATCCTATCTCTAAGTGAACCTAGAACACCCAAACTTGACATTCCTATCGTTCTTGAGAAGGAAGTTCTTCCCTTGAAAGATAAAACTAATGTCTTTCCTCAAGAAGATTCCCAACCCATCCCTATGAATGTGACTATGCCTATATCTAATAAACTTCCTAAAAGTAGACCTATACCTCCTTGTCATGATGGGCTTGGTCTCCTTCCTAAACCAAGTATTCCTCCCTTATATGGAGCAGTTCCTCCTCCTTCCTCTTATGGAGAGAAGAGACCTTCCTCTTCTCCTATTATTCAACCTAAGAGACCACAACCTAAACACCCAAGTGAAAAGGATGAGAACATTCCTCCTCCTCAATCTTCTCAACTTCCTACTAAGACTAGACGGAATCGTTCTGCACGTGAACGCCAACGAAAGCGTCGTCTTAGAGCTCAGGCAGTTGCTTCTCAAACTTTGCAATCCCCAAAAACACCTTCAGCCAGTATTATTCCATTTTCTCCTCAGCCGACGATTGAGCTGAAATCTCCTAAACATAACATGCATGATGGCCTTGATCCTATGCGAGTTAAAGATCCTATTTTTATAAATCTTGATGATGATATAGATGAAAATGTTACTCCTGTTCATTCTGATAGTGAATATGAATATGTTGATGTTGATAACCATTTATCTAACGAATTTTCTAAAGCACTTATCCTAGCTCCTAGACAAGAACAACGTGGCTCGGAACATGAACATAGCCCTTGTTTGGATCTTGTGATAGCTCCATCTGCTATGTTGGATGTTCCTCCTCTAGCGTGTTTCCTACCTTCCCGAAATATTGATCAGCAAGATCGGGGGGTAGATGACGTGCTGGACTAGTTTCATTAGCATAGCAGACTCTCTCCTCCTCTCTTGATCTCTTTTGTTACTTCTTCTATGTGTTATTCTCATTCTTCTATTTGTTGTCCTTAGTGTTGTCTACTTGAGGACGATGTAAAACATTGAGATCTCTTTTGGTCTCTCTCATGTTGACTCAAAAGACACATGTGTTCCCTTCTTCTAGGTGACTTTCCTTGATTGGGGAATGAAGAACAATTATGCATACATACATATGATATACATGAATTATCATACAGCATACTGACCCTGAGGAAAGCAAAGTCACCTTGTGCTTTGTGTTTTGTGTCTATTATCCTTGGGCTTATCTCACATTTGGGGGCTAAATCCTTGTGATAACGTGCTCCTTTCTCAATTCTTATATGTATCACTACCTTAAAGAAATCACCCCTGATGAGGCGTGTGTGATCGCTTTAACGTAGGGGGGAATACATCCCGTTCATATCTTTTCAAGATACTTGAAAATTTCTTGACAAATTTAGCTTTGCCTTGAAAATTTTCGATATCTTTCTTGCATGACTCATAGTGAGGGAACCTTACTACTGACAGTCATGGTTCTCCCTCATGATCTTCCCTTTTACTTTGTCAATCGAAGTCATAAGATCCTTAGTCCACTGGCGGCTTGGTGTATCTTGCCTCCTTGACGTGGTGAAAGTTTTTCAATGTTGTTTCCTTGTACTTTACCGGAAGTATGAGCGTACGCTTATACTCTCGCTAAAGTGGGGGCTAAATGTAGCATCCTAAAATTGCGACACTTGCAATTTCGATTGCATTTGGGTCTTCACGATGGCAGCGCGACGTTGAACCTGAATGGAGACCCCGAAACCTATTTACAACACCAAAAACTGCATTTTCTGCACCTTGCCTGATCCCTCCTTGCACCCTGTTGTCCCGGGAGGTGGGACCATGGCACCCAGTGCCCTGGTCCCTGGCCTTATTTTGGGCCCGGCCTCTTGTGGGCATCGGGTCTTTAAGTTTGCAATTCAGGAAATAATGTTTCCTGGTCGGCCTAAGGTCGGGAAAATCAGTCTATCAGCCCTAATTGACAAGTATATAAACTACTTTTCCTCTCCTAGAAAGGGAGGAAGGAAATAAGCAAGAGAAAAAGACGGAAGCGATATTCAAACATTCAAACATTCAAGCATTCCTTCAAGCAATTGAGCATTCTAAGTCTCCATTCAAGGCTAAGTGTTGCATTCAAGACAAGGATTCAACCATTGAAGAGGAGATCACATACAACATACAACATACTACATACATTACACCTTCTCATGTAAGAATACAAACATTCTTACAACAAGGTATCAATACTTGTTTACATTACAAACATTTACATTTACAACATTCTCATTTCTTGGTTAATTCCAAAACCGGGGTTTGACCTAAAGGCAAACCCCTCATCCCTAACCCCCCAATCGTCCTCTCTTTTCTGTGTGTAGGTTGCAAGTACGCGGCTATAATTGAAGATCTGGAATCCTTGTGCAAAGACGAACAAATCCCCCTTCGTTTCGCGGATTTTTCGGAGGACCGTGTGCACGCCGGGCGCCATCGTCCCGTCAACTTTCGCTCAAATTTGCAGAACAGCACCATCTCGACATTTTACTGCTAATTCTAGGTCCGCAGCTTCATCCCATATCCTTATCTTTGTTTATAAGCGAATCTTTCCTACTTTACATGCATTCCTAGTTCAATCTTTCTACATTCTTTATAAAAGAGGGTATCCTTGATGTTACAACCCTTGAAACTCATTTAGAATCCAATCTTGCATTGCGTGGGATTGGATCTTGTGGGTTTCAACCCGTCTTTTGAATGTAAAGTCTCCCCTAAGTGAAAACCATCAACCCTTGTGACTCTCCCTTCTCTCTCCTTGGAGTTGGGGAGGGGAGAACGACTAGGGTTCGATTTTTCCGCTTTACAGTTGCTAAGGCTTGTTATTAGGATTTGGCATTGGTTGAGTGGGAAGTTGTGTAGGTTTAGGTGGAACAGTATTGGCTGCAGGAGGAGGCATTATTGCAGGTGGTTGTGGTTGCGACATAGGTTGTTGATAACCAGATGATTGATTTGTCCATGGCTGACCTCCTCTCCATTGAGAAGTAGGTTGCCAATTCCCTTGGAATTGTTGCCATGGTCTCTAAGGTTGGGACCAATTTCCTTGTGGTTGTTGCCATTGTGGAGTTTGATTGGCAAAATGTTTCCCTTGGCCTTGAGGATTATACCAGATTTGATAATTTCCAAAATTTTGAGCATATGGAGATTGCCATTGATTATTTTGTGCATAGGAATTTCCACTATAACTAGAAAAAGAAAGTGGATCGAGAGGCATACATTGTCTTGGAAAATTTGGCCTTCTTTGAGAAACATAGAAAACTTCTTCATCATCACCTTGTATTGTCTTGAAATTAAGAACTTCAAGATTTGCAACCATTTTACATCTGCATTCTCTTTTCCTTTGTTTACAATGTGGGCAAAATTCTGCAAGAACTGCATTAGCTTCCTCATGCTTCTTCTTAGCTAAAAGTGTGTCGAATTGAGTAGCCATATTTTTTATGATATCCTCCTTAAAATCCTTCAACGAATGGCTAAGCTCCATTTGAGAAACTCCATTACTAGATGTTGATGAAGAAACCCCCGGCTTGAAACTCCTACTCTTCTTAGAAGAAGATCTGGAATACTTTTAACAAATTTGTCCAATGTCATTCCATGTTGATTGTGTTGTCACCTTCTACCATAAGATCCAAAGCATTTGTGCATTCATCACTGATTCCTCTTAAAAATATTAACTTAAGAGAATCTTCATTTAGAGTGCTATGCTTGGACTTTTTGACACTGAATAGAAATCTCTCCAGATAATCCTCTAAACTCTCATCTTCTTTCTGTGTCATTGTAAAAATATCATCCCCATGGCAGCCAGTCCCTCTACAATAATCCTTGTATTTCAAAAGAAACAATTGTTTCATCTCATCTCATGGAGTGAAAGTCATACTCCCTAGACTCATAAACCATCTTAAAGCTGACTCTTTCAAAGTGGCAGGGAATATTTTATGTCTATGGGCATCTGTAGTATAATCAAAACTCCTATAGAGGACATCAAACTCAAACAAGAAAGTGTTGGGGTCTTCTGTCACTAATCCATAGAATTTAGGAAGGGAAGAAGATGAAATGTTCTTAAGATTAGCATTATCATGCTGATCAGAAATAGGAAACTCAAACATTGGAGTCACAGGTGGAGGTGGATTATTCCCACCAGGGGGTGGATTTCCTTGCATTGGGCTTTGAGGAGGAGTTACCAAATGAATTTCCTCTTCAGGAGGTCCAAAGAGGAAATGAAGGTTTTTCTCTGGAAGTTCAAATTCAAGAGGGTTCAAATTATCTGGAGTTTGGTATAGTGCAGCAAAAGGATTTACATATGGGGGGTCATATAGATTGAGTCTTGTATGGCTAGGACGGCTGGGAAGGAATCTACCTTTAGCATCTCTTCTTCTTCTGTGCATGCAGATTCATGAGATTTACTTTAAACAAACTGATTTTATCAAAAATAACTATACTGAAAGCTAAAAATTAATACCCATAACATTCTCTTAGCTTGACACCATCCCCAGCAATGACGCCAAAAATGTTTGCTTCACCAATAGGAACAATAACTATAGCTAAAGTCTCAACCCAAAGTTTGGACATTCACTATGTGAAGTTATTAACTCCATAATTGAAGTTTATTTGTTGATCAACCTAGGGACGTATTACTTGAAATGGGTCTGCACTATATATGCACTAAGTTCTTGCAATACCTATTCTGTATTAGTACAGCAACTCAACCTATTTGAAATAAGTAAGCAAGAATTATAACAATTGAATGGCTTTAGGAAAACTCTGCATTAACATATAACCCAATTAAATAAATTGTTAACTAAGTCCAAAGCTGACAAACAGGAATTACTCTATTTGCTTTGGTTGCAGGAACAGTCACGGGATATGTTTCCAGTGGCTGCAGGAACAGTCAATTGCAAGAACAACTATTGTAGCGAAAAGGGAAACTAAGTTAACAAATGCACAGGAATACTCACCAAGTGGGCCCCCCTTGGATGAGTGTATCTAAGCTTACAAAGATAACTCTTAAATACTTAGAATAACATCACTTTATTCATTGTTTTTCAAAAGTCGATACAACATACAAAATGAAAGAAAGCTAAAAATATTCTACAAATTTATTTCTAAATCTTTTGTATCTCTTCTCCTTCTCTTCTTCGCTAACCTTAGAGAGGAGGTGCAGACACTTATTTAAAAGAAAACTACAACAACTCCCTACAATCTAGGTCACACCGATAAAACAAGGCAAAAAACATCTATGATAGAGAACAAATAGAGTTAAGCCACTGAAAACATGGATCACTACTAAACTACAGCCAAGAATATAGCATGGTAGTATTACAAGATTTAATATTTACTGAAGATAGAAATAAATAAGTCTTGTGCGCCCTACTACTCCTTTGCCACTCCTTACGTCCATTATTCTCTTTGCTGGTTTTAACTTTTAACCGCCCCTTGAATAACTCCAACTGCCTTACTGATGTGACAGAAAAGCCGCCACAACACCATCTTATTTATTCCTGCAATTAAAAAGATAGGACATACAAGCATACACATATATCTATTTTAATTAATCAAAAAACTTAAATATTTCACACATGATATCACCTATGATAATCTGCATGGCAACAGGAATAATTGGTCAAGACAAAACAGGATTTAATGAGTTCAATTAACATCTGTAATGCATATAGTCAAATTCTAATACATCATTACTATCCCATTATACAAATAAAAACATGGTAAAAACTTATGAGTTTCAAGAATAAAAGGAGCTAATATCTCAACTCATTAGTGGTGATCCATTTTGGTGCGATTGAGCGTAGTTTCACGTGCGCGCTTTGCTTATAGACAATTTGGTAGCTGAGTGAGACAAAAACAGAGTATTCAGTAGAGAAAAGACAGACAGAGATTCAGTGCTTAACCGAAACTCATCCTTGCATTGTCAGATTCTACTTGAGAGTTCATTTCATTGTATTTCCTCATTGTAATCAAATTGTAAGTCCATGAGACTTCCCTGAAGGTTGTAGCCTTCCAGGCAATTATAATTGAGCAATAAGCTCTAGGCAGTGAGCCTAAATGCAAGTACATTCCCCATCTATGTAATATTTACATGCACTTCTAGCCATAGTATATGAATATTGTGGGTTTCAACCCCACCATGGTTTTTCCCTTTCCGGGTTTCCACGTAAAAATTCCAGGGTAGTGGATTTGTGGATTATTTGTTGCATGTTTATGTTCTTTTCCGTTATGCATTGCTAACAGGTGGATAAAGTTTAAGTTTGTGGATTTGACTTCCGATAGATCACTGATTCACCCCCCCCCCCCCTCTCACTGATCCTTGATTCTAACAACATCGATCATGCAAATAATTCAATTCATTGATCATGCTAAAATCAAGTTGCAGATGCAATTGTAGTGTTTATTTTGCATAAAAAATAAATAAAAGAATTGCAGGAAAAAATTGAAGTGTCAAGCTTTTGATGATGCATCTATGCATGTCTTCAATCTCCCCCTAGATGAACAATGAGGATGAGTCCCAATTGAGTTCTCAAAGCAACAAAACTGGTTGTAAGACAAAATAGTGATCCCATTTACCCATCTTGAACTTTAATTGCTTTTTCATATACAAAAGGTTTATCTTGAATTGAACTAAACAAAATGAAATTGACAACTGGATTCATATTAGGGCTCCTCTAATATATTTCATTCAAATTTCATCTCTTTCATGAAGATCTTGCACTTGATGATGGACTTGAACTATCACCTAAAGGTGTGTTATTTAGAGAACTTGGTGGACTTGATCTTAGAGGGCTCATGCTTGAGCTATCATTGGAGCTTGAAATTCCACTTGAGCTTGTGGGGAGAGGAGGAACTCAGACATTTTCAATACCCATGATGAGTGGAATGGTTTTCTGAATACCTTTTTCCCACTGTCATTTTCTACCTTCATCAAAAATGACATATCAACTAGTGATCCATTGCTTTGTGTCAGGGTTATAGAATTTGTGCCCTTTAGTTGCATCAAAATAGCCCATAAAGATACAAAGTTGGGATTTTATATATGTAAAATTTGTCTATGAAGGTGTCCACCCAAGATTGAGAGGCCTAATGAAAAGGACAATAAAAAGAGAATAAATATGACAAGAATAAACTATATTCCCATCAATGATGTAATGCAATAGATCAACTAGATTAAATAGATAGTACATAGGAGACCCCTTGGTTAAATAGGCCAATGTGAGAACATATGAGACATCAGATTATGACAAGTATCATAATCAAGTATGACAAGAGACAAAAACTGATAACCTATCATGTCATCTAAAGTCAAAAAGTGATAGTTTTGTAACATCACATAAGGTGGATCGCCCACCTAAGGTGGAAAAGTGAAACCATGAAAGGTGGATGTGATAATGTGATGAAGTCACTAAAGATGGAGAAACCACATAAAGTGGAAATGATAACATGAAAACACCATTCAAAGTAGAGATGCTCCTATGTGGTCCCTAAGTAAGTTTAAGTGACTTGTAATTAGGACCTAGGTGAGGAATAACCAAGGTACAATACCTTAATTACACCAATACCCCTCGTTAAGTGCAAATTAGGAAGAACGTGCACAAAATATAACAATGCAAGATGGGTCCCAACAACTAGGGCATAACAAGTACCCATGTACAAATTTAATGCAATCTCTCACAAACAGAGAAAATGAGAAATCTTGGTGGGCAAAAAATCCTTTCCAAAAGAGAGATGGAAATCCAAAGTTCTCTCAAAGAAGAATGAGAAGGACAAAACCCTATGTGAGGAACCCCCCCCCCCCCCAAGAGAGAAGAAGAGAGGTCATGTAGCCCCCTCTCTATGTAGAATATGAACCAATTGTAGATGCTCCAACTCGGTGTAGAAGATTCTCCATGATCATGGAATGGTGTTCCTCCCCTTAAGAAGAAACAAAACCAAAGTTGTATGTATGAAGTCTCCCCAATCCTAAAAGGAATATGTATTAAGTCTCTAAAAATTACTTAAGTGTCCCCATATTGATGCTAAAAGTTGTCTCTTTCAAATTAAGTGTACTAGGCCACACTATTGAAAAAGACAATCCAGGATCTAGTGAAGATGAATGTAAAACATGATCCAAAGACTTAAGTGTCTCCTTTGAATATAAAGAGACCTCCTCCAAATCTTGTACATAAGTATCCATAATCATCTCAAGCTTGAAAGAATGATCATGTAGAGAATCAACAAGAGGGTCAAAGTGCTCTGTCACAACAACTAAAGAACGATCATCTCCATCAAAGAGAAGATACATGTCATTAATGATGTCTCCCAAATATACAATCTAGGACTCCACAAATAAACCTGCAATGTCTGCCAAGTGATCATCCCATTAAGCCATGTCCAAAAAATAAATCATATCTTGTTGAACTAATTTAGGAGCCAAAAATGTAGCAACACGAGTATCATCAAATACAACACTTGATGAAAGAAATGAAATATCAGCACATGTCTCAAGAACCTTAGAATATGAAAGCACTTCAAGATTCAAATGACCATACTAAATCTCCTCAAATGTTTCCACACTTACGCCATAGTGTGTACATTGAGTTGAATAGACAATAAGAGAAAAATGTGAGAAGGTATGGAATCAAGAATGACGATCAACCTCCCCAACTACAAGAACATCTTTGATTTGCAAATACCAAATGATGACAAAATATGGTGTGAACTCAATACTCATTCCTACTCCACCGTGTGTGATTTGATAGATAGATAGGATATATTGGTTGATAGAACATCATTGAATTCTCCATCATCCATGTCAATTAACCCCTTCCCACAAATGTACACATATATTTTTTGTTAGCCATCAAGATGTGTGGTGATTAACAAGACTCAAATGAAGAGAAGATACTCTCTGAAGAAGCCATATGATGTGAAGCTTCTGAATCAAGTATCCACCTATATGAATTAGAATCTACAATTGCAACAAGTGATTTCCCCTTATGTTTCTCTAGCTATGATGATTATGATGACATGATGATGAATAATATGAAACTTCCTTAGGAGAGGATGTAGAATTTCTTTGTTGAGGAGAGGATTATTGTGCTCTATCCTTCTATGGCTTCAACTTTGATTTCTTCCACTTCTTGTTGGATCTTCTCATGACTAGACATTGTAATCAACTTTTCTTGTTCAAACATCAATATTTATATGAATGAATAAAATGGTGGTGTAGTGTAGGCACTACCCATAGTCAACCTATGGGTTTGGAAGCTAGAAACAAAAGCTACATATTCAGAAGGAAGTTTGCCTAACAAGTTGAAGACAAATTGTGCATCCTTCTTCTCAATGCCACAATCTTTTAGTTGTGCTCTTATCTCATTTGCCTTAGTGACATAGTGCAAGATTGTATCAAAATTATTAGGATCCAAACTTAGGAGATTGCTTTCAAGTGTGTATCCTCTAATCTCATCAAATTGACCATACAATTGAGAAAGTTTATATCCCAAGCCTCCTTGATTGTCTTACACTTCTCAATATGAAAGATAAGATCAAGTGATATATGTTTTCTCAACAATAAGAGGCATGTAACTTTTAAGGAGACTATCAATTTTTTATTAGCATTAGTGTTAGGGTCTGATGGTTCTAAAATAGTTCCATCAGCATAATGTTTTAAACCATTTTTCATTAGTTTACTCCATTTATAATGTATTTGCCATGTTGTATAATGTGTGGAGTTAAAAGTGGAAATTTAGGAGAACCCATAACTGAAAATCAAAAAGAACAAGAGAGAGAGACAGAGGGGAAGGTAGAAGAAAACACCCCCCCCCCAAAAAAAAAAAATGATGATTTGACACTTTATACTTAGTGTGATTACAATGAACACTTGCAAAGAAAAGAAAAGTGGAATTCTAGTTTCAATGTTTACAATTGTGTCAACAAAGCTATAATAGACTCAACTCATTAATGTAAAAGACCAAATTGAGATATAATCATTATGAATGCACATATAGGCCAAAATAGACCATGTTCTAAAAGTGATATTTTTGCTCACAATAAATATAAATTAATACCATTGAAGTGAAGTACACGAATTTTTTTCAAATAAAACAACACCTAAAAGGAGTTTGTATGAGCTTGAAGAGAGCCCCAAAAGTTGTAAAAATGAGGATTGGATAGCAATGCCTATAAAAAGCTCAAATTTCTAAAACAAATATGCACCAAAATAAAAAACTAACCATACCACTGCAGAGAGTAAAAAATTCTAGCCCAAGTCAAATAACATTTCTTTAAAAAAGACCTCAAAATGACCAAGTTATAAGCCTCCAAAGTCAAACAATGAAATCAAAAACTTAAACCATGATGGGGGTCTAAATTTTTTTTAAATGTTGATGCAGTGTCGATGTCAACAAAATATGGACTTAAATTTGATGCTCATCTGCCTACCAAAGAAAAAACTACCCCCCATGCACAGGATGTTGACATGTCAGTCAATGATGATGTGGCAACCCTTACACCTAGTTGGCCATTGACTATACACGTCATACAATTAATGTGACAGAAGTGAAAAATGAGGCACCACGCATTGAGGCTAATGTGGCACTAGTTGCATGGAGGTGACATGGGCATATGACATATTCTGGCCAATAGTTGATTATGTGGGCGAGTTAGATCTTAACATACATGTCATTGCATTTGAATAGGTTGTGGGGTCCAATATCATGGGGTTGGTCGCATTCCTACCTGGGATTTTGTTGTCATGGTGTACCTTAGAGTGTTTCCGAATGAAAATCTGCCACTTGGTAGTTGTTGTGGACCAAAAGGGGCGTCATTGTCGTTAGTGTCATCGTAGGGATAGGAGATTACTGAAGGGAGCGTGGGGACAAAGTGGGAGGAGGTGCTTGTAAAGTGGAGGGTGTTTAGGGAAAGGACATTAGGAGCCATCAAAGGTACGTTGGATGTCATTGGTCAGAGGAAATGATGATGATAGGACCATGTAGATCTCGTACCTACCTCTGTACAGGTATTACAAATGTAGTACCTATATACACAAGTATTGTAATGCAGTACTTGCATACACAAGTCTTACAAAAGAGTTGTTTATTTTATTTTTTAATTTAAAATTAAACTTTAGAGTTAAAAAATAATCTACGAGAATTTAATAGAATAAAAATATATTCACATTTTTTTTGAAATATTTTTAATAAATCATATAGAAGTGCAAGTAGGGCCATACGACTTGCCTGCAAAAATTATTTCGCCCTGGAAATAAATTTGTCCAAAATGGATGAATTGATAGGCAATCTTCGGGTTCTTGATCCTTATGAGCATGATGGTGAGGTTGGATTTGGCCTAGATCATTAAGAAATTGCAGGTACCTCCTGGATCTAGCAACCACCTCTAAACTTCAAATGGCTCTATATTTGATCTCTCGAATCAAATTTGGGTACAATAAAAGGTGACTCTAACTTTCTCAAACCTATTGAATCTAATTGTGGCTTTATATTTGACCTAGTAAGCTCTGAATTTGACTTGCAATAGAAAGCTATAAAAAAAACCCAAATATGTACCAAAGTTCTCTCAAAAAGACTATCCAAAGCCACCCTAATGGCTCTAATACCATGTAAGATTTGTCTATGAAGGTAGCCACCCGAGATCTAAAGGCCTAATGGAAAACGCATTAACAAGAGAGAACAAATGTGACAAGAATAAATTGTATTTTCATCAATGATGCAATACAATGCATCAACCAGATTGAATAGATAGTACATATGAGACCCTTTCGTTAAATAGACCAAGGTGATAACATAGGAGACAAAATATTATGACAAGCGAGTAATCTTATGACATTAGACAAAAATTGATAACCAAACATGCCACCAAAAGTAGAAAAGTGATAGTGTGATAATACCACATAACGTGGATCACCCACCTAAGGTGCAAAAGTGAAACTACGAAAGGTGGATGTGATAATGTGATAAAGCCACTAAAGATGCAAAAACCACATAAAGTGCAAATGATAACATGGTAACACCACCTAAAGTGGCGATACTCCTACAAGATCCTATGTTGTCCCTAAGAAAGCTTAATTGATGTGTAATTAAAACCTAGGTGGGGAATAACCAAGGTACAACACCTTAATTATACCAATAGTATCCAACTTCTTCCACTTTTGATCTGGAACATGAACATATGTAGGACATCCAAATACACGAAAGTGAGTCATGGAAGGCTTGTGACCACTCCAAGCCTCCTTTGTAGTGATATTCTTAACCAACTTGGTAGGGTTTACATTCAAAATGTATACTAATGTGGCTACTGTTATTCCTCAATATAAATTAGGAAGATTTTTGGATTGTAACATGCATCATGTCATTTCCATAATTATACAATTTTTCCTTTATGTGACACCATTTAATTGGGGGGTGAAGGTTGTATTTAATTATCTCTTAATGTCATTAGTTCTACAAAGATCAACAAATTCTTTTGAAATAGATCCTACTCCTCTACTGGAGTTCTAAGTATTTCAAGGAAATACCCACTTTGTTTTTCTGTCAAATCGTGGTCAAACCCTTAAAGTCCTTGAAGCATGCAAAAGCTCCATATTTTTTCTTGAGAAAATAAACCCATATGTGGTGTGACAAATCACCAATAAAGATCAAAAAATATAGATTCTTACCCAAGGACTCCTCTTGCATGTCACCATAAATGTCAACATGCACAAGCTCTAGAGGAGATTTTTCCCTCCATGATTTATTCACTGGGAAGCTATCTCAAAGTCGCTTGCCAAGGGCACACTTCTCATTTTTCCTTAATTGTTTAAAGTCCTATCACCATATTCTTCTTTTGAAGCCAACTTATTTATTGGAAATTTAGATGACCATAATGTTGGTGCCATAACCATGAATAATTTATGTCATTTCCTTGAGGGAATACATCTTAGTAGAAACCAATGTCAAATAGTCTATTCTTTATCATACAAGTCTTTTACAAGATGATCAATTGATTTTTCAAAAAAAATTATAGCAGTTAAATCTTCAAACATAGCCTTATAATTTTGTTCTATAATCTGCCCAATATCAAGAGATTAAGTTGTAATTTTGGCACATGCAAAGTGTCATGAATAAAATTAGTTTCTCCTTTCTTGGTTTCCACTACAAGAGTACCTCTTCCCACTACATCAACCTCTTCGTAATCACCAAATTTTTCCTGACCTCTTACAAAGTCATCTAAAATGTCAAAGAGACCATATTTACCTCTCATATGATTTGAGTAGTTGTTATCTAGGAACCACACATAATTTTGAGGTTCCTTTACCAAATTACATGCGAATAATGTGGAGTGCTTGGATTCTTCAAAAAAATCCTTGATATGGTTGCCTTTTGATTTATTCAAATCATATTCTTCTTTTTGTATTTAGATTCATAGTGCCCATGTCTTTTACAATACCTGCACTCGATGCTTCTAATATATAGAATATCATTCTCAAGTCTTATTTCTCTACTATGTCCTCTATTTACATAGAAAACGTCCCCTAAGATTAATAGGAGTGATAAGGAGGGGTTTTAGACTTGTCTTTAATTCTTATAGTATACTAGAAACCTCACACTAGGCTCTCCATAGAACATTGCATATGCTTCTCATGAGACTGCAAAGAACTATCAACTCTACAACTTTTAAAGTAGTTAGATCCTTACTTTCTTCAATGGTTATCACCACTAATCAAACTTAGGATGAAGATATCTTAAGATATTTTCTACACTTTTTCTCTATTATAGGTTCTCCTTGATTTCTGAGTTGATTTGCAATATCTTGAGTCCTAGTAATAAATTCATGAATAGACTCGATTTTTTTCATCCTTAGATTTTCAAAATATCTTTGAAAGGTTTGAAGTCTTACCAATCTTACTTTGTTAGTTCCTTGATATGTTATTTGAAGGGAATTTCATGTATCCTTTGACTTTGAATTAACCAACAATATGGGGAAAAAATGAAATAGCCAATGTAGATTGGGTGATGAATAGAGCTCTATTTTCTTTCTTCTTATCTTCTTTCAACTGATTTTTCGGATTAATATTCAATGCATTTAAAGAATTCTAATTTGTAGGTTCATTGTATCCTCTTGGTGTTTTCCAATTGAGTTTCCTAGAATCCTCTAAAGACTAGCCTTCACTTTGTAATCAAGGATTTCTATGCTAGTGGCCAATGAACAAGGCTAAACCCTACATAACCCCTAAGCCTTAAACCTTATACACCTTTATTTTTGCAAACTAAGGAGGGTGATCCTATTAAAATATCTTCTTGATTCAACCTTTAAACATTGATATTGCATCTATTAGCAAATATGTTCTCACATGCAAAATCCAAATCTCGAATATGTTCTTCAAGGCTAGATTATCTTAGATTTTATTATCCTTTTGATAAAATAATACCAAGTCCTAAAACTAATCAAACTGAAATGAAATGAAATGTTTTTGGATTTTTTGAAACTTAAGATTCCTTAAAACCCCAAACCCTAAATTACTTAAACCAGTGCCTTATAAGGAAATAGAGTCCAACCAAAAAAATACCAAATGCAACCTTTACACATATAATTTCAATCAAAGGGCTAATTGATTTAATTATTTACACCAAACAAACCACTAATAATATTTGAGATGCAACTCTACTTTAGGATCCTAAACATCACATTCAATCACTTGTATCTTGATCAAAGCAATTTAACTATTTCCTTAAAGTGGAGTAGAAATAAAAATACACACTACATTATAGAGATGGAACTATTAAGTATTACCTAAACATTCTAAAAGGATTAAACATAACATGTAGGAGACAATTACACCAAATAGTCTTGTTCTCTATTTTCATTATGAGATATGAGAAGATACTTTACACTTACAGAATGATATGTTTGTCTTTCACTATCAACTCCTATTACAACACTACTCTAAAATCTCCTAGAGATTAAAATTTTAAAAGCTACTTGAAGAAGATACAATGGCTCTAAATTCCCTTTTATAGAAGCAAGGGAGAAAACAAGCTTCAATCCCATCATACAAGTGTCATTCATAGATTAGAAAATCATAAGTGACCATCATCATAATAATTAGGATGTCAAGAAATATTGGAACGTCAAAATAGAAAAGAAGTCAGAGGGGAGAATATACTTTCAATTATAAAATTGATGGTGGACTCCATTCCTCGAAAGGAGATGTTGACTGATGCCCAAAAATAGTATATTGACTTATGAATTTAAAGTCAATCTTCTCCAAATTAATTGTCTTTAACAAAGCTCTCATGTATTTTCACTTCTAAATACTATACAAAGTCAAATTTTGTGGTCTTTGTCATGTCCTGAATCTCTACAACTATACACATGATACCAACATGCATCATATCCTTTGTATCTTTTCCTAGCACCTAACAGAGACTGTAGTATGTTTTCACAATATAATCTTCGAAGGTGTCAAATAGATAAAGGCTCCTTCTCAAATTGTGAAATTGGAATTGGCCTCCTATCTGGACCCTTCCATCTGAACCTGGGAATTGATTTGGTCCTATAAAATTTATCATGGATTTTATAGTTCTCTTCAAGCTCCTTCAGATCTAGTTTAGACAACTTTCCTTTGCTCAGACTAAAGCAATTTGAAATGATGATCTTAGTAATAGTATGCAAGTTTGAATGGGCTTCGTCAATCTAAAATGGTCATGTGGAAATGAATGGTTGTGATTAAAAGACCAAGTCCCTTTCTAAGCCTTTTCTTATCTTTACTTCAGGTTGGGCTACACCTAGACGTGTGTTGCATTTGTATAATGTTGGGGGCATGATTGAGCTCTGACAGCTCTAGCTCTACAAGCCCCCAATCAAATAAGAAAGTGCCCGCATACTCCAATATTTCACCAACCTCCAATGGGCCCATTGATGATCTAGTGGTCCATGGGCTCTCGGGGGCATGATGGTTCTAACATGCCAAAGATCCATAGGGCCACATGAGCCATTGACTTTTCTGGCGAAGGACTTATGAAAAATTAATGTCGATACTTAAGAAAAAGAGATACTAAGAAAACAGTTTGTTAGGATGAAGGGCTCGATGACGAACGAGGAACCAAAACTCAAGGTCATAACTTAAAACTAGAGACCACTAATTGCAATTCAACAAAAAAATTCAATGAAAGGTTTAATGCATAAAGAAGACCTATCTACAAAAGGGTTTTGGGTTTTAGGGGAAAATATGACCTCTACTAAACACCAGACAGAGAAGCTCTAAGGCAACTTGACTCAAAATTTACAGGTGCTACTAGTGGCTTTTTTGGGGGACATATGACCATAATGGTTAAAATAAGAATTTGAATCGTTGTGGGAGTAGACTAGACCAAAGACAAATAAAAACCCAAAACAAACACACCAAAAGGACAAAAACCAGAGGGCAGAACACACTAGAAAGATAAAAACTCAAGGCAATTCCAAAGCTTCACCATCTAAGCTCTATAAAAAATATGAGTCTTGACCATGTGTCTCCATGATGAGGTAAGGGCCTATCCAAGTTCTTAAAACTTGTCATGCTTACCCTTATCTTGTTTTATTGCATTCCACATAAAAACCATGTCATCAACCTTGAACTTTTTGTCACTTGCTTTCCTATCAAACATATAATTAACCTTTTGTTGATTCTTCATTTTTTTCTTATGGGAAATCCTCCTAGTATCATCCAAACATGTTAGTTGATCAATTTTGCATTGCATTGAGTTTGAGAGATCTCCATGATGATCCAAGATGAATCTATACACATGGAGTAAAAACATTTTTGGCAATCTTGTATCTGAACCATATGCCAACTCATAGGGTGATTTCCTTGTCTTCTTAACTATTACCCTACATTTCCATAATGTCAACTTTAGTTTTTAGCTTTAATCCTTTTTTTCTTCTCTAACAACCTCTTAATAATCTTCATCAAACTTTTATTGCTTGATTCTAATTGCCCATTTCCTTGAGAATGATATGGAGATGAATGGGAACGTCAAATCACATACTTATCACAAAATGAAGTAAGCTTCTCTAATCTAAAACACATATAATTGTCTATAATCATCTTCATAGAGACAACAAATCTTGTGATGATGTTGTCAAACAAAAAGTCCACAACTACCTTACTAGTTGCCTTCCTTGTAGCTATTTCTTTTATCCACCTGGTAAAGTAGTTTGTGGCAACCAATATCAGCTTATGACCTCTGCTTGATGTCTCTGCAATTTCTCTTGAAATCAATTCCCCATTGTCAGAGTGGTGCCTCTACTATCATTGTCCTCGGCGGAAGAGCTCTTGAATACTTTAAGTTGCCTTCAAAAATTTTGACATGGTTCACATTTCATCACCATTTTGTTGTCATTGGTAAATAAGGTTGGCCACCAATAGCTAACTCTTAGGACTTTATGAGTAATGGTCTTTGCAATATAATGGGCTCCACAAACTCTTTCATGCATTTCCTTCAAGACTCTTTGATATTGGTCAAAAATAAAATAACAAGACTCCATATCTACTTCTTCAATACAAATCACCTTCTATAAAGACATATTGAATTGCATGAAGCTTCAATGTCCTTTTCTGATCTTCAACCATTCCCTCTAGATAGTTTATGTGAAGCAGATAATAGATGATATCTATATACCAAGGGAAACATGATAGGTTGACTAGATCATCTCTTCATTTTCAACTATATTTACCTTTGTTGCTTCCAAGTTGGATTATGCCATGAGTTTTTCTAATCCATGTCCTCCTACCAACTTGGTAATTTGGATCTCAGTGTTGAATTCTTGAATTTTGTTGATCCATCTACATCTCCTTCCAGTCACCTCTTGTTCCACAAAGATATCTTTCATTTTTGCATGAGGAACATATGCAACTATCCTTGCACCTACTAGGTAAGGCCTGAAACATTTGACTACCTTAACCAAAGCATAGGCATGTTTCTCCATTATATCATGCTTTAGCTCTACAGCATGTAAAGACTTACTAAAGAAGGAAATTAATTTCTCATAACCCTCATCATTCTTCAGAAGTAATAGTGTAGCAATAGCGTGAAAGCAAGCAAAATAGAAAATTTGAATGGGCTTATTGAAATTAGGAGACTTCAACACTGGTGCTTGCTTAATTAATTCTTTGACACCCTTGAATTATTGGATTGCCTCATCTCCCCAATCAATATTTTGACCTTTCTTCAATATTTTTGATATGGCTTTACTCATTTATGCAAAGTTAGATTCAAATCTCCTCACAAAATTAAATTGTTCAAATAAGGATTGGATCCCCTTGACAGACTTGAGAATAGGGATTCTATCAATTGCTTCAACACTTTTAGGATCTATTATGACTCCATCCTTTGACACAATATTCCCAAGAAGATTTTCTTCTGTCACACCAAATTTATACTTCTTTGGGTTCAGAGATATACCATACTCTAAGGCTCTAATAAAAATCTTTTCTAAGTGTGAATAATGATCCACTTCCTTCTTTGAGAATGTTGTTAAGTTGTCTTTATAAACCACTAATATGTTATTGATAAGGCCTACAAATGCTACATCCATGGCTCTTTAAAAGGTTGATCTTGCATTTGTCAAACCAAAAGGCATTCTTTGATACACATATGTGCCCCATGGAGTGATGAAGGCTATCTTGTATTGCTCTAATTCCTTCACCTTCACTTGGTTGTATCTTGAAAAACCATCCTTAATTGAAAGAAATTCACAACCAATGACTTTCTGCAACATAGCCTCCATTTTTGGCAGGGGATAATTATCTTTTAAAGAAGATATATTTAAAGTTTTGAAATCAACACAAAGCCTTATGTCCCTTATTCTTCTTCCTGACTGGTACCAATTTGGAAACCCAAGTTGAGTGCCTAATGGGATTTATGATTTCTCCACCCCTCAACTTAATCAATTCCTACTACATCTTTGAGGCTAAGGTGGGATTGATTGGCCTTTGCTTCTGCCTAAAGGGATTTTCATCTAGCTTCAGTGGAATCTCATGTTGAAATAAGTCTTCCCTGTATGATTTCAAGTAGTTCATATGACCAAGCAAACACATGTTTATACTTTCTTAATAAGTAAATAAAGTGAGTTCTAACTTAGGGATATAATTTCTTTCCTATTAACACAATCCTAGGAGCAGTCTCTTCCCCCAAATTTCTCTTCAACATCCTATTCTTGAGTTTCTATTAGCTTTGCATTGCACTTATCAACATTATCAAATGTTCTCTCTAGTGCAGCCAATCCCTTTGGCATTTTATTGGTTTTGATCTAAATCACCTCCTTCCCAAAGACAATCTCTTTACCATAGTGACTTCAACAAAATTATTTATATCAACTTCTTGATCTTCATACTCATCTATACATTGCAAGATCAACAATTTTGCATCATCTTGAAAAAATTGAAAATGGCAAATATTGTCAAGCAATTCTAGTCCTATCTTCATCTCAACCCTTGAAATTCCTACAAGAGTGATGTCTTCCTGCCTCAAAGCAATATTAGCGCGAAAGTTTGCCATTATATTTCTTGATCTTTCATTCCACTCAATGGAGAATGTACATCAAAAAACTCCAACATATCCCAAACTATTGACCTATATTGTTTCAACCTTTAATGTTTTGATGAATACTTTTCTCTTATTTGAGAGACTACTAGTTTCAATTCAACAAACACTCTCAACATATTTACACCACACTTGACAGCATGATTCAATCCTAGCAATAAAGCTTCATATTTTGCAAAAATTTTGGTGCATGGAAAATTCAACAAATAAGACTACTTGAAATTATTACCTATAGAAGAGATGTAAACAACACTCTTACTCCTAATCCTTCTTTTGAGTATGCTCCATCAAAATATATCTACCACAAGTTGTTCTGACTATCGACTTCCTTCAGTTCATTTCTCAAAGGATCTAGAACTTCTTTTGTTTCCTCAAGGAGGTTCATAGTGAAATTTTCCATATCAACGTCAGAGAAGCAAATATGTTCATCTTCTTCTTCAACATATTCAATGATAGTATGGTACTTTTCTCTATTTCCCATTGGATGGAATCAATGCATATAAAATTTCCAACTACAAACTGCCTCCTATTTCTATAGTTCACTTTCTTGAAAGTAGCATACCATACCTTGGTGGAACATCAACAACTATTATATTTATGTAGAATTTCTTCTTAAGAAATTATGCCAATACAAACTCAATGCTATTCATGGTTTCAATCATAAGCACTACCCTTGAATCCATCACAAAACATTTTCCATATGCGTGATTCATTTGCAACCCTATTCCTTTCATTAAATGAATGGACATCATGCTAGTTGAAGCCCTTGAGTCTATCATGCAGTTATTTAGCTCAACTTATTATTCACCAACAATGTGACATAGAATGGATCAATTTGAGATGGACATTTCATCAGAGTTGTTCCTACATAGACCTCTAGGATTTCTTCAGAATGAACCTAATTTATTTGTTCTTTAATTTCATCTACTCTATCTTTAGCTTTGTCCTTATTAATGACTCATTCATTCAGTTCTGAGATTAAAGATAAGGCATTTATTTTGTGTCCATCAATTCTCATCATCTCAAGAAAAGGGACTGACACCTTGATTTTAGACAATGTTTGTCGAATGTCAAAAGGGACATAAGAAGATACCATAGTGTTGTGAGTCTTCTCAAATTTCACAACAGAGGACTTTTATTTCTCCTTTATCTTCTCAACACCTTGAGTAAACTTCTCTTTGGCATCTTCATTTTCCTTTGGCTTAATCTTCAAGTTCACCTTTAGATTGTCACTTTGAATTCTAGAAGCATTAACAACTTTATTCTTTTCTTCAACTTTCTTTTCATAATTTGCTACATTTTCTTCATTATTTGTGCTTCTAATAAACATGCTACCAAGTTTACCTTGATCAATGTTCATGACTCTACTCCTCGAATTGTAATTGCATCTATCTTGATCCACTACAATAGTTGTAAGAGATAAGATCTCTTCATCAGTAGGTCCCTTGATATTCACATGTCCTGATTCTTTTCTTGAACGACCCAAAGGAATCTCCTCATTATCTTAAAATACTTGTTGACGATACAATTATCAGTTTTATCTTTGCATGGAAACATCAAAATTTGCACATTCCTCTCCATCCATATAAGGCTTTTTTGACATCATATTAATATTATCACCTTGATTATAGTGATTATTATTGTATTCATCACATGGTACTCCTAATTGTTCTAGAGGTTATGCTACAACACACTGAATTGGGAAATGAGGCTAGCTACAAGAAACACACCATGGTGTATTCTCTACCATATTAGCTCCTAGCCTTTCCAAAGGATCGGGTGTCTCTTTGTTCACAAGAGCCCTCTGATTATTTAATATTGGCTTACCATTATGCCAAGTTGTATTATATGGTATATCATGCAACATCATTGACTTATCTTTCCTCTGAAAGTTTTCCCAATCATTGGTCAATCATTTCTAATTATTGGCAACCTTGTAACTCAAATCCTTCAATGCATTCATCACCTTAGCAAGCTTATCTTCATTAACCGGTTGTTTTTGTTGATGACCCTTAGGATTCTACAAAAAATTTATGTCATCCATTTTTCCTACCTTCCCGGATGATTTTCTATTGTTTTTAATATGCAATGCAATCCTAAAATAATCCCTAAGAGACTAAGGCTCTTTATCTCTTAACTAATATCCCATCTTTGGATCATACGCATTTTGATACAAGGCTAAACATATTGATTCAGTTGGTCTCATACAATGAGAAAGCTTATTCAATAATTTTTTAAACCTATTATTGAATTTAAATCCTAATTTATTTTATTCCTTTTGGATGCTACTAAATTCATTAGCAACAAATCTAGGGTCAAAATTGTCACCATACCTTTTCATGAAGACTTTTGAATTTAATCATTGTTGAGATACTTGAATTAGCAAATCCTCTATACCATCCTCTTACATCTTTGGTGTCTAACTACATGAACAACTTCATCTTCACATCCCAATGATCAACATCAAATTTATCCATCAAATTCATGAAAGATCTAAAGTGATCTTCTCCTAATAATGCATTGTTTTCATTAAATTTTGGTAACACCTTTCTCACTTCATTATCTATTGGACTGGGGTAACATTATATGTCATTCAAATCCAATTGTTTATACCTATCTACATTTCCTAATCCTCTAACTAATGCATTAGCTGAAGCCTGATCTCCTGATGGATTTTAAAGTGCACCTTGATTTTTTTGTCATTTTGCATTCTAATTACCAAGATTTGTATTCTGATTATTCAACTTTGGATTTACATTATGATTTTGAGGCATAATTTTCCCTACAAATGGGTTGTAACTGAAGCGTTGTCCAATTCCAGTGATACAACTATTGTGAGTCTAAGAAACATATTGATATCCTAAAATAGGCATTGAAGAGGCACATAACTTATTGGAAATGTTCTTGAAATAGAAGTACTCGACACTAACATTTGAAATAGATATGAGGTGTTGATTGTAATTAAAAGTGGTTGTGAAAGAGTTCTAATATAAGAAACTTGTAGGAAACTAATTGCTATAGATCCTTGAATAGTGACATCAGAGCTGCTTAAAGCACTAGTAAGTCGTAAATGATTCATATCCTACAATTTTTTAAGGAACTCCTCTCCCTTTTTTTGATTTTGCAATCTTCTCACATGTACTTCCAATATCCCCACCTCTCTTGTCAAATCTTCATTTGATTGATGTCTTGAAATTGGATGTTGTTGCATGATTTGACATTGAAAATTGATTTGCATCAGTGTATTTAGGTTGTGCATGCACAGGAGCATCTAGCCTTACATATGGGTCTGAATTGGATATTCAAAAATCAATGGGCTAGATGGTCCTGATTGAGGCTCTAAATAACCAACTTCATCACCTTCTTCAGGAATCAATAGTTATTGTGTGTCTAGGGTGAGCATGAGACTCACTATAGGAATGTCCATGATTATTTGGGTCTCATGCATTTTCAGTCAAACCTTTTACTTTATTAAAAAGAGGAGTAGCCATTTCTAAACTAGTATTAGCATCCTTAGCAAAAGTAAAATTTTCAAGCTAGGATTTAGACTTATTGGTTTATTTTTCTTTCCATCTTTAATATAAGAACTCGCCCATCAAATCCTTATGTGGATCTTGTTAGAGTAATCGGGTCTTTACTTGATTAATTAAACAATATTTGTTTAATTATTTAAGTTCCCTTTATCTCTTTTTACACTTAAGCTAACATTAGGTGCATAATAATTAATTCTTTTAATAATTATTATGTGCAAGCCTAGGTTTTCCCTTTTAGGGTTTCTTGACCTATTAGAGGTTAATTTTCTTTTCTTTGTATGATTATCACATTACACATTTTGTGAATATTGAGCTCTCATATTTTTGAGCATATTTTCGGTGTATTTGTTTTTCCTTTGTTCCTTCCTTGCTTCTCCTTGTAACAGGTTTATTTCAGCTTGCAGAGATCTTTTGGGCTCCTGTGGTGTTGTATTTCTCAACTCTCACATGGTATCAGAGCTTCATATTTGTAGCTATCTGTTCTTGTTTTTGATATTTTTTGCATTGGAAGCAGATTTGGGGTTTTTCAGAAGTTTTTTTTATGCACCTAGGGATAGGCCTTTTTTCTGAGCACTTTGGGCCTAAACAGACCTCACCATCGTGCTCAGAAGGCTCAAAAACCCTTATGGTCATATAAAACTTGACCTGTTTTGACTCCTGAGCCTCTGAGGGTATTTTTTCTTCAGTATGAGGTCGTACGACACTGGCACGCAATTCGAGAAAAAATCAAAAAATATTTCTTTTTTCTTTTTTACGACATGCAGGCCAAAAATTGATTTTTTGCAAAAAAAAATTTTAAAAAACATTAAAAAAGGCGAAGGTTTTTTGCAAAACAATTTTTTTAAAAAAAGTTTTTAGGGGTTTCGTTTGTAGGGGTCCCCGCCGGGCTGACACCTCTGTCGCCGGCCTGATAGTCTAGCCCTCACCAGCCCTGCCCGTTGGCCCTATCAGAGCGGGCCCCACCTGTCGGCATCCGAACCCCCACCGGCCCCAGCCCCCATTCCTACCGCTGGCAGTCTCCTCGTCGGCCCCCGTTCCCGCCGCCAGCCACTGTCGTGCCGCTCGCCCGCCACCGCTGCCTCCCCGCCACCTTGCCTTCATCACTCCACCACTCCACCCCGGAGCGCCACCTCCGCCCGGCCCAACCACCAGTGAGCCCTTGTTGCCCCTCTCTCTTGCCTTTGAAGGGGAGTCTTCATAACTTGAGCATACGGAGTCATTTTTTCGAAAACGAATAGGCATCAGAAAGTGTTTTTCCTTTGTTGCTTCCTTGCTTCTCCTTGTAACAAGTTTATTTCAGCTTGTAGAGATCTTTTGGGCTCCTATGGTGTTGTATTTCTCAACTCTCACAGATCTTTTTGATACAAAGATATTCAAGTCCATCCATGATTAGGTCTTCAATCTTATACTGGTCTTTTTCTCTTTAGAGTCAAAATGGGAAAATTAGGATCAACTTTTCAACAAAATCTATTAACTACTTTTTTAATATCAATCTTTAGAACACCATGACAAGGCTACTAGGTCTTGAACATGCAACATGCTACTCTTTTCCCTAGCAGAATCACCAATCTATTGGTGTTTTACAACTAACTTTCCTAGAATCTTCTAAAGACTAACCTTCACTTTGTAATCAAGGCTTTCTAGATGAGTAGCCAATGAACAAGGCTAAACCCTAGATAAACCTTAAGGCTTAAACCTTCTACACTTTTAGATCTATAAACTAAGGACGATGATCCTATGGCAATATCTTATTGATTCAACCTTTAAACATTAATATTGCACCTACGAACAAATATGTTCTCACATGCAAAATCCAAATCTCCAATATGTTCTTCAAGGCTAGATAATCTTGGATATGATTATCCTTCTGATCAGAGAATACCAAGTCCGGAAACTAAATAAATTGAAAACAAGAAACAAAAATGAAATGAAATGTTTTTGGATTTGAGTTAGGATTTAATTAGTTGCAAGGTTAGGGTACAATTATGATTAGGATTTAACTAGGGTCAGGACTAGAGTTTAATCAGGATTACTATTGACCTAGGGTTAGGGTTAGAATTTAATTGTTCCATTTGTGTTGGAGATAGGGTTAGGGATCAATTAGCATTAAAGTTACAAATATGGTTTACCTATGGCTAATTCTAGGGTTTGATTCATGTGCATATTTATAGGGTGTCTAGATTCATAGACCAAATGGACTAGGTATAGACAAAAAAAGATGAAAAGGAATGTGAATTTTATGCCTCAAGTCTAATCGTGCCAATTGAAGATACACATGATACACCATGTTGCTTGATTGGTTTTTGAAATGTTCTCAACTATGGTCAGTTTTGACAAATTTGGTTAAATTATGCACCTAATCCAACTATAACCCTAATGCTAACCATATTTATAACCCCAACCCAACCCCAACCTTAACCCTAGCCCTAGCTATAACCATAACCCAAACCCTAACACTAAGACTAACACTAACACTAACCCCAATTGCAATCATAAGGTTATAATTATGGTTATGGTTAGAATTAGAGTTCAAGTTATGGTCAAGGTTCTAATTAGAGATGGGATTAGGATTAGGGTTAAATTAGGGTTAGGTTTCAATTATGTTGGGATTAGGTTTAGAAGAATTTGGGTTAGGATAACAAATAGAATTGGAATTAGGGCTATGGCTAGGGTTAGGTTTAGAAGTATGATTAAAGTTAGATTTAGGGTTACAATAGGGGTAAGGTTTTAATTAGGGAAAGGGTTTAATTAACATTAGGGTTCAATTACTATTAGGGAAAGGGTTTAGGCTATGGTTCACTTAGGGTTACATTTCAATTAATGTTATGGGAGTAATCCTTGAGTTTTGGTTCAATTAGGGTTATGTTTATTATTAGAAATAGGATTATGAAGAGGGTTATAATTATGGTTAGGGTTAGAATCATCATTAGGGTTGGAATTAGAATTACAAGTAGATATTGGGTTAGAATTATAATAGAATTAGGGTTAAATTTCAATTATGGTTAGTGTTAGGGTTTGGGTTCAATTAAGATTGAATTATATAAAAATACAACAATATTATTATAATATTTTTTATATTAAGAATACATACTATATAATTATCCATTAATTTATCTAATGTCTTCCAATTTTCACTGCAATTGCTACTACCTTATATATATTTAATAAAATATATAGATAAGTCGAGAGATGTCCTTTTTGGAGGGGCCTATTACACTTTTATGTGACAAATTGATAATAAAAATATAGGCACCTCAAGAAAGATATCTCTCTACTTATTCTATATATATTATTAAATATATTTAAACTAGTTATAAATTTATTTAGTCTTAAATGATATTCATACCTACGATATTCATACCTACCATCAAAATAAAACAGAGACATTTTTTATTTTTATTTATAATAGAAAATACATAAGATTAAAGAGAAGCTATGATTTCTAAACAAAATTAATAAAACACAAACATTAATAAAGGAAACTTATAAGATTAACTCTTAAAAATACTAATAAATCATTTAAGGGAAGGTCATCTAAGAAAGTTGATCCGGTATTCAAAACCCTAGAACTTTATGCCAGTTGTACCACTGAAAAATCCAAGTGAATAAGCCATTCCAATATATATTTTCCATGCAATATTTAAACAACATCCTTTAGACTGTTCATTGTTGTCCACTGGTAAATAAGGGAGAAGAATGGTCAGGCATATTGCAGGTGGGGTCGTGGTGGCGTCAACAGCTAAGCTGACGTGGAGACTCTTCAAACAGACATGCATGCAACGGTCAATTGTATCTTGGATTGGTTTTTGTTATACAGATTATTGTTTCCATTGTAGATTGCCTCTCCACAAAATAAGACTTTCAATTGATAATAATTGGTTGCATAGATTAAATTTGATGTATGTTTGATGACAGAAAAATCAAACAGTGAGTAATATTGATTTCTGAATTCAACTGTCTAAGATCTTTTGCATCTAATCTAGCTACTGGCGATACAATTTTACAGCTTGGTCCGTTTGCTCAAACAAAATATGAAAGAGCAGTAGATGCAACACAGGATAATTTTGTATGTAGTGGTTAATTTAGCTGTAGTTCGAGGCAGCGATAGCATTATTTTTACAATTCAAGTGCATTGAAGCTCATCCAGAATTTAGTATATAATGATTGCACATAACATATTGAAGATCATAACCACTCTATAACTCAGTGGCCTCCTATCATTATTACCTGCTTACATCTTCATCGGCTATATACTTTCTTAATGGATCTGAATTTCACAAGATTATTGGTAGATAGTTTTTATGATTCAGATTCAACTCCTATATTTATTCGTTGTTTTGTTGCTTCTGTTATTTTTATTGCTTTGTTACTTTGCATAATCTACATTATCTTTGAGACCCACGGATCTATTTTTAATCACATGTGGACACATCACTGTCTCAAATCCTATATACAGTAGCATTATCTCCCTAGAGGCACAGTTGATTATAATATTTTTGGTTGTTTTCATCAAGTCCCATACAATTCAGTTTCTTATTCTAGCAAACTTTGAGAAGGTTACTAAGCGGAGGAGAGTTTAAAAAGTAATGTTTTGTAAATCTAAGCATTGATAAATATTAAATGCATACAGTATAAACTAAGAATTGTGTATCAAATTCATAGCTATGTTTTTGTTTAAATATATCTTAAAGTTAGTAGATTTCCATAATCCATGTGATTGATATGAGCTGTTTCTGGATTCCATGGTGTGAGTGTTTTTACATCAACATTTCGGATCACACTCCATGATCCATCATCAGAATGAAAAAGAGATCATATCTTTCTTAGCTTTCTAAATGAGGTTTCACCAATATTTATTTAAGACACTTTTGAAAAGATGATGCCAATTACCATTTGGAGATCGTCTACCCTTAATAACTTTCAGTTACTATAAAATGTTAAATTAAGCTTTGTTATCGGTAGTTTTTGGAAAAGATGTACCAGATAAATGTTCTAGCTTATTTTGAACCTTAAATTATACTAAAAAGATCAATATTTTACATCAAGCTATGTTGCCAATACATTTAAAAGCCTTAAATTATACTAAAAAGATCAATATTTTACATCAAGCTATGTTGCCAATACATTTAAAAGAATAACTGTCACATGCATCCATTTCACATTTTCAAAAACTATCTAAATGGGATCTCCACCTTTGGTTCCCTCTATAGATCTATTATATCTCCTCGCCCTTATATAATATTAGTTCCGGCGTAGCATAGAACTATAGCTGAGGGCTTGCACTAAACAGTGATTAAACTCATCTTTTTCAGATTTCAATATTATTTAAAGATTTCCCCTTCTTGCAATGTTTTATACAGAAAACTGATAGATATTTAACAATTTACTGTTGAACATCCATCTTGGCAGGCTCTAATTGGATGATAGAGAGCATTTGCGGTTATCAAGACGAGAACGCGGGAGTTTCAAGGAGGAGTGCCAAAACCAAAGCAAGACAACGATGATTTTGAGCTTTTGGAGATGGTGTATTCAACCTTGAGAGGACACCTGTGGTAACTGGCCCGAATAGCTCTGAATGGCGGTGGGCTTTCATGGAAAACGAGAACATTTACATCGCCGTCGGATTTACGTGGCTGAACATTGAGGATATTGAGCTTCATCTTGACATTTGGCATAAAATATATGCCTTCGGCGGGACTGGTCTCTCACAATCATCCAGTTTTTACAATAAAAATTAGCAGAAATAACACCTAAGGAGCTAAAGAATATCCAGTTTAACATCCAGATCAACCGCATATCCTCTAGAAATTCTTATAACTGCTAGAATTATTTAGCTCTCAATCTACCAGTTAAGTTTCTTTCTTTCCTCCTCTGCATCTTTTTAAAGAAAGCACTTTAAGGATTTGTAAGATCTGTTTCTCACAAGATTTAGAAGGTAAACCCTAGAAAATGCCGAAGGAAAAATAATACATTAACTCACTAAAGTGTTTTTTTTATTTTGGCTGCTGGTGGAACGAATGTACAAACCCCAAATATCTTAGGTTTTTGCGTTCATTTTAAATATAAGTATTTTCAAAAGCTCTAATACTGGATTGGATGTTCCTACCGATGACCTCAGATTTTTTGTTTCACTTTTAACAGAGAAATTTTCAAAAGCTTTAATGATGAGTCGGACGTCCTGACACAAATCCTGCAGATTCTTGGTTTGATTTTCACACATATTTTCAAAAAGCTCTCTGATATTCTATTGGAATAGTATTGTTTTAGGTTCGCATGTTTGCTATCACCTTCTATTTATATAGCACTGAGCATCTTGTAAGCTGGTCAAAATATTAAAGCATCCAAAAACCAGAGAAGCTATTGTAGCAATTTAATTTTTTTTCAAATTTCTAAATCTAAATAAAAGAATAAACCCTAAATTTTTTCACAGGCATTTGTACCTCTCCACAATTAAAGCCAGTATTTGGTGTATTGCATTTCACTTTCAAGTTTCCGTACTTTTTGATCCATATGGTCCATTTCTATAATTAGATTTTAGCATAGCTAAGACAATTTTAACTGCAAGATTTTTAATGAAATATTGTTCCCGTTTTTACCAAGGAAGACATTGATTGCGAGCTTTGGAGTTTTCTGGATTTGTGCCGTAAGTTGTTACAGTAGGGTTGGAATTTCCTTTTTTAAATCCAGTAGTGTCACCTTCTACGTTGTTAGTTCCAGACCTTTTCCCAAGCCCTAACAATTATTTTGATTTTAAATTGTATATGAATTCACCAAGGATTCTAAACAGGGATTGTGGGCATCTTCAATATTTCAGATCTTGCTGTAGTTGTCTTTACTGCAGTCTAAAGATGAAATGATTTGTTTTCCCTGGAATGTGTATTATGTCTCCTTTCTAAGAATTAAATCCGACAACTCTCAGTCTTATTGCGGTTCTGCAACGATCTGCATAGATCTCTAGGTGCAGAAATTGGCCCCATTTTTTCAGGCTTTCTCTGCAAATTGCAAATTCTGGTAATCGTATAAATTTCTGTAAGCTATCTTTATTTTAGATATTAGGGTTTCATTAAAGGAAAGCATATATAAACTACTTTTTAATTCTTAGAAGTGAGGATTTTTCTTCTTCTGCCAAAAAGATACGAACATAGTATAGTACGAAAGATCTATGCATGAGCAACTCATGTAAGAATACCCAAGTTCAATATCCTTATATCATTCACTATGGGATAACAATAAAGTAAGTTTTCTCAGTCCCAACATTTTCTGAGTCCCTACATTCCACAAGAGTTTCTTTCTTCAATTTTTCAACAAAGCCATTCAAAAATCCTCCCTAGAATTTCCTCCAGATGGCTAATCAATAGTGAGATAGGAAATGCCAATCACAAAGAAATGTGCAAGCTTATAGAAAGACAGAGACAGATTGAATTGAAAGACGAGCGTTTCTATCCTAAGATCTTTACTTCTACAAGAATATGGTAAACATATTTCTTGTTTTTTTATTTAGAATGTTGGCTAAATTTTGTGGACGCTTTTAGTTTAGGTCACGCTTAGGTCAACTAACAGTACGAGTTTTGTTGTGCAAGGAAGACGGTCACTGTCAGATCACGTGGAGCAGCTGAGTACATTAAGCATCTCCAAGAACACATAAAAGAGATTATCAGAAAAAGAAAAGACATGATAATTTCTTCCACATTTAATTGTGAAGATAGAGATTTTAAGGTTCTACCATTGTGTGGTACATCAGAACCTTTTCCTTCTGCGAAGATAATGGCTATTGGTTCAGGTATCAAAGTCTCAACCAGCTCTTTAAAATGCCAAGTTGTCTCGTCTGATATTCTCCTTGCACTGGAAGATGATTGACCTAAAGTAATTAGTGCCATATCTTGCACCAAAGAGTTCAAAGTATTTCATAGTTTATACAAGGTATGTTGATATGAGGTTTTAAAATGTTGTTTGTTCGATTTATTAAGAACATAGGTTGATTTTTTTTTGTTTTGTTTTTTTCTTGCACAAATTAGAGAATTTATTCATACCCTATAATCATCGTAGATATGATGTATTGGTCAGTTAGACTTGAAAATATTTTTTTGAGTATCTAATGCAGGAACATCCCCGATTGATGAGCAATCTTGCATCAACCAAAAATATTTCCTCAGTTTGTTCTTGTTCTTGTTTAGTTCTTTGTGCAGTTTTCTGTGTTCTTACCGGTATGTATCGGTAGTTGCTTGTTCTTCGTGTCAGATCTTATTTTCAATTTCTTGGCAGTTTTATGTGCTTGATTCTAGATTTTCAGTTCATTTGGGTTCTTTTCTGGTCAGTTATCGCTTCCGGTTGACTGTTTCTGGGTTCCGGGATAGTTCTTGTGCTTACCAGTTAGTTTTCCTTATTTACCGGCGCGATTCTTGACATGTGGATCCATCTTGGGTTTTGTCTAATGTTCTTTGGCGCGTAGCCAACCTTCCTGCTGAACCACGTCACTTGGTTGTTATTTTCTGGAAAGATTTATCCAATTCTTAGGGCCAACCTAATTACACGTTTCATTTTCCTGCATTGGTGAATGTAATCTTATAAGACCAACCCGGATGTGTTCCAACGGGTATAAATATGATGTTATGGAATCATTTGTAAGGGGCAGAGGAAGTAGAACTGAGAATAAGCATTGAGATTTGCATGTTGTGATACAGTTGATTCTTAGAATCCCGGTTAGATTGTATCTGGCTTGAAGCCTACATGTAACCAGTTAATTACTGGATGTTCTTTGATGATAATATGATGATTACTTGATGATTGCCGGAAGTTCTAAGGCTTTAATTGATCTGTTTATGTGAATCGGTTATGTTTTCTTGTTGCTTTTGTTGTGTCTCTCTTGTTGCATAAGTCGGTTGACTCTTTTGAGTGTTTTTACCGATTATCGCTGCATCAAAAAGATTTTGCAAATCTGTTATCAAATTTTTCATTGCACTCCAAGTTTAGCTTCAAGCTTCTCTCAATAACACCAACAATGAGCTGAATTTTTCTTTTAGGTCTGCCAACAACTCAAAACCGTCCTTGCACTCCTATGCAAGAACTTCACTGCTCTGCAACACCTATTTAATATAGGAGAGGGGGCCAATAGTGGAGCAGGGACTATACTTGTGATAGTAGGTGTGTTAAGTGAATGTTTGATCAGTTTTTGAAAAGAAATCATCTATAAATTTATAAATAACTTAAACTAAAAATATCACTAGCTAGCAATAAAAGTTGCTTTTAGAGGCATTACGAACCTCTCATGGGCCAGCTCAAAAGTATTTTACATACTAGTATAAATAAATTTTGAGATTTTAGATTCAACTATTATCCATTAAATTATTATCCATTGTGGAAGCGGAAGTAAAAAATCTATAAGATCAAATATTGCAACACAAATTAGTTGCAAAGAAATAATAAAGAGAATAAAATGGAATAATAGAAACAACACATAAGAAGTTTATTTACGTGGTAAAACCTTGATAAAACATCAAGGAAACATCAATGGGGCAAAGATATCGGTATTCTTAATGTTTAGAGAAAACAATTATATAAACTAGATCATCAAATGTATGTATGTATATAACATCAAACATGTCAAGCATATAAAGTCTAGATCATGAAATGTATGTATCTACGATATCAAATGTAACATGTCAAAAATATGTATAAAATAGATCATCAAATGTCTAGCTAGATGGCTTGGCACCCTAGTCATCATGACGGCTCCTAATGGATTGATCCTCTAAATGACTATCCTGCTTAGAAGGACGAACCAATCCTTGCAGATAAAGCAATAAATATACACACATGTTAAATAAAATATATATTAGATATATAAATTATAATCATTTCAAAGAATGTATGTATGTGTATAAATTTAAAACTCACATGCCCTCTGGTGGTCGCATCATCAATTGAGTCCCACCGATCTACATGATTAGACCTCAAGGAAGGAGTAACAAGAGGCATCTCCATCTACAAAAAATATATATATTTACATGATTAAAATTTCAATTTAGTTAAAACTTATTTAAATTATAAATTGGAAATTTGCAACTCATGAGCATGATGTTAAATAAAATTTACTTGTGTAGAAGGTGGCACATTATAGTACTTGGACTCTCTAGCCATGATCGTGTCCACTAAAATATCTAGATGTTGCTCAGTCTCATCCAGACTCAAATCTACATCTGCATCATGAGCGATCGCCATATGTCCCAATAATGATGAATGCAGGGCACTGTGTGACCAAGATGGCATCAAAAACGACTCCAAACGTGTCAACAAAACCATATAACATGTCATCGTCATGTTGAAGTCAACATCCTCCAAGCCAAGATAAAACGTATGATGTGTTGCATGCATTGAATGATCTATACACTGTGCCTCTGCCTCCATGCTCAGAATTAGCAAAAACAATATGCTGATCAAAGGAGGGTTGAGCGATTTTTTGAGATAGGGGATATGGTGTATTTGATGCTACAGCCCTATAGACAGTCCTCTCTTGGAAAGAAGGGCTCAGAGAAACTCAAGCCACGTTACTATCGTCCAGAATGGTCAGTAGGTGGACCCTAATGTGCACTATTTTTGCCAGGGCCACCTGGATAATAAGAATGATAAGACCCTGATAAGACCTTTGTTATAGGGATATGATGCTCTGATGCAATAAATGTATATGCATCCAAAATATCCTCAACTAAACTAATCAGAGTAACACGTGTCATGTCTCCTATAAGACCCTCTAGGTTAGCAGGTGAAGGGATGCCCACTGCACCACAAGGATTATCTGAGCTACTACCAGGGTGTGCTACACATGAAGATCTAGAGTTTAAACGACTCATCAAATACTAGCCAACCCGATCACTGGATATCAAAGCAGTTGCAACTACAATGTCACTAACTCTATCAATGGCCTCCCAAAGTTGGGTACTATGAACAACCTCATCTACCTCAGGACCCAACAAAGGGGCGATAGCGGGTGTCCTTTGATGAACAACCCTGTGTGTTGGAATCTATCGACCAACTTGATGATGAGGGTCCCTATCAGCAAGCCTACCATGACCCTAACCCAAATATGGTGGCAAATTAGCGTAGTTGACGACCTATTCCAAATGAACCTCAACATACAACTACAGTGCAAAATAGAGTGGAATTTGGTCCTTTTTTGGATAACGACCATGTTCAACAAGGAAGTGTGGGTATATCAAAGCAACCATCGCAACATTCTTGCATCTAGTGACCTGATATCCCTTCACCATATTTTTTGCCAAGTATGATGGAAAACTGTTGGCAATTGACACTCAATTGGTTGGTTTCACTATGTTGTCATTGATGGCAACATGGCAACTTGTTCTAGCTTCATATTTTAGGCTAGTTGTCTACCAACAGGCATTTCATAGACACTTCACCGGCACCGATAGGTTGGAAGGATTTCTTTGGATACCGGCAATGCAAGCCGACATGGTTTAGAATCAAGTTATCGGTATTGGAGGCCGACATCTTTTGGATCTGGCATCGACAATTATTTTTTATATTCATGTATTTATGTTATCTAGTCGACATGTATATTCATATTATAATTATCTTTGTAAGACGACATAAGGCATGATGAATTGCAAGGGGTATATAGGTCAATTGGTTAGATCATTTTATAATATATATTGGGAAGGAAATAATGAAGGAGATGCGAAATATATGAGAGAGATTATGTATGTGAGGATATTTTTTTAAAGAGTTATTCTAGTATAGGGTTAAGGGTTTCAGACCGGAATAGACAGAGCTTAACCAGAACTGTATTCAAGCATAGAAGATGTTATCTTTGCAGTTCAATCATTTCTCTGGATTGTAATCTGGATTTGTATGTAGTCGGTGAGGCTCCTTTTGTGATTGAGCAGTGTGCTCTAGGTTGTAAGCCTTCCTGCAAATCCAGGCCCCTATATTTTGTAATATCACTTCATATGGCCAGTGAATTGATATTGTAGGTCACAAATCCCACCATGGTTTTTCCTCTTTGAGGTTATCCACGTATGATTCTGTGTGTTATGGTATTCGTGTATGTGATTGGCTTATTTGTTGCTTTACTTCTTTCAATTCTATATGTATCGATATACCAGTTGGTGTATGCATGTTTTAATAACGTTAAAATTGATCATTCTCGTAGAACACTGACTCCCCCCCTCTCGGTGTTCTTGGATTCCAACAACTGGTATCAGAGTCTTATGCCTCAGAGGAAGTTTAACAGCTTGAGGAAGATCCTGAATCCGGAATCCATGGATATGTTTGGAGAAGCAACTTGAGGTGGCACTTGAAGATTATGATGCTAAAAGGTTGAAGAAATTGAAGCTACAAGATTAATTGAATTATGCTCAAGAATTCATTCTTGTCCTACAGGAGAGATTGTCATCTATTCAGGCTAGGAGGAAGGAACTTTTGCAGAATAAGGATAATGATGAGAAAGATGCACTTAATGAGAGATGTCTTAAATTGAGTTAGGAAAACATGGTTATGAGAAATGAAATGCAAGCTATAACTATGAGAATGTCTATGGAGATTGAGGACTGAAAGTAAAAGGAAGAAAATCTTGATGTATCTCTGAAAAACAAATTTGAAGAATGTGGAAGGTTGGTTCATGAGAATGATATGTTGAGAACCGATTTAGTACAATCCTAGAGTAATGAACAAGAGCTTGAGAGACAAATAATAATTCTGAGAGATGATCTAACTATTGCAAGTGAGTATAATGAAAAACTCAAGATTAGTTCAGCACAGCTAGATGAGTTATTGAAGAGACAAAGGCATAATGGAGATTCCAGTGGACTAGGATTTGAACAAGGATAAAGTTCTGGTACTGCAAATGAAAATCAAAACCATAAGGCACCTGTAATGCAGTTTAATGCTTATAAATTTAATGGTATATGCTTTGTTTGTAATAAATTTGGTCACATGGGTAGGCAATGTAGAAACAGAGCAAATCAGAACCTTGATTCTACTCTCGGTCAATGTTCTAAATGTATTAAGTATGGTCATAAGAAAAAATATTTCAGAATGAATGTTAAATGTTATGCATGTGGAAAATTTGGACATATGGCTAATCAGGGCAGGTCAAGCAATTACATTGGTTTTAGCAAAGCAATTCAAAAGAATAATGTTACATGCTATGTATGTAATGAGGTTGGACATATTGGTAAGTTTTGTAGAAGCAAAAATCCACCGATTGGTAATAAAGGATCAAATGAGAAAGGAAAAGAGAAGGTTAATGGAATTCGGAAAGATCATACCCAGAGATGGTTCAGGAAGTCAGAAGAACAATCAGCAGATGGAAATACACTAGTTACTCAACTGGCAGAGGAGGTTGCTCCTGCACCGGCAGGAATCTCATCTAATAACTAAGGCAGATGCCTTAGGGGTAGGAAAAATTCATGAAGATGTTGCATATGCCCTAGGAAGAGGTTATGAAAGATGTTCACAACATTGGAGATTCTTATCCGACATGGAGATGTTTGATCGAGATCCGGTATCTTCCACCAAAAGACATTGATGTCAATGAGAGATTAGGGTTTCTTGGTTAGAAAAGGTCAAATTCACTTCATTTCTGATCATTTTACATTCAGAGTGATTCAGAGCGATACAGAGGAAGTCTAAGGTGAATCAGTGCGATCGATATCTTCTCGAGTGATTTCACCAGCGATTGGAAGAGGTCTTTAGGATTTTTCACCAGCAGTTATTCATGGGTATTTATCTTCAATCATGGAAGTAGGATCATCATATGTACCTAAATTTGTTGCAAATCCGATAGTTGTTGAGGTCAAGGACCGTCCCAGACCGATTACCGTCCCAGACCGATTTTCAAGCGATATCCGCATTTTGCTACCTTGGACAATTCGGTTGGAGCATTTTCTCGTGTTCCGGAAGGAGTCATGTATGTCGAAGATGTAAGAGCTTACATTCACTGTCATATTGAGGATTTGGGAATGACTTATATTAAGAGCATGTACATGAATGAGCTAATACGATATTCTGGAAAGCTTAAGCCCGAATACCAGCATATTGTGGATCCAGGGTTTACCAGCATTCTGGATATTCTAGAATTTGAAGATGAAATTGTTAGGTATGCTTTAAGCAGGGTGCATGGAGATTTTATCTGGTTAGATAAACCATATAAGATTATGAAGGAGGCCATTAGGGCAATCATCGGTTTACCAAATGTTGGACAATGTCCGGAGAAGAAAGTTTCAAATGATCAAGTCAACAAGATTACTGGTGCAACACCAGACAAGCGATCAATGAGGATCAGTACTATCACCGACACATAACTTAGATTTGGAAGCATGATCATTAGTTACAAGGTAACACAATCAAACCGATTGAATTTTGTTTCTAGCTTCTGCATTTATCCAGCTCATAAAATGATGAGGAAGAATGAGAAGTTAGACCTATGTGGTTGGATGTTGGGTGAATTATTCATTAACCTAGGAAAGATTAAAGGAGAAAAGAAAGGAAATTTCCAGTATGGTAACCTAATTGTATGTTTAATTCTATTTTTCATCAATGAGACTCCCGGTTCTGGGAAGAGAAAATGGGCATTCGATATCCCGATAGGGAGGCAACTAAAATAGTCAATTGCTACATCGAGTAGTCAAAGAGATGACAAAGTATGGGGTTACTTTAAAGAATTTCAAAAGGCCATGAATTCTAGTATGAGGGTTCCAAACCACATTGTTGAGAAGTACTCAATCGACATATGCTTCATGGTCAACAAAGATGAAACTTTGATGGAAATTGTAAGGCCCCACAAGATTTGGATTGAGGAAATGGGTTGTGAATTTGATGCTCAGATTCTTGATGCTTATGCACAAATTCTAATTGATGCACCAGTAGATGAAACTGTAAAAACCTTTAGTACTACTAAGTAGAAGACGCAAGAGGTTGAAACTGAGTTCAACCGAAAGAAGAGAGAGAAGTAGGAAGGCAAAGCAAGTAAATTTGTGAAAAAGGTTTCACGGGAGATCAAAGCATTGATTGATGTTGTCCCGAAGAAAGGCAGGAAGAGGAAAGAACCAGAAATATTCATTGAGCCTATTGCAATAGAATCTGCATCTGAAGATGACACACCCTTGGCATTTAAAAGGGTGTTAAAGAAGAAAACTAAAGAGAACAAGATAGAGGCTAAATGCAATCGATTAGGAAAGTTACTATCCGGGTATCGACACAGAGAACAACACCTAAAGAAACACCTTCATCCCCATCTAATACTAGGAGGAGAAAGAAGAAGGATGACATTGATCTGGCAATTGAATCTGGTAATGTAACTATCATTCCACCAAATACTTGTGTGGAGTTAGTTGATGAAATTACTAAAAATTGTAATGTTAAAGAATGTACAGTTTTATTATGAACATTTAGATAATGATGAACAGAGAGAGGTAGAGGAATCAGTTTTATTGTATTTGGATATCTATAAGAAAGCCTTGATAGAAATTGAAAACTAAATACCGACATAGTTGTATGATATTTTAGATGCTAGAAGACTATCAGCAATACAAAAGGACATGTATATAAAGATACAAGAGTTGTTATTTGTTTGTGTTTCTATTGCTCTAGAGGAGATGGACAAAACACTTGAGGTTGCAGATAGGAAAATATTTAATAGCAAGCATAGAATAATTAATCTTATGTTAGGTAGAGTGAATGAGATAATCAAGGAGACACACAAGGCATGGGTTAAGTTCGTTGAAGAGAACCGTGGTTTCTATACTTCACCGGAACCTAAGACAGATACTACAAACATCCCGGTTGAAGGGAAAGGAAAGGGTATTATGGGTACTTCACCCTCAATTTTGAAAAATATTAAGATAGTAGATATTGAGCCCCGCATAGATACAAATGTACAGGTAGATACAGAGAGTGTAAAGGTTGATAATATACAGGTAACTAATGTTGAGGACAACAGTCCTCCGGATACAAATGTACAGAATGAGGTTATTGCTCCTATGGAGGAACTGGCAATTATTGAGACTGCACCAAGTGGCGAAGTAACCGGTACAAGTGAGGAAGCTATAAAGGTTAAAACATCAGAGGAGAAGAAAGGGGAATCCGACAGGGAATTGGTAGTTTGTCCATCATTATTCTCAATTGACACCTCGCAGGTTGAAAAGAAAAGCATAAACGAGATGAGTTCTACTGAACTCATGATGGTGGTTGCACAAATAATGTTTAAGGAGGAATCCATGGATAAAGGGGTTATTGGTCAGTCTATCACTATTTTGCATAGACTAGTTTAGGAGTGCAAGTTTGACAAAGAAGCGAGCCCATCCGGTAAGCTTAAGACAATCACATAGCACATTTAAAAGGATTTTCAGTCCTTGCAACAGATATCAAACTGACAAGCACTGGAGAGGTTCACACAGGCAAAAAGAGCTATATTTGATCAAGTGATTGAGTCTGAGAGGAAGAAGATTAATGAAAAGTTGAAATTGACAGATAATGCATTGAGGCAGTGTAGTAATATCTATAGAGTATGTTATGATACAAGTTTGCTCACAGCTGAGACAGATAAAAAGATTAAGGATATTTAGGAGGAGATTGCAGGTATAGCGAATTCTTTTGATGGATTGAATTCATTAACTGCATCTGTAGATGGTCAGATTTTGGTTTTGGAAGCCCAAGTTTTTTCTCTTGAGAAAGAAACGGATAAAATCATAAGGAGAGCCAGAAGTCTTAAAGGTTTGGTGAGTCCCCGATTGGATTCATTAAGAAGGGGTGTATAGATCTGGTTGGTAAGCCCACACTGGCAAAGCTTAATGGGAAAGAGTCATTTTCTCATATGCTAAATGGACTTCTGTCTATTTCCGGCACTTTCAAATTAGGTTGGGATACCTATCTTGAGCTATTGGAGAAGGCTTGTCCTGATATTTTCAAATACATCTAGCTCCAGTAACGTATTTTGGGACATATTCATTGTACAGTCTTTCATTCTTCATCCTGATTTTTTGTATACTTTTTGGTATTTTTTATGGGATTGATATCAAAGGGGTAGTGATATAGATGTTTAAAAAAAATGGGAAAAAGGGAGTTGTGTACACTAGGGGGATTATGGAGGTATGGAGTATTTTTTATTATGATCATAGATGAATATTCAGCTCAGAGGGAGCAGGTTTAGGATGAAACCGACAGATGGAAACCATGACCATTTTTCACATGAGTGTTTCCATCAATGCCAAAGGGGGATATTGTTGGCAATTGACACTCAGTTGATTGGTTTCACTATGTTGTCATTGATGGCAACATGGCAACTTTTTCCGGCTTCATATTTTGGGTTAGTTGTGTACCGGCAGACACTTCACAGTTACTTCATCGGCACCAGCACCGGCACTGGCAGGTTGGAAGGATTTCTTTGGATACCGACAATGCAGGCTGGCATGGTTTAGAAGCAAGTTATCGGTATTGGAGGCCGACATCTTTTGGATCTGGCATCGGCAATTGTTTTTTATGTTCGTGTATTTATGTTATCTAGCCAACATAAGGCATGATGAATTGTAAGGGGTATATAGGTCAGTTGGTTAGATCATTTTGTAATATGTATTGGGAAGGAAATAATGAAGGAAATGCGAAATATATGAGAGAGATTATGCATGTGACGATATTTTTATAAAGGGTTATTCCAGTATAGGGTTAAGGGTTTCAAACTAAAACAAACAAAGCTTAACCGAAACTGTATTCAGGCATAGAAGATGATATCTTTGCATTTCAATCATTTATTTGGATTGTAGTATGGGTTTGTATGTAGCCAGTGAGGCTCCTTTTGTGATTGAGCAGTGTTCTCTGGGCTGTAAGTCTTCCTGCAAGTGTGGGCTCTTATAATTTGTAATATCTCTTCATATGGCCAATGGATTGACTTTGTGGGTCACAAATCCCACCATACTTTTTCCTCTCTGAGGTTTTCCATGTATAATTTTGTGTGTTATGGTATTCATTTATGTGATTGGCTTATTGGTTTCTTAACTTCTTTATATTCTATATGTACCAGTTGTAGACGTATAAAAATGACCATATTCCTAAATGAATATTTTATGTTCATTTCTCTATTTGATTAAATCCAATTTAATTAAATTATCCACATTCTTCTATTTAATTAAATAAATTATTCAATTTATTTAAATTAAATTCACTATACCATTTAATGAATAAATCATTTTATTCAATTAAATCCCCCTATCCACTTTTAATTAAATTCAAATTTAATTAAAATAGTTATCCCAAATTGAATAAATCAAAATTTATTCAATTACAACCAAATTGAATGAAAATATTTAATTCAATAAAATCCTATTATCCCTCCATCCACTTACAAAATCCCAAACCCATTCCTAATCCCTTCTAGAATCTTCTAATCGCTTCTAATTAACCTAACCCTCCTCTAAATTTTGTCACATCCCTAAGCAAAGGGAAGTCACTTCTCAAAAACCTTAAAGTCTTTGATAACCATTAAAGGTTTTCAACCTTCAACCACCAAAACCCTTAAAGTCTTTGAAAACCATTGAAAGCTTCCAATCTTCAACCACTTAATCCCTAAAGTCTCCAATAACCATTAATGGTTAATTCAAACCCTCCCACATGGTTAAAACATTTGTTTTGACTCAACCTCTATCCAACCCAAGAGTCTCATCAGGCCTTTAATGCTTTGACCATGATTATCTCTTAATCATTTGCACAAAGGTTTATCCTTGGATTAACTCTTAATCCAGTGGGTAAGCCTAACTTAGACTTGACTCTTAGCCTTTAGATAACCATGAGGTCTTCTCAAGCCTTTAATGCCTCCAACCTCTTCTCTCAACCCAATCCTATATTGACACTTGTCACCATTTCACTGGTACAAATTGTGCACATGGATCCCCAACTTTCAAACCTGGCCCTTGATTAAACTTTTCAATCCTGACCATCCATTGCCCTGTTTGTGCTATAAATAGAGCTTTCATTCCTCCATTCTAAACAATCATCTTTCAAATTTGAAGCATCACACTTATGCTCAAATTCTTTCAAGCTTTCATTTCATATATGCTCATCATTTAGCCTCTTTTAGATCAGAAATTAGACTAAATATGCATGTTTAGAATAAGTTCTTTATCATTTTAGCTCAATCATAGACTAAATATAGTATGCTAGGATAGTATTCATACTAATCTTGTCATCTTATCATTTAGTTTATTGCATTTTAGCATCATACATAGCTTACAACACATCTCATACTAAAATCAATCAAAAGCATCTCTCGTTCTCATATTTGCCATCCCTAAACCATTTTGCTTAGTGATCTGAGAGCAAAAACGTTGGTTTGAGGGACATTGTGAGATAGAGAACCATGGGACCCTCCTTGGGAAGCTGAGTAACACTACGTTACTCCATAGCTTGCATCAAGAAGTCCTGTGTGTGTGTGTGGACTAGTATTTAACTAAAATTTTCACATATTAAGTTTTATTTGCCCACTTTTCCCGCATACATTTATGGCGCCCACCGTGGGGCTCGACCCCCAATAACACATCATTTTTTTGAAATCGATCATTTTGCAGGTCCGCGGGAAACGAGAATCGGCGCATATACCTAACAGATTAGCGCGTCCGCCTAACAGTTTAGCGCTTCTAGCCTACTGTTTAGCGCGTGGGCTCTCTGTCTTAGCGCGTGAACACTTTTCCTTAGCGCATGATCCTATTTAACAAATTTTCCTGTAGGTGTCGACACGGGCAAAACACATAATAGCGCATATACCTAACAGATTAGCGCATCCGCTCAACCTTTTAGCGCTTGTAATACATATTCCAGCGCATTGAAATCAAAAATTAGCGCATCAGATTCAAATTTTTCCTGCATAACGGACCGCGGGAAAAAGAAAAACACAGATTAGCGCGTACGACACACAGAGTAGCGCATCCGGGTAACAGAATAGCGCAGAGAAAAGAAACTATAGCGCATCTGTAGCATATTGTAGCGCGTACAGTTTGTTCTGTAGCGCATCACAGACAAAACAAACAAAAAATAAAAATAAAAATAAAAAATTTATTGTAACCGAATTAAAATTCTAGACTTGTAGAAGTCCCCCGAATAACTGACAATCTTATCGTTTTGTTTATTTGCAGGGTTTTAACGGTTTCTTGCAGGTAAAGCGAGGAAATTTGCTTTTATAGCAAGACGATTTTCTTTTGTTGACCTCCAAAAACATCGAATTTGCTTTGTTGACTATTTCTTTTTCATAGATTAGACAATCATTGCTTTGAACGAATAAAAAGAACATCATGTTTTTGTGGAGCAACATCTCTGCATAGATTTTAGAAAATCACTGATTTGAAAGGCTAAAATAAAACCTCATTGTTTGCTTTGTCTCGAAGGTGGAAGGTATATGCTCTCCCCTTAACTGGGTGATCAAAAAGCCAAACCACTCTTACGCTTTCAGTACTTCATGCATTAAAAATCCTTTAGCAGGTCTGCCTTCCCGAGGAGTTGCAATCAACTCTTAAAGCCGTTTATGGCCGGTGTGAAGGGAATGACCTAAGTGGGGAACGGCTTTGACGCCAAGAATTCCAACCCACTATAATCAAATGTGGAAAGTGACGAAAGTCCTTTTCAACGGTTGCGCACAGTGATTAGCCTTCCACCAGTATCCTCGAGATACGTAAAGCCTTTGTTCTAAAGGTTGGGAAGCCTCCTGAGGGAGTTTATCACTGACGGCCGAACGGGAAGCCTGATTATGAACCATAGAATTAGAAGCTTTGAGCCGAGTCAGTATCCAAACATTTGTAACATCATAGTGCAAGGGTGGGGAAGAATCCGCCCCCAAGATTACTCACCATATATCTCCCAAGATAACTACTCAACTGTGAAGCAATTCACTTTGGGTTAACTTTTGGCAAAAGGCAAAAAAACGGGCGCCCCCTAGAGGGTGACACGGCTGTTTGAGCTGACGGAGTATCAAGACTAGTGGGCTATGATGTTATTAATGACCCTTGAATAAAGAGTTTTTCTGAAGTGTCTTACTTGTATCCAAACTTGTTAAAACATTGGGGATTTGAACACATCCTCGCAAGAATATACACTTTCTATTAGATTAAGCAAAATGATTGTACTTTGTGTGCCGTGCTTACATTTGTTATTTCAGAAAATCATCAATCACACTTAAAAATTTCTCAACAAAAATTCAAAATCCACAAAACAAACTCCTAAACAGAAAAAAATCAGGGCAGTCTAGCGCATAAGAGCAACATCTTAGCGCGTGGAACACTTCTATTAGCACACCCAAACATCAAATTAGCGCGTACAACTAAAAAAGTAGCGTTTCAATCCAAGGCAAAACAGTGAACAATACTTTAGCGCATCCAAAACACATTCTAGCGCGTATCAGGAACATATTAGCGCGTAGGTATCCACAATTAGTGCATAAAACAAAACAGATAGCGCATATCAGGCCCAGTGTAGCGTGTAGATTTTTTGAAACAAATTCCACAACATTTTCCACAGTCCTATTTTAGCACATGGCAGCTACATCTTAGCGCGTAGAATACATACATTAGCGCATTCGTCAAAACAGTTAGCGCGTAGAAAGCCCAGTGTAGCACGTAACTTTTTCAAAAATTCAACAGCAACTTTCAAACAGACCTAACTTTAGCGCATGAAAGAAACAGCTTAGCGCGTGGAAACCATATTTTAGCGCATTAACCAAGACAGCTAGCGCTTATCAAGCCCAGTATAGCGCGTAGCTTTTCCAAACAAACTTCAACAGCATGAGTTTTAGCGCGTGAAAGAAACAGCTTAGCGCTTAGAAACCATATTTTAGCGCATTAACCGAAAAAGTTAGCGCGTGTCAATCCCAGTCTAGCGCGTGAATTTTTCACCCGCTAGAGCAAAAATTTTCCAAAAATCAAAATTTAGCGCGTAATTAGGGACAGATTAGCGCGTGTGCTTATTATTTTAGCGCATTAGGGAAATTCAGTAGCGCATTCAACTTCTGTTCTAGCGCGTGATCCAAAACCAAAAAAATAGAGAGTTACAAACTGAAAAATTTTGAAAAATTCAAAAAACATTTTAGAGGACCTTTTCGTCAAAAATCATCTTTTATCAAACCAGAGTGACAAAAACAAACCGTTAAAAACTTTTCTCGAGTTCAATTTGTGTCAAACAAAGTTGTCAGAATCTGAAAACGAATCGCACAATAGAGGACGTCTCTCCTATCATAATCCGGAACATTTTCATCATTAGTATCAATCAAATCCTGTAAACATCTTACGGATTTTATCTCACAACCACTTGTCTAAAAATTTGCAAATTGTCAAATCCAGTTTCCAGATCGGGAAACTTCTTATCCATATCATTTGACACGCTTTATCGTGAAGGGATATCTAAACCTTCATTCTGATAAAGTAAAATTTGAAATTTTCAAAACAAGAATCAACTGAATCCAAACCAATCAAAGGAAATCATTGATCACTCTTGCATGACTAATCCCCTTATTCTGAGAAGAAAGAACCTCTATCGTAACATCACGTTGAAGAAACAACAACCTAGCTTTTCCAAATTCATCAAGCGAAATAAGTTTTTATATATCAATCGTCAACTCTTCAAATCTCATCGGGTATTTCTTCATCACGTCAAACGTTATATCCAAAACAAATCCAGTGAATTTGACAAAGAACCCCTGAAAACAAGAGCATACTGTCAAAAGTCTGCTTTTAATCAAAAGATAAACCGAGGAGGAAAGATTAATCTGACATTCCTGCCCGACGAGTGCATCACATATAACACATCTCGACCAGAACCACCCACGCCCGAAAGACACATCGAAGAGGCTTTTGTTCCTTTCATCACTGAACGCTTCTACTAAAATGCCTGTCACTCGCTCTCAAAGAGAAAAACAAAGCGAGGCACTCGCAGAATCAAGTATGAATTGCAGATTATCAAATCCTTTTGAAGTTCCGCCCGTAGAAGAACCTGAAATTACTGACGCACTTCTTCGGGAATGTCAAGAAAATCCTTCCTTCCAAAAACTTGTCGAAAAGCTCATGGAAAATGACAAGGAAAAATATCTGTTGATGCTCACAAACAAGGGTGTTAAACTTCCTGAAGATTTCGACCCAAATCTTTTTCAAACCGGATTTCAGCAATATACATCTCAAGAACAAAACCGAGAAGAAGAAACTCACATACCTGAACAACATAACTTTGAACAACACATTCCAGAGCAACGTATACCAGAAATGCGAATACCTGAACTTGAAACTCCAGAACAACACATACCATTTACTACACCTTTTCAGTTAAGAACAACTACAAGGGAAGAACTCTTCCCTCGACAAGATAATGCGCCCTTGGTTGCTCTTACTCAACAAATGCAAATACTGCAAAGACAAATACAAGATATGCAACAAGGGACAACAGTGCGGTATTCTATAAATGAAATCTGTCCTTATCCATTTGACAGAAGATTAAACATGGTACCTTTTCCTCCAAACTCAGACGTTCCCAAATTTGATAAATATGATGGGAAAAGTGATCCTCGGGACCATGTTCGAGAATTTTGCACCATGAGTCTTGAATTTGCTCATGATGACACTTATCTGATGAGGTTGTTCCCAAGAAGCCTGGGAGGACAAACAATGGAATGGTTATCCAAGATTACACCACCTGTCAGATCATTTGATGAATTGGTTAACAAATTCATCACCCACTATTCTTACAACATCCAACATGCCATAACCATGCTAGATGTTTGCAACACCAAACAAAAGAACAACGAAACATTCATGTTATTCCTTCAACGTTGGCGACGCATGGTATCAAGATATCCTCGAGATATTCCTGAAAAGGAGAAAATGGAAATCTTCATTGATAACTTGAATGGCGAGATGAGTTACAGACTCAAACTTCAATGCATACCATCCTTTGCCAAATTGATTGAAAATGGCATTCAAGTAGAGGAAGCATGTGTCAAAAAGGGAACACTCAAATTCTACAAGGAAGGAACAAATTCATCAAACTATAATAACCAAAACAACACCAACTTTGACAAATCTAGATTTTGGACTCGAAACAAAAATGAAGGCAACAACGAACCACATGATCCTAAATTGAAACAACCAGTGCTTGCATTATCTGGAAATCCTCAGAACACGAAAAATGCTAAAAATGCTACTCCCAGTGCTAATACGTATGTGCAAAACAGTGATCAAGGGCAAATCAACACAAACAACACCAACGATAATCGAGACAAAAACATGAATCCAGGACCTAACAACAATCCACGCAACAACACAAACAATTTCCAAAAGCGTATCTTCACACCACTGGGACAATCACTAGAATCCGCATTCAGAGAACTTTTGGCAAACAAGGTTCTTTCTTTACCACCACTCAACAATTATGAACCCCCAGTCAAACCACCTTGGTGGAATGATTCACACTATTGTGATTTCCATCACAACAAGGGTCATAAAACAAACAAATGCATGAGATTGAAACATATAATACAAGACATGATTGATCGAGGTGACTTAACGGTCGATGGTCTCAAAACAAATAATGATCATGAAGCCTTCAAAAATCCTCTCCCAAATTATAATAAAGATGGAGCATCAACTTCAAATGATACACGCGGAGCTCGTATTAATCACATTTACGATAACACTATCAATCATATATCAGCCGAAGATCATCAAGTAAATGTCATCACCATTCGAGATCAGCATGATCATGAATCTGTCAATGTAACAACCCGCACTCAAAAATATGTCTTGAAGGGACATACTGCACCGCCAACTACCACACCAAAGATCCAATACGACTTAATTAACCAACTACGCAAGACTCCGGCTCAGATATCTATCCTGGAACTGTTGAAACTATCTCCCAAACACAAAGACATATTGGAGCAAGCATTATTGGAAACAAATGTACCTCAAAATCTGGATACAGACAGATTTCAAGCCATGGTTGCCCATATGACAGGATCTCATAACCTCACCTTCACAGAGCACGACAATACCTCATTGAGTCATCCGCATAATACCCCTCTCCATATTGAAGTCATTGTTTGCAAACACCGAGTCAAGAGAGTCCTAATAGATGGAGGAGCCGGCCTTAATATCTGTACTTTAAAGCTTATCCATGCATTGGGCTTCTCAGAAGAATCTATTGATCCTTGCAAAAAGATTACCATAAAAGCATATGATGATGAGGAAAGGTCCTCTAAAGGCATAGTAATATTACCTATTCAAGTAGGCCCAGTACAAAAAGATACTATTTGTCAAGTCTTAGATATTGATCTAACCTACAATATTTTGTTAGGACGACCCTGGATACATGAAATGCAAGCAATACCTTCTACATATCACCAGTGTGTCAAGTTTCCTTATGATGGATAGGAAATCTCCATATCAGCTGATCACAATCCATTTCAACATTGCAATGCAATGGGGGCAGCATAGGACAGTTTGGTTCCTCATAATAGAGAAAAGCAGCAATCTTCAATATCAGATCCATATACAGCAAAATCCAACTCCTTATGGGGAGACTTCAAGCAGAAAATGCAAATCAAAGACCAAGGCATGGGAGAATACTCTTTGGAGCCTTTATGTTTGGCAAAATTGCCAACCTCACCTAGATCGCATGGTTTGCCTACTACATCAACACAACTGGCTACTCAGCCCATCACTAAATTTGATGGTACCTTCATCCAATTTGGTACTCTAGCACATGAATCAGAAGACAAAGATATTCTTAGCTGGTTATACAAAGATGAAGAAGAAAATCATAGAGCAGCTGCTCTGGACATTGTTCTACCAACACACATGTATGGAAAAGGCTACTTAATCATGAAGCAAATGGGATATGACGGTAAAGGACCCATTGGCAAACGCAAAGAAGGAGTCACTGAACCTATAAATCTTCCTTCACAACCTAGCAGAAACAAAGCAGGATTGGGTTCTAAACTCACGTTCCTATTGAAGCGACCGCCTCACCTACCTATCAAACCTCAATGGAAAGTAAAGACACCATACAAAGAAGAATCCTGGCAGGAAGCACTTTTTGAATCAGCAGAAACAATCCGGAAGGCACGGGAACGTCAAGATTAGAAGTTACATCAAGAAAAACTTCTAAGTCATAAGAAGGCCCTATCTGCAGTAGTAGCTCATATTCAAACACCAATATCTCAAGAACAAATCAGGACATCTTCAAATACCATTATTCCTCCCCGAAGAAGCACAGTCTATGAACAAATCCAGCAAGTCGAAGATGGATCTGATACAGAATCAACACAAAATATCAAAATAGTATCCATCATCAAAGATTTGTTTTCACCATACAACACCCCTGTTTACAGCACAGATAGAATCTGGGATAATGCCTATGAGACGGATTCCAATGAATATGAATGGGGTACCTGCTCCAATGCTACTACTGATATCCTAGATGATACTGATTCTATATCCCTTTCTCAGGAAGAACATAATGCAGAGGATAGACCTCTTGAGTTTGGACCACAACATATCTATGACGTTCAGGAAAGCAAACAGAAATATTACGAACAAGTCTATGTAGAAGATGATACCATCGAAGACCTCGATGAAATCCTAGACTTCTTTAAAAACAAGACCCATCATGATGATAACTCTATCCTAACACTTACAGTAGCTGAACTTGACCCGCCAAATGATTCCTTACCACTTGTCTTCCCTGATCTCATCGACTGGAATGAACCTGAGACTCATGATATCCAAATTTTTCCAGATGATGAATCTATTATCCATTACCTATGTACCGTAAATCTGGAAACAGACTCTACCAGTGAACAAAATAAAGATGTCTGTTCTTCAGGGAGTGCCAAGTCTCTCAGTCGCAAAAATGAATCAAATAATGAATCTAATGCTGAAAACCAGTCAATGGCAGTTATAGATTCCAAAAAAGTAAAAATAAAGGACGCATCTGAGGGTGAAAACCTTTTTAAGGCACCTAACGATGGGAGACTTGACACTCTTCCTGAACATTTTCATGAACGATCACCCATACTGATTGAGCCCACTCAATCAATTAACATTAGTACCACAGAAGCAGCCAAACACATTCACCTTGCAGAATCTCTGACAGAGGAGGAAAGATCGGCATTTATCATCTTCTTTAAAGGACAGCAAATTAACTTTGCCTGGTCATATGCTGATATGCCCGGAGTAGATCCACACCTAATCATGCATCACTTATCCATCTCTGCAGGAGTCAAGCCAGTCAAGCAAAAGCTACGAAAGATGAATCCACAGGTAGCACTCATGGTCAAAACTGAACTAAAAAAATTATTAGACGTCGGATTCATCCGACCCATTGACTATGCAGAGTGGATATCCAATATCGTTCCAGTATCAAAACCAGATGGTAGTATCAGAATATGCACTGACTTCAGAGACGTCAACAAAGCTTGTCCCAAAGATGACTTTCCTCTACCCAGTATCGACATAATTGTAGATCTCACAGCAGGCCATGCAATGCTCTCACTAATGGATGGTTTCTCAGGCTATAACCAAATCAAGATAGCTCCTGAAGATCAAGATAAAACAGCATTCACCTGTCCTTGGGGAACATACTGTTGGAATGTTATGCCTTTTGGCTTAAAGAATGCAGGCACCACTTATCAAAGAGCAATGACAACCATATTCCATGATATGATGCACACATTTATGGAAGACTATGTGGATGATTTACTAGCAAAATCCTTCACCAGAGCTGAACATCTCAGCGTCCTAACAAAGATCTTTGATCGGTTGTAGAAATTCCAAGTCTGACTCAACCCTAAGAAGTGTGTCTTCGGGGTTACATTAGGCAAGTTACTAGGTTACATAGTCTCAGCTAAAGGTATTGAAGTTGATCCAGCAAAGGTACAAGCCATCATGGATATGCCACCACCAAAGAATATCAGTCAACTTCGATCTCTCCAAGGACGACTTCAATCAATCAGGCAATTCATCGCTCAACTAGCAGATAAAAGTCTGCCATTTAACCACTTGCTACACAAAAATGTACCATTCAGATGGGAGACTAAGTGCGCAGAATCTTTTTACCAAATTAAAGAGTACCTGATGAATCCACCAGTTCTAGTACCACCAATTGCAGGAAAGCCTCTTATACTATATATCTCAACAACAGATGTTTCACTGGGGGCACTATTGGCACAAGAAGATCAACAAGGAAAGGAACGCGCCATATATTACATCAGTAGAACATTGAATGGCTATGAACTCAATTATACATTCATTGAAAAGGCTTGCCTAACAGTTGTTTTTGCATCTCAGAAGTTCCGACATTACATGCTAGCACACACCATCAAGCTAGTTGCAAAAATTGATCCTCTCAAATATCTACTCAGCAAAGCCACTCTTACAGGCCGATTGGCTAAATGGGTCATGATTCTCAGTGAATTCGACATCCAATACACAGAAAGACGAGCCATCAAAGGACAAGCAATTGCAGATCAATTGGCTGAAGCACCGCTACCAAGCAAACAAACCATGGACATTGAATTTCCAGACAGGGACATTTTTGCTCTTTCCTCCAAACAATGGACCCTATACTTTGATGGATCCTATACTCAACATGGTTCAAGTGCCGACATTCTGTTCATCACTCCTGAAGGCCACACTATGCCAAAATCATACAGACTTATGTTTCCATGCACAAATAATGTGGCTGAATATGAAGCACTGGTCATAGGCATCAAAATGGTAATGGAAAATCACAGAGTTAAAAGTCTATGGAGACTCACAACTGGTCATTAATCAAATCAATAACAACTATCAGACAAAGGACGACAAGCTACTACCTTACAAACGGATGGTGGATGACTTCAAACAGTATTTTGTGCACATCACTTTTGAACAAATACCAAGGTTGAACAACAAAGCAGCCGATGCAATGGCTACGATTGCTTCATTACTACAAATTCCAGAACAACAAAGTCGTTATGAGTTCCTGGTAGAGCAACTGTTCTCCCCTACCTATGACCACTCTGAATCCCAGGTTATATATGCCTTGACAGGTTCAGATTCTCCGTTATATGGACCAATATACGACTACCTCAAGCATAATATCTTACCCATTGACCAATCCCATAACCAAAAACGTAACTTTATCCGACAAGCTGCCCGTTACACCCTTACCACTGATACCTTATATCGTCGAGGTCTAGATGGTACTCTTCTTCGTTGTCTTGATCGTAATGATTCCGATTCAGCTTTACACGAGCTTCATGAAGGTATTTGTGGCACACATTCAAGTGGCACTACTCTTGCTAAAAAGCTTCTACGAATGGGATACTACTGGCCCACAATGGAGAAAGATTCATATCATTTCGCCAAGAAATGTCCTAAATGTCAGATCCATGGCAATCTGATACATGCACCAGCATAGGAACTACAGCCATTTACAACATCCTGGCCCTTTTGTCAGTGGGGATTGGACCTGGTAGGCAAAATACATCCTTCATCTTCCAATGGACACAAGTTCATTATAACTGCAACCGAGTACTTTACCAAATGGATCGAAGCAGTTCCCATGACCACAGTGACCGGGAAACAGATTGCCTCTTTTATCCTAAATTATCTAATCTGTAGATATGGTATTCCAAGTTCAATCGTCACAGATAATGGACGACCTTTCAAAAACCAAGATGTGCAGGAACTATGTGAAAAATTCAAAATCCAACATCGGTTTTCTACACCATACTATCCACAGGGAAATGGTCAAGCAGAGGCATCTAACAAGACAATCCTAAAAATTCTCAAGAAAACGGTGAATGATGCAGGCAAAGATTGGCATGTACAACTCAATCCAGCACTTTGGGCATACAGGACCAGCATCCGCACGCCTACAGGGGCAACACCATATTCATTGGTATATGGATCCGAGGCTATTTTACCCTTGGAGGTAGAAATTCCATCTCTTAGAGTCTCTTTGAAAGGTTTAATCCCCGATGAAGAGTATCGAGTTAACCGACTGCAAGAACTGGAACTATTAGATGAAAGACGCCAACATGCTTATACTCATCTCAAAGCATATCAGCAACGCATGTGCAGGAGCTACAATCACAAGGTCATTCCTCGCAATTTCAAGGTTGGTGATCTAGTCCTAAAAGAAAATCCAAGGAATCAGCAAGATAGAGAAAAGAAAGGGAAATTTGAACCTAACTGGTTGGGTCCCTATGTCATCATTTCAGTCTATGGATCAGGTGCCTATCAGCTAACAAATTCTGAAGGAGATGTGCTCGATGATCCAACTAACAGCATTCATCTAAAGAAGTACTATACTTAGGATAGCCTAGTGCACGGAAAAAGCTAAAAACAAAACAAAAAAATCAACAAATCCAGAAAAAGCAAAAATACAAAGTACAATAAAAACAAATGGTGAAAACCTGGTAAACAGGCACCCTTGTGAAAGACCGGCTCCTCTATCTATATCCAGGCTATTTTATCCATCAAAATACTATCGGCCATCACCCGACACTTAGCATATATCCATTCAGGACATACTTAGCGTAGTCACTATCATGAGTTATTCATCTACCACATTCCACCCTGGCTTGGAAATCATTGTACATAATCATATCCAGAGGTACACTCAACTAGGGGCATTAAATTGTTCAAAAACTTACAAACATTCAAGACATGCCAACTATTGCAAAACTCAGACAAATGACATCCAACAAACACAACTACGCTTCATCACAACAACCAAAACACCAACAATTACACAAGAAACTCAAGGATGGATGATTTTCTGAAGTACTAAATGTTGCATTATCGCGTTAAAGTCTTGATTATTTTGCATTTTGAACTTTTTAATTGTTGGAATCTTCTCCTTCTCTCATAAAAAGCTTCAAAGCTAGAGATCATGAGGAACTTCCAATATTTTCTTAGTCTTCTATCTGAGAGGCGATCACTCGTACTGTGTGAATATTTGCCTTGAGACGTGATGCATATCACTGAAGGCCTGATTCCATTTCACGCATATAAATGATCTAATCTTGTATGTTTATGCAATACGCACTCAGGTCGTCCTGGTTCAATTATACCTTGACGCTTGTGCTATCTTGCAAAATCAAATATCATGTAAATTTTACTCAAGTCATTATGGTTCAATTATACCATTATGCTTGTATAAATTTTCAACATATCCAAAAATCAATAAATGCTCCATGATGATATTTACAAAGAAAGCAAATAATAAGAGATGCTCCAAAAACAATTAGTTGCATATCATTTTACAATTAGTTGCATATCATTTTACAATTATTATCGCATATCATTTTGCATCATTATTACATCATTTTACATCATATCATATTACATGTAGCAGCATATTAAATCATACATCTCATTTTCAAGATACATCTCACAGCATATAAAAACATACATCCTGCATCATACATTACATCATATATGTAAACATTACATCATCATATAAAAAGGAAGTAGTACACATAAAAATGCATCCATAAACACATCACATCGATCAAAAATGGTGCTTTGTATATATATCTCTAAAAAAATGATCAAAATCTACAAAATGTGTCAAAACTGTGTCCAGTACAAAGAATACAGTGCTCAAAAATACAACAGAGACACTGTCTCTCAAGTATGACTATCTCTGGACGGAGATGGTCTCGCTCCAGCTGCACTCGCCCCTGGATCTCCAGGAGGGTCCTATATAGCTCCAGATACGCTCGCCCCTGAATCTCCAGGAGGGTCCTGTCTCGTCGGCCCAGTCACTCCTCGGCTCTCAGATCGTGTCCCGGCAGTTCGAGATCGACTCGATCTCGACTATGCAAAACTCTCTACACGCCGGTCTCTAGGTACTGCAGCCTCATAATGCCACCTATAATACTCTGCCTCCTGGTCACTCCGTGTCAGCTCTCTAAGGGTGTCTCTCAAAGGACCACCCGCCGCTGCTCTCTGCATAGTCGCTAAGGCCTCCTCTGCTCGACCTCGCCTCTCTATCTCTATATCTCTCTCAGTGGTCAACTGAGAGATCTGCCGCTGATAGGTCAAAATCTGTGCCTGCAGCTGCTGCACAGTAATCTGTAGGGTCCGGATCTGTGCATCCTCTACATGACCCGGCACTCGGACTCGCAGTGGTCCCTGTGCTGGAGGAACCCCTCCCACTCGCCCTGTCCTAGGTACGGGAGGTGGGAGTATATCTACCCTCCTCCTCTGTGTTGGCCTCCCCACCTCCTCCTCTCCCCCCACTATAGCTAACACCTCTGTCACTCTCCCCTCTCTCCCGGCTCCAATGGCCAATCCTCCTCTCCCCCTCTCAATCCTACCCTGCCGTACCGCTCTCTGCACACCTCTACCACCCTGCCTCCCCCTGGCTCCTCTACCTCCTCCATCATCTCCATCATCTCCGTCATCTCCATCATCTCCCCCCTCCTCTCCATCCGAATCAAATGCTGGCCTCATCTCCTTGGGATCTGAGATCCTCGCCACTACCCGCGCAGCAAACAAACGGGCGAACTCCTCTGTCATCCCGGCATCCTGTATCTCTGGGGCATAGTCCCAGACCTGCCCAGCTAACCCTGTAAACTCCTCTATGGCCACGGCACTATCAATAGTCGGCCCCCAATCGGCCACATCCTGCTGCCGCCGTGCATACAAGCACGCTCCCTGCGGAATTCCCTGCTGCCTCCCGAACTGCCGCAAAACTCGGGTCACCAAAAACCGCTCAATGACGAACGGAGTCCTCCCAATCAGATACCTTGTCATGAAAATGAACGGCATCTCTATCCCATCCTCTGCCCACACCTCGCAACCTGTATACGGTCTCCAGGTAACCGTATCTATGTCATCAAAAACTCTCCTCCAGTGCTCTAGTTTGCCCAGCTTACGCTGGACAACTAGGCCTCTGTATCCATAGGCGTATGCTACACCTACGGGCCTATCTCTGTCTGCCAATGGCCTCGCTACTGGGATGTGCTCCCAGCACCATACCTGTAATAGGGTCACACCTGCTGATAAACTCCCATAACCGAGGTATACTACCTCATGCAGGCTCCTGTAAAGATGGGCCAACATCGCTGACCCCCACGCAAATCTCCGACCCTGTGTCACCATCTGCTCCAAGACCAGCCCCCATCCTACTGAAAATCCCTTTGACCTATGATCAGGACAAAGGAATCCCCCAATGAATCCTGCCAATACCGATGGCAGCGGTGCATAATCCAGATCCAAGAACTCCTGCCAAGGGATCTCATAGCCATAGATACTCTCATCATGAAATATACGGCTCAGTGCCTCTGTGCCGCCCTCCTCTGTCTGCTCATACGGTAATATGGCACCTACCACAGGAATGCGCAAAATCCGGTAGCAATCCTCTGGTGTCACTATCATCTCTCCAGTGGCGAAATGAAAGTTGTTCATATCACTGTGCCACCTCTCTACCAATGCTGTCAAAAGTCTCCGGTTCATAGTGAACCAAGGCATATCAAGAAGCGAGGTCAATCCAAATCTCTCAATAATATCCAAGTCTGCCTGTGACAGACGTGGTATCAGCGTCCATGGTCTCAGGAATCTCTCCCTCGACTGCACAATACCCAATTGCTCCTGTCAACAAACAAAACATATCCAATATCAGTTTCCACATCACAACAAAGATATCAAAATCAAACTTACATCAAAAACATGAAACAATTTGCTCATCTACAATCAAAGTTCAACATCCTATCATTTCATAACAACTTGTAAAACAACTCAAGTTCTCAAAAACCATATCAAAACTTGTAAAACAACTCAAGTACCACCATCACATAAACTTGTAAAACAACTCAAGTTTCCCACCCATATCAGCTTGTAAAACAACTCAAGTTTCCAACCCATATCGGCTTGTAAAACAACTCAGGCTTTCACACACATTGAACTTAAAACAGACAACGCAAATAAATCACATTTTGATCAAAACGACAGCTTGATAATCTATACATAACTTGGAAAATTGCACATCAAAACAAGTTATACAAATACTCATCTTGGATAAATGCATCAAAAACACGACAGGCACACAAAACCACAACTTTTTCAAACTTGGCCAAAAACTGCAATTTTTTCTTGGATGCGCTAAAACAAACCCACGTGCTAGGCTGCTTGTCCTACGCGCTAACCTATCTGCCCTATGCGCTAGATTCTGTCTACGCGCTACTCTTTTCTTCCGTTGCGCTACCTAATCTATCCTATGCGCTAGAACCTATCTACGCGCTACCATATCCCTCCTAAGCGCTACCCTTTTAGCCCTATGCGCTAGGTTAGTCCTACGCGCTAAACCCCTTTTCCTATGCGAATCCCGGCAGCTCCTATGCGCTAGGTCATACCTACGCGCTACCCTGTTTCCCCTACGCGCTACCAAAGCCTTTGCATGCGCTATTTTATCTACACGCGCTAACCTACAGATCCTATGTGCTAACTAAGGATTTTCGGACGCAACCCCTAAAATTGACCTTGATGCGCTACTCTAAACTTCGTATGCGCTAAATTACATTTTAGACGCGCTAAAACAAACTGTCCGAAGTTTAAAATTCAAAAAAACAACTGAAACGACAAAATGAAAAATCCAAAAGGGGTCAAAAATGTTGACTTACTGGTGGTCCATGCGCTACTGGTCTCCGATATCTCCAGACGCGCTCGAAATGGTGTCTGTGATAGGGAATAGGCATTTTCTGTCCAGAGAAAATTCTCTTTTCTTCAAAGTCAATAATGCACAAATGACTTTAAATCAACCCCTTTTCCCCTTTTATAAGAGGAAAATGAAATTAGGGTTAGCCAACTGGACCTGTAATATGGTCGCGGTCTCCCCTATACCAAAACAGTTGTAATTTATCGGGAGATGAATCAATTTACACACTTTCTACAAGCACGGAATCCTACACATCATACGAACTTCATCAATTTAAATCAAAAATTTTCCCAAAAAAAAAAAAAAAATTGATTCATCTCCCGAGGGGGCATCACCATCAAATCTCGAATCTGGGGCATCACATCAAATCTGGGGCACGACCGGCAAATCAAAAGAGCGACACAAAAATTGCATTTGATCATAAATCATCACAAAAACACATCATTTTCTTTGAAATAACATGTGCACACACGTCACTTCAAAGAGGGGCAAAATGTAGACGTATAAAAATGACCATATTCCTAAATGAATATTTTATGTTCATTTCTCTATTTGATTAAATCCAATTTAATTAAATTATCCACATTCTTCTATTTAATTAAATAAATTATTCAATTTATTTAAATTAAATTCACTATACCATTTAATGAATAAATCATTTTATTCAATTAAATCCCCCTATCCACTTTTAATTAAATTCAAATTTAATTAAAATAGTTATCCCAAATTGAATAAATCAAAATTTATTCAATTACAACCAAATTGAATGAAAATCATTTAATTCAATAAAATCCTATTATCCCTCCATCCACTTACAAAATCCCAAACCCATTCCTAATCCCTTCTAGAATCTTCTAATCGCTTCTAATTAACCTAACCCTCCTCTAAATTTTGTCACATCCCTAAGCAAAGGGAAGTCACTTCTCAAAAACCTTAAAGTCTTTGATAACCATTAAAGGTTTTCAACCTTCAACCACCAAAACCCTTAAAGTCTTTGAAAACCATTGAAAGCTTCCAATCTTCAACCACTTAATCCCTAAAGTCTCCAATAACCATTAATGGTTAATTCAAACCCTCCCACATGGTTAAAACATTTGTTTTGACTCAACCTCTATCCAACCCAAGGGTCTCATCAGGCCTTTAATGCTTTGACCATGATTATCTCTTAATCATTTGCACAAAGGTTTATCCTTGGATTAACTCTTAATCCAGTGGGTAAGCCTAACTTAGACTTGACTCTTAGCCTTTAGATAACCATGAGGTCTTCTCAAGCCTTTAATGCCTCCAACCTCTTCTCTCAACCCAATCCTATATTGACACTTGTCACCATTTCACTGGTACAAATTGTGCACATGGATCCCCAACTTTCAAACCTGGCCCTTGATTAAACTTTTCAATCCTGACCATCCATTGCCCTGTTTGTGCTATAAATAGAGCTCTCATTCCTCCATTCTAAACAATCATCTTTCAAATTTGAAGCATCACACTTATGCTCAAATTCTTTCAAGCTTTCATTTCATATATGCTCATCATTTAGCCTCTTTTAGTTCAGAAATTAGACTAAATATGCATGTTTAGAATAAGTTCTTTATCATTTTAGCTCAATCATAGACTAAATATAGTATGCTAGGATAGTATTCATACTAATCTTGTCATCTTATCATTTAGTTTATTGCATTTTAGCATCATACATAGCTTACAACACATCTCATACTAAAATCAATCAAAAGCATCTCTCGTTCTCATATTTGCCATCCCTAAACCATTTTGCTCAGTGATCTGAGAGCAAAAACGTTTGTTTGAGGGACATTGTGAGATAGAGAACCATGGGACCCTCCTTGGGAAGCTGAGTAACACTACGTTACTCCATAGCTTGCATCAAGAAGTCCTGTGTGTGTGTGTGGACTAGTATTTAACTAAAATTTTCACATATTAAGTTTTATTCACCCACTTTTCCCGCATACACCAGTATACCGGTTGGTGTATGCATGTTTTAATAAGGTTAAAGTTGATCATTCTGGTAGAACATTGATTCACGCCCCCCTCTCAATGTTCTTGGATTCCCACAAAAACAACGTTCTTTCAAATTTTCCTTAGAAACTAAACCCTGAACCTCAGAAAGGGACAAACCCTTACAAACCTCTTGCCACTTCCTGGCAAGAATATCCTATTGGAAAAATGGTCAGCGCTCTCCTTGGGATTCATGACAAGGGACTAACTGCCTCCCGTGAGATCCATATCTCTACAGTTTGTATCGGGCATTGATATATCGGTCTTTTGACACAACGACAAACTGGGCCAAGAAAAGGTATCAGTGTTGGGTCACAGGTTCAAGTCCCCTCGAGTAATGTTGATGGGGAGATTGTTGGAAAAATGGTCAACGCTCCCCTCGGGATTCATGACAAGGCACTAACTGCTTCCCATGAGATTCTTATCTCTATAGTTTGTATCGGGCATTGATAGATCGGTCTTTTGATGCAACCAAAAAATAGGCCAACATAGCCTATATAGCATCTACAAAATAGGCACTAGTGCTCTGAATGTCATCCCTAATTTTCACAAGGCTATCAAGAATACTCTAACAAGTGTTCTTATAAACACTAGTGTTACTGCTACTATTTATCGAGGCTCTCAATTTCTCTATCTCAATATTTGTTTGTGAAAACAGTTCCTATGGTGGAATTGCCTCATCTACCATGATGTCTAGATAATATGGATAGGTACACCTGAAGGATAATTTAATGTCAAGCCTTAGACAATTACTGGATGCATTCAAACTAATTCTAAGATACTATTTAAATGTATGTACTAAATTCAATTTAATAATTCTAAATGTATTAGTACTCTTAAAAATTTCTAGAGATCTCAAATAAAATATAAAATGACCTTTCACAAGATCATAAACATTGCAATCAATTTCATATTATCTAGTAGTAGATCTAAAAAAATTGAATATATTGTGCACATGAGAACATAGCATGCATGAATCAATATGTAAATGTACATGCACATCAATCATGTATAAACATGCACATGAGTATTAAATGTATGCATCAATTTCATAAATTTGAATCATAGAGAGAGAGTGTGTTAAGGGGAGCCAAAGAGAGATCTATCTATCTAGAGAGAGAGAAAGTCTTAAGGGGAAAGAAAGAGAGAGCTTGAGAGAGAGAGAGAGAGAGTCTTAAGGGGAGGGAGAAAGAGGGAGTCTTACTTGGGGGAGAGAGAGAGAGATCTAGACTTAAGGGGATCTAGAACTCGAACAATTTGTTGATGGGCATTGAATCTACAACTTTTTAAATTTGGATATTAATTTGACAAGTAGTTGTTTGTCATTCATTTCTTAGAGGATTCAAGGTGGAACAACTCTAAAATAGCCTTAAGATGAAATATTGTTCACTTGTAAATATTCCAAGGAAAGGTGTGAGTAGAGAAATAAGGAAAAGGATCTAGGTCAAAACTTAAGTTTTTTCGGAGATCTTTAAGTATCTTGGTAAATCAAAGCCTATATGATGGGAATATACAAATAAATAAGTCACAATTAAACAAATATATGTTTGGTTAATTTGTAGTTCTTTCATTGGTAAACTCTATATTCTGTGTTTTGATAATTCTTGAAAAAAATTGAAGAATTTAGTTAATTTTTAAATTTTAAGTCTCTTAAGTATATTTATATATATAATATAAATATAAATTTAAGAGACTTTATCTCTTTAAAAGTTTACTAAAATCCTCAAAAAAAATCTTCTATAATGAAACATGTGTGTGTGTGGTCCTTACTTTCTTTAAAATAACTAAAATTTTGATTTTTTTTCTAATCAAACATAAAATGTTCATTTAATCTCATTAAACTAAATCTTATGAAAAATATTTAGCATTAACATAAAACATTAAACATCAAACATAAAATATTAACATATAACATACATGTGTACATTTTTTTTTCTAGTGAAACATAAAACATTAACATATACATGTACATGTATACAATTTCTAACTCCATGTATATATATATATATAAAATGTTATTGTATTAAATACTTTCAAATGAAAGCATTTTTGACATTCGATCAAAAGGGACTTTCAATAGAACGTGGGTGAAAATTAGATTTGGATAAAAAAGTCAAATTCTTTCGTCCAAAAAAGTGTAACCCAATATTGTGGGTTCAACCATAATTAATTTAAATTCATCCTTCATTTTTGAAACATCAAATTCTCACAAATTTTGCATATGAATTCCCTCTTTCATGATATTTTTGGGGACAATCATCTCAAAATACTTGAAACATTAAATGAGTAATTGTTAATAACAAAACTAGGCATTTTATTAAGGAGGATAATAAATTTTGATAAGCCATCATATCTCTCTATGTTCCTTTGTCTACCTCTCTCTCCTAAGATCTAAACTTGTCACTTGTTTTTCAAGTGCTTGCCGAAGTAATGTTCCTCGTCGATGAGCTAGTGTTCGTTGAGACATTGTTGTGTCTTGGTGAAGGGGATTTCGGTGAACCATTGGAGCTTTGATCAATAAGACTTGTTAAGGACATTGCCGAAGTTATGTCTCTTGTTGATATGTCATGTGAGCCCCATGATAATGTGTACCAACAATCAAATGCTCTGTCATGTTTAAACATACTGCACTGAGGGTGTCAATTTTGTTTTTTTGGCATGATTGTGAATCCTTACATGGCCATCTCCTCATGTTCAGAAATCAGTTCGCAGAACAAAAGAAGATGAAGATTTTGTAGGAGAACACATCCCGGGCAATTGAGGAAGCGGGTACTATTGAATTTGAAGACTATCAACTTCCCGGTCAGAGGCATTTAGAGAGCATAAGTATGAGTTTTGCATAAATAGTATCTAAGGTCAATTCAAAACATGGGTCTTCAAGCTCGAGATTGTTATTTTTTTCTTTTCTTTATGAAAAAGAGAGAATTTTTTATCTTTAAATTGGGATGTGATTGTATCTTGGTATATCTATTTCCCCGATTTGTATCCAATGATGATCTGAAAGATCATTGGGAAGGGTAGGTTTCCTTAGTTTGGTGTCTAGAACAAATCATATAAATATTATTTTCATTTTATTTTGTAATCATTTTATAAGTATTAATATATATTATGGGCTTCGGCCTTTTGTCTTAAAAAATAAAAATAAAATCATGATCAACCAATCATACTGTAAACATATCCCAAGGGAAAACATCACTAGCAAACATGCATACAAAAAGAGCCACGTCACATAACATACACATGTTAAAAATTAAGCATACAACATAGGTGTGAACATGTCAACCATTATATATATTTACATGGTTCAAATTTTAATTTAGTTAAAACTTATTTAAATTATAAATTGGAAATTTGCAACTCATGAGCATGATGTTAAATAAAATTTACTTTTGTAGAAGGTGGCACATGATAGTACTTGGAATCTCTAGCCATGATCGTGTCCACTAAAACATCTAGATGTTGCTCGGTCTCATCTAGACTCAAATCTACATCTGCATCATGAGCGATCGTCATGTGTCCCAATAATCATGAATGCAGGGGACTGTGTGACCATGATGGCATCGACAATGACTCCAAACATGTCAACAAATCCATATAACATATCATCGTCATGTTGAAGTCAATATCCTCCAAGCCAAGATAAAACTTATGATGTGTTGCACACTTCAAATGATTTGTACACTATGCCTCTCCCTCTATGCCAGCAACAGAATGGTCAGTAGGTGGACCCTGATGTGCACTATTTCTTCCAGGGCCACCTGGCTGATAAGAATGATAAGATGCTGATAAGACCTCTGTTATAGGGATATGATGGTTTGATGCAATAAATGTATATGCATCCAAAAGAACCTCAACAAAGCTAATCAGAGTAACACGTGTCATGTCTCCTATAAGACCCTCTAGGTTAGCAGGTGAAGGGATACCCACTGCACCATAAGGATCATCTGAGCTACTACCAGGGTGTGCTACACATGAAGATCTAGAGTTTCAATGACTCATGAAATACTAGCCAACTCGATCACTGGATATCAAAGCAGTTGCAACTATAATGTCACCAACTCTATCAATGGCCTCCCAAAGTTGGGTACTACAAACAACCTCATCTACCTTAGGACCCAACAAAGGGGCGATAGCGGGTTCTCTCTTACCAACAACAGCCCTATGTGTTGGAATCTATCGACCAACTCGATGATAACGGTCTCTATCAGCAAGCCTACCACGACCTTAACCCAAATATGGTGGCAAATTAGTGTAGTTGATGACCTATTCCAAATGAACCTCAGCATACAACGACAGTGCAAAATAGAGTTGAATTTGGTCCTTTTTTGGATAACGACCATGTGCAACAAGGAAGTGTGGGTATATCAAAGCAGCCATCGTAGCATCCTTGCATCTAGTGACCTGATATTCCTTCACCATATTTTTTCCCAAGTGTGATGGAAAATTGTTGGCAGTTGACACTCAATTGGTTGGTTTCACTATGTTGTCATTAATGGCAACATGGCAACTTGTTTCGGCTTCATATTTTGGGTTAGTTGTCTACTGACAGGCATTTCATAGAAACTTCACCGGCATCGGCAGGTTGGAAGGATTTCTTTAGATACTGGCAACGCAAGTCGACATGGTTTAGAATCAGGTTATTGGTATTGGAGGCCGACATCTTTTGGATCTGGCATCGGCAATTGTTTTTGATATTCATGTATTTATGTTATCTAGCCGACATGTATATTCATATTGTAATTATCTTTGTAGGACGACATAAGGCATGATGAATTGTAAGGGGTATATAGGTCAGTTGGTTAGATCATTTTATAATATATATTAGGAAGGAAATAATGTTGGAGATGCGAAATATATGAGAGAGATTATGTATGTGAGGATATTTTGTAAAGAGTTATTCTGGTATAGGGTTAAGGGTTTCAGACCGAAACAGACAGAGTTTAACTAGAACTGTATTCAAGCATAGAAGATGCTATCTTTACAGTTCAATCATTTCTCCGGATTGTAGTCTAGATTTGTATGTAGTCAGTGAGGCTCCTTTTGTGATTGAGCAGTGTGCTCTAGGCTATACGCCTTTCTGCAAGTGCAAGCCCCTATATTTTGTAATATCTCTTCATAAGGCCAGTGGATTGATATTGTGGGTCACAAATCCCACCGTGGTTTTTCTTTCCTCTTTGAGGTTTTCCACGTATAATTATGTGTGTTATGGTATTCATTTATGTGATAGGCTTATTTATTGCTTTACTTCTTTCCATTCTATATTTATCGGTATACCGGTAGGTGTATGCATGTTTTAATAAGGTTAAAATTGATCATTCTGATAGAACACTGATTCACCCCCCCCCTTCTTAGTGTTCTTGGATTCCAACAATTGGTATCAGAGTCTTGTGCCTCAAAGGAAGTTTAACAGCTTGAGGAAGATCTTGAATCTGGAATCCATGGATATGAGTTTGGAGAAGCAACTTGAGGTGGCACTTCAAGATTATGATGTTGAAAGGTTGAAGAAATTGAAGCTACAAGATGAATTAAATTTTGTTCAGGAACTCATTCTTGTCCTATAGGAGAGGTTGTCATCTATTCAGGCTAGGAGGAAGGAACTTTTGCAGAATAAGGATAATGATTAGAAAGATGCACTTAATGAGGGATGTCTGAAATTGAGTCAAGAAAACATGGTTATAAAAAATGAAATGCAACCTATAACTATGAGGATGTCTAAGAAGATTGAGGGCTGGAAGAAAAAGGAAGAAAATCTTGATGTATCTCTGAAAAATAAATTTGAAGAATGTGGAAGGTCGGTTCATGAGAATGATATGCTGGGAACAGATTTAGTACAATCCCAAAGTAATGAACAAGAGCTTGAGAGACAAATGATAATTTTGAGAGATGATCTAACTATTGTAAGTGAGTAAAGAAAGACTCAAGATTAGTTCAGCATAGCTAGATGAGTTATTGAAGAGACAAAGACATAATGGAGATTCCAATGGACTAGGATTTGAATAAGGACAAAGTTCTGGTACTGCATATGAAGTTCAAAACCATAAGGCACCTGTAAGGCAATTTAATGCTTATAAATTTAATGGTAGATGCTTTGTTTGTAATAAATTTGGTCACATGGCTAGGCAATGTAGAAAGAGAGCAAATCAGAACCCTGATTCTGCTCCTGGTCAATATTCTAAATGTAATAAGTATGGTCATAAGATAGAAGATTGCAAAATGAATGTTAAATGTTATGCATGTGGAAAATTTGGACATATGGCTAATCAATGCAGGTCAAGAAATTACATCGGTTTTAGCAAAGCAATTCAAAAGAACAACGTTACATGCTATGCATGTAATGAGGTTGGACATATTGCTAAGTTCCGTAGAAGCAGAAATCCACCGGTTGGTAATGAAGGATCAAATGAGAAAGGAAAAGAGAAGGTTGATGAAATTCGGTAAGATCATACCCAAAGATGGATCGGGAAGTCTAAGGAACAATCAGTAGATGGAAATGCACCGATTACTTAGCCAACAGAGGAGGTTGCTCCTGCACCGGCAGGAAGCTCATCCGATAACTAAGGCAGATGCCTTAGGGGTAGGCAAAATTCATGAAGATGTTGCATATGCCTCGAGAAGAGGTTGTGGAAGATGTTCTAGACATTGGAGATGCTTATCTGACATGGAGATGTTTGATCGAGATCCGATATCTTCCACCGAAAGACATTGATGTCAATGAGAGATTAGGGTTTCTTAGAGGATAAAAGGTTGAATTCACTTCATTTCTGATCCCTTTGCATTTAGAGTGATTTAGAGCGATTCGGAGGAATTCTAAGGCAAATCAGTGCGATCGATATCTTCTCGAGTGATTTCACCGGCGATTGGAAGAGGTCTTTAGGAGTTTTCACCGACAACTATTCATAGGTATTTATCTTCAATCATGGAAGCGGGATCATCATATGTGCCTATATTTGTCGCAAATTCGATTGTTGTTGAGGTCAAGGACCATCCCTGGCCGATTTTCAAGCGATGTCAATATTTTGCTACCCTGGTTGATTCGGTTGGAGCTTTTTCTCATGTCTCAGAAAGAGTCGTGTATGTTGAAGCCGGGATTGTTATTTTTTTCTTTTCTTTATGAAAAAGTCAGAATTTTTTGTATTTAAATTGGGATGTGATTGTATCTTGGTATATCTATTTCCTCGATTTGTATCCAATGATGATTTGAAAGATCATTGGGAAGGATAGGTTTCCTTAGTTTGGTGTCTAGAACAAATCATATAAGTATTATTTCCATTTTACTTTGTAATCATTTTATAAGTATTAATATATATTATGGGTTTCGGCCTTTTTTTTTTTTTTTTTTTTTTTTTAATCATGATCAACCAATCATATTATAAACATATCCCAAGGGAAAACATCACTAGCAAACATGCATACAAAATGAGCCACATCACATAACATACGCATGTTAAAAATTTAAGCATACAACATAGGTGTGAACATGTCAACCAATATCTCAACCAATCACATACACATTTGGTAAGAGTTGGGTATCACACTATATATACAAAATCAAATGATAACAAGGATGAGGATCTTAGAGCTAATAAAAGGAGTGTCATCATAGTAGCACTATAACTACAAGATGAAATATGAATCCTCATCACAAGGCAAGGTTGTTTACAATAAATATCTAGCTCCATTATAATGTGACATTTGCTTGGCATATCATATTGAGCCTTTACAAGTGCTCCAAGTATGTCATTGAATTAAACTCTTGGTTTATTTTATTTACTCCATGAAATTTAATTATCACTTAATTATTAGGATTTAGGCTCCATCAACCTTGTAAATTCTTTATTTATCATTTTCCTAATATCTTTTGTAATTTACCCATAAAAGGTTAAATCACTTAACCAACGACTGTGAAAGAGATCATATAAAGGCAAAGTTATTTTTATTGTTTATCCTCTAGGAAAAGTACAAAATAGCTAGGTGTCCCCTCTTGGAATCCTCTATTTTGAGGTGGTTGAACACTTGTCAAGGGTTGTAAGACATCTACAATGGTTATGACATTCGTTATTGATTATATGACAATATTTATGACAGAATCCTTACACAGGTGCTTGTGCATGAGAGATGTGTTATGAGAGTTGTAAGAGCGTCTATAAGATGCTATTTTGGGTGTTTTTGACTCATTTCAAGGAGATGCACATTTTTTTTTTGGGTGGTTTTGTAACATGTTGTTTGATGATACCATGGTGGTATTCATCCTTACAAATCTCTTTAAATTGGGGCCTTAAGCTAGAATTATTCATTTAGTCTTGTTCAGTTTCAAGATAAAAAAGTGTTGTCGAATTCTATTAAGGTCTACAAGAGAAGTGTATTGCTTTTGTAATTTTTCATTTGATTATTAATATGCTTACCTCTCTTTTTGTGGTGCATTTTTTTTCCGAAAGGGTTTCTCCACGTAAATGTGGTGTTTCTTGTGCAATGGTTTTCTTCTTGTTGTTTTGATTCTACAATCACTTTGATAAGGGTTACCTTAGTTTCAGATTTGAAAAAATATTCATTTAAATTTAATATTACAAGTTTTATTCACCTTGTTTTACATTTTTTGGTATCAGAGCTAATGGTTATGTTGAGGAAGGGACGCATTTATCTATAAATGTTGAAGGTTCTCCTAGAAGAGAGAGACCAATGGTTGCCAGTTTCAAAAGAAAAGAAACTGGAGGATTCTTCCTTGACAAATGATGAGTGGAAAAAGTTAAACAAGAAGGCATGGGTAACCATTCTATTGTGTCTTTCTAACTATATCCTCTTAAATGTCCCTACAGAAGAAACTGCATACAATCTATGAAGAAAAATAGGTGATATCTATCAAACTAAGAGTTTGTCTAACAAGCTTTATCTGAAAAGACGTTTGTATTCTTTGAAAATGAGGGATGGTGATTCTATTGATGAGAATTTTATTGCTTTTAATTTTATTTTAAGTCATCTTGCATCAATAGATGTTAGTAATGAAGATGAAGATAAATGTATTCTTCTACTTTGTTCTTTGCCTAATGCTTGGGAAAATCTAATTGTTGCCATAAGTAGTGGTGGTGCAGAGCCTAAAATGGACAATGTGATTCCCATACTTATTTCAGAAGATATGAGGAGAAAGGCCTTTAATATTGGCTCCCAAGATGCCTTGCATGTTCAAGGAAGGCTTGAGGAAAAAGGTCCTAAAGGGGATAAAAAGAAGGTTAAGTCAAAAGGGCGTTCTAAGACACCCAAAAAGAGTAGAGTGAAGTGTTTGAAGTATGGTAAAAGAGGGTATGTAAATGAGTGTAAAAAAAAAAGAAAAAGAGTAGCAAAGCTTCCATAGATAAGTCCTCGGATGATGGTGATTCTAATGCTTTATTTATTTCAAGTAACTCTATTAGTAACAATGCTTGGCTTGTTGATTTAGGTGCTTCCTACCTTATGAATCCTCACAAGGAGTTCTTTTATAAGTATAAAGAATATGATGGAGGAGAAGTTTTTCTTGTTGATAACACTTCAATGAAGATCGTTGGCAAAGGACGGGTAAATTTGTGTTTTGGTGATGGGAGGATTGTTTCCATCAATAATTTTGTACATGTTCCAGATCTTGCAAGAAGTTTACTTTCAATTTCTAAGTTATATGATTCTAGTAGTGGCTAAAGGATCTCAAACAGGGACTTTTTTTAAGCTACATGCTTCTACTTGTTGTAATTTAGCTTTTCTAACTAGGAATGAAAATGCATGTATGTTGTGGCACCAAAGATTGGGTCACATTGGTGGAAAAGGTCTTAAGACCATTCTAGATAAGAAACTAGCTAAGGGGATTTCTGATTATTCTGTTAGTAAGAGTGATTTTTATAAGCTCTAAGTTTTTGGTAAACATAATAGATCTTCATTTCCTAAAAGAGTTAATAAAGCCAAGAGACTTTTAGAGATTATTCATTCAGATGTATGTGGTCATGTGGATGTTGACTCTTTGAATAGATCTTGCTATTATACAAGTCTTGATTGAAAAATATAACACTTTAGATAATGTTACAGATTCTCTTAGAAAGTCGATAACCATAGATAAGTTCTATTGGTGCAGGAAGGCCATGGGCCTTGATCATTATACTTGATTTGTAGTTTGTATCTATATGGGGTGATTTACAATTTATGATGTTAAGTGGGAGAATGTTAGGATTTAGGCTACATCAACCTTGTAAATCCTTTATTTATTATTTTCCTAATATCTTTTGTAATTTACCCATAAGAGGTTAAACCATTTAACCAATAGTGGTAAAAGAGATCATGTGAAGGCAAAGTTACTTTTACTATTTGTCCTCTAGGAAAAGGACAAAAGATCTAGGTGTCCCCTCTTGGAATCCTCTATTTTGAGGTGGTTGGACACTTGTCAGGGATTGTAAGAGCATCTATGATGGGAATGAGAGTCATTATTGATTCTATGACAATATTTATGACAGACCTTACACAGGTGCACATGCATGAGAGATGCCTTGTGCCAATTGTAAGAGGCTATCTTGGGTGTTTTTGACTCATTTCAAGGAGATACACGTGAGTTTTTCTAGGTGATTTTGTAGCCTATTGTTTGATGATACCATAGTGGTATCCATCCTCACAAATCTCTATAAATTGGGGCCTTAAGATAGAGTTATTCATTCAGTCTTGTTTAATTTCCAAGATAATAAAATGTCAGATTTTACACAGTTCTACAAGATAATTGTATTTTTCTTTTAATATTCATTTGATTAATAATATACTTGTCTCTCTTTCTGTGGCAGGTTTTTTTCCCGAAAGGGTTTCTCCACGTAAATCTGGTGTTTCATGTGTAATGGTTTTCTTGTTTTTGTTTTGATTCTAAAATCATTTTGATAAGGGTTTATATTAGTTTCAAATTTTCAATAATATCCATTTATAGTTCATATTGAAATCTTTCTTCACCTTGTTTTACAACATTAATATTTCTCACATGTTGGAGTTTTGAAATCACTTTGAGATTTATGACATTGTAGAGAGCAACTCCTTTTGTATACACCATAATTCCTTTCATAAACATCATAACTTGAATCATAGGTTCCTTACACCAAACCACTATTTGAGTTTGACATGAAAATCAAATGCAATAAATTTTGAACAACAACTTTAGAAATTACTATCAAAAGATTCTAAATAGAAAAATAATGGGACTTGTCTTCTCCCATTCTAATTCATTCATAATCATTCCCAAATTGAATTTTTCTCAATAAGTTCTTTCATGCATAATGTAAAGATTATTTGATTCCACCAATAAAGAATGCACAAATTTCTAACTTTTTTAATTAAATGAAAAAAAATAAAATCTAAGAATTGCCTTTTAATACAATTATGAACTACATTCTTTTGCATTAAAATTCACAATGTTTACTTCCCTGAAAAAAATTGCCATAGTAATGGTTAAAAATGAGCATTTTAATATTTAAAACAATCAATTTAAACATATACAATGAATTCAATCAAAATTTGAAGCTATATATGACATACAAATCTAAGAAAAACAAGGAAAATATCTTCACCTTTGGAACATAAACAACATCATTTTTTTTTAATTCGATCCAAATTGGAGAAACAGTCCATATGAAATCCACTCACATTAACAATACTCTTATTTCCAATCCAATTCCCAACCCAAACAATCCTCCAATCAAGTTAATTCACTAATTTCCCCTTTTAGGAAATGGTCTTTTGGAGAATTTTTATAGAGAAGAGAATCAATAATCAAATGCAAGCCTTTTTTCTTTTATTTCTCATTTTCTATTTTTTTTTCTTTCTAGTTTTCCTTCACAATTTAGCAAACATCTTAAAATGCATAAATCCTTTCCCCAATTTCACAATAGTATTTAGCAAACAACTTAAAATGCATTAGTCCTTTCCCAAATTCCAAGGATAATAGTTAGTTCAAATTAATTTTCCAAGCAATCAAATATTTTCAAGTTACAATTAAATCTAACTAAAAATATTTTGAATAAAATTTATGAAGTAATCAACTTCCAATTTTTTTTTCTTTTCATTTATCTAATTTATCAAATGCATCAAACATCATTAACACACAATGATTTAACCTGAAAATAAAGGTTATATTCACATATTTAGGTGAAAAAATAATCCTATATTTGTACACTCAACTCACATGTCAAATGTACTTGCTCCATATAAAATAGCCAAAGCAATGCATAATCACATTGGGATACAATGTCATAAACATCATATAATCATTTCATGAGAAATAACTCAATATCAATACACATCAACCCATCATGGAAATGTGATAATCAAGTAAAATATAATATGCTAAGATTGTTGTAATAAACATCTATGATCTAGATATTTGTAAAGATAACATTGGAGTAAAGCAATATAAACATCCAGTCATAAAAAAATATAATATATGCATCTCAAAATATACAACATAATCCATATGTCATCAAAATAGTAGTGCATAAGGTCTCTCACACCCTCATAACAAACCTATAATAAAATAATCAAGCCCTCATAGTCACACTATTATACACACATCTCAATGCAAACAACAAACTAATAATCAACATGAAGAGGAATAATATGTGGCCCCTCTCTTCCTAATCTACACAAATGGGTGTTGGAGTTTTCGGAGACCTTTTGTGAAGGGTAGGATTGAACTCTTCCCATGTGCTAAATATTTTTTCATCTCTACCTTTATCTCCTATAAGGATAGAAATTTGGTGTTAGGAAAGTTGTGGGCTTGGGGGGAGCACTCTATCTATTAAGCCCTAGTCAACATCCTTTAATCCTCTTACTAAGCCACTAAATATGCACCTTATGTGTGTTAGATAGTTCAGATAACCGGAAGACAACTGAGAGGGGGGTGAATCAGTTGTCACAGATTATCAGAAGCATTAGCAATTTAAACTTTAATACTGGAACCCAAAACAATAATACCAGAATAGCGATTAATCCAATTAAGCATAAACAATAGACACAGAATAAATGCCATCCACACAACACCAAGATTTGTATGTGTAAAACCCGGTAAAGGGAAAAACCATAGTGGGAAGCCTACCCACAGTCAGATAATACTTCTGCAGTAAGTATGTGAAATTACAATGAAGGGGCCTGCACTTGCAGGAAAGCCAACAACCTAGAGCACACTTCTCATCGCAAAAGGAGTCTCACTGACTACATATAAATCCAAACTACAATCTGGAAAAGTGTTGAACTGCAAAAGATAGCATCTCCTATGCCAGAGTACAGTTTTGGTTAAGCTCAATACCGGAGGACTAAATCCTCTTTCACAAACCCAATTCGATCTCCAATAATTGACCAACTCCTCTGCCTGAATGATATTACATTATTCTCACATTACATTCCTTAACCATGACCTCTTACATTAACCATGATGATCTATAATGAGATCTTACATCTTATTTATACAAACCCTCAACCATAAACAATCAGGTTGACCACCAAACAATAAACCAATTACATAATTACAAACCATGTCGGCCTTAGGCCAAAACAAATAATATCCAACACATAAGACATCCCGAAAATACAAAAATAGGTCTTATCCACACATTACATTAATGTCGGTCCATAACCTAGATCAATCGGGACCAAGTATAGGTTCATACGCTTTAGCAATGATCTCCAAATGCTAAGTCTCGAACATGATCACCAACAGCATCCTGAAACTTCATTAGAAGTTGCACCAACACCAATTATGCAATGCATCAAAGATCTCTACCAAAACCTCTATCGATGCAACCCTCACCAGAACCAGAAACTAATCTTCTAAGTAAGCAGGATAGCATCCAATCACCAGACCAAAACCTACTGATCAAATATGAGTATAAGCATTATGAACAAGCCAATTCCATCACCAGATTATACCGGAGTCAACTGGATCATGACGGATCCAAGTTAACCAAAAACTACTCAACCTACCGGGACCAGAAGGGTGTCGGTAAAGCATCCAAACAGCTAGTGTTGATATCAATGACAAAAAATCAATGCAACACATAATCAATTCCACCAAATGGCCAACAATCTCTCCCTTTGGAATTGATGGAAACACTAGATGTGAAAAATATCTAAGTACCAAGAAACGTCAAACAAGTCTCCCCCTGTGGAAGACAGCCAACAATCTCTTGCATATAGCTCTGAATATCAATGACTCTCCCCCTTTAAATAATATCTCTGTAAAGTTCTGAATTTCTTTTTCACATCACTATCTCTCCCCCTTTGACATCAATGCCAGAAATCTGACAGAAATATCAAAGCAAAAAGCATAAGCCTCTGAATTTCAAAGTTGACTACTCCCCATGAGAAGTAGCATCCCACATCAGTGTCGAAATGAATAGTATCTCTGATAATGCATGTCGGACCGATGCCAAACCACATCAATCAAATCTTTGTTGGAGGGACACAAACCCCTAATCTGTCTCTCAGGTACTCAAATGATTCCTTGGATAAAGGTTTAGTGAAAATGTCTGCAATCTGTTATTTAGTGTTCACATAAACCAGTTTAACTTCATTTGCTTCCACCTTCTCCTTCAAAAAGTTATACTTGATAGATATGTGCTTTGTCTTAGAATAAAATACCGGATTCTTTGATATATCAATAGCAGCAGAGTTATCACAGTGAATAACTACCGGTGCATCACAATCCACCTTTATATCCTTCAACATTTGCTCCATCCATAAAACTTGTGTACAATTAGTAGAGGTAGCAACATGCTCAACTTCAGTAGTAGATAAAGAAGTACATGATTGTTTCTTGCTGAATCATGAAACCAACTTCTTTCCAAGAAAGAAAGCTCCACCAGAAATACTTTTCCGGTCATCAACATCTCCAGCCCAATCAACATCTGTATATGCACATAAAGTAAAGTTATCATTCTTAGGGTACCATAAGCCATATTCTTATGTACCTTGCAAGTATCTAAAAATCTTTTTCACCGCCATCTCATGATTTTCTCTAGGATCGCTCTGAAATCTTGAAACAATACAAATAGCATTCATAATGTCGGGCCTAGTCTGAGTCAAATAAAGTAGACCTCCAATCATAGATTTATATCTTGTAGGATTTATCGAAGCAGAAAAATATTTCCTTGTCAATTTCTCACTTGTAACCATAGGTGTACTTACCGGTTAAGAACCTCCCATAACAAATTTCTTCAACAATTTCTTATCATATTTAACATGACAAATAAAAACACCTTTGTCAATCTAAGTAATCTGAAAACCTAAGACAAATTTCATCTCACCAATCATAGACATCTCAAATTCTTTCTCCATATTCTTAAAAAATTCTATGCACAATTTATCTTCACCTCCAAAAATAATGTCATCAACAAATACTTCAACAATCAGTATATCATCATCAATGATTTTATAATATAAATTACTGTCAGCACTGCCTTTAATAAAACTAAGCTTCAAAAGATATTTATCCAACCTTGCATACGAAGCTCTAGGTTCTTGTTTCAATTCATATAAAGCTTTCCTTAACCTACAAACTATATCTGTATCATCTGATAGTGAAAAACCATCAGGTTGCTCAATATAAACTTCCTCGTCAAGATCCCCATTCAAGAATGCACATTTAACGTCCATCTGATAAACCTTGTAGTTTTTATAAGCAGCATAGGCAAGAAATAATCTTATAGCTTCAATCCTAGCTACCGGTGCAAAAGTTTCTCCATAATCAATTCCTTCCTTCTAAGAATATCCTTTACAAACCAATCTAGCCTTATTCCTTATAAATTTACCATTATCATTCAATTTATTCCTATAAACCCATTTAGTTCCAATAACATTTTTCTTTTTAGGTCGAGGAACCAAAGTCCATATGTTATTTTTCTCAATCTGATCTTGTATATGGTGAAAACGGATAACAATAACAACAAGATTGAAAGGCTAAATGAATTCAACCACCAAACCCTAGCCTAACAACAAGAAAGATCCACCATAACACATGAAGATTACCTAAGACAATGCAAATCACATGAAATCACAAAGATGATACCATCACATGTCCAATAGGGTTTTGATCTCCATTCTTCCTATCTCCATTGATCTTGCTTGATATATTTGCTCTCAGATTTTATGTGCACAAGAGCTCAACAAAGAACGGAATGTGGTTGCAAGTAGGATTGTAGTGTAGTCAAAATGATCATTAGGGTATTAAGTCATTAGGTCATTAGGGTTTGATAATGAAGAAGGCATCTCCTTAAATAGAAGACACAATATGAAATGGAGGGATAAGATTGAGAGGTGCAAAAAAGGAGGTAGGCTAGGATTAGAGGGTAGGTAGAAGAAATAGTAAAATAATGAAAGAGGTAGGTAGTGTAGGAATTAAGAGATGAATGACATGTGTCATGTGTAGAAAAAGCTAATGAATTAATTAAATAAATAAAGATTTATTTAATTAATAGAAGAAATGAGATCAATTAAATAAATAAATATTTATTTAATTTAGGAAAATGATAATTTAAATAAATAAATGTATTTATTTAAATGAGAAATAAGGCTAGAAGAGGATAAATGAATTAATTAAATAAATAAAGATTTATTTAATTAATAGAAGAATTAGGCTTAGGTAATTAAATAAATAAAATATTTATTTAATTAGACATGACAATTTTAGGTGTCTACAGATCTAATTCTTCTTCCATAGCTTTTAACCAAAATTCATCTTTACATGCCTCAACTACTGATACTGGTTCAACTTGTGAAATTAAACATACCTCATTAGTTGTCAGTCTTCTTCTTGTCATTACTCCATTCCTCTTATCCCCAATGATTTGATCTTCAGAATAATTCAATCTCACACACCTAGGAGTCTTCTGACTCTCTGTTCCTCTTCCCTGTTCTTCAGTTACTGTAGAATTCTCTGATGTTGTCGGAGTAACTGGTTCAATTCTTTATTCCGGTAAAGGTGCTATTGGTTCAGATATAATGATTTCCACTGTCAGTTCCTTCTCATAAATTCTTATTTGACTTTTGCTCAGCTCATCTACTTTGACATTAGCACTCTCCACTATTCTCTGCAATCTCTTATTATAGCATCTATATGTTTTGTTTTCAATAGAATAACCAAAAAATATGCCTTCATCACTTCTAGGATCAAATTTTCCAATAGTATCATCTCTTCTGATATAACATTTACTACCAAAAATTCTGAAATACTTAACTGCAGGTGTATTGCCAAACCATAATTCATAAGGTGTCTTACCAGTTTCTCCTTTGATATGTACTTTGTTGAATAGGTAAACCGTTTTACTAACTGCTTCTCTCCAGTAGATATGAGGTAGACTTGCTTCCATCATTATTGTTCTAGCAGCATACAAGATAGTTATGTTTTTCCTTTCCACAACTCCATTCTGTTGAGGTGTCTGGGGAGCAAGAAATTGTCTTTTTGTACCATGCTTGTCACAAAAGTTATTAAAATCACCGAATGTAAATTCTCCACCATGATCTGATCTCAAACATTTAATCTTCAATCATGTCTCAGTTTCCACTATAGCCTTGCAGATTTTAAACTTTTCAAATGCTTCAGATTTTTCTCTCAAAAAAGTAAACCACATCATTCTAAAATAATCATCAATGATTAGCATGAAATATCTATCACCATGAAAACTTTTAACTCTAGCAGGGCCACACAAATTAGTATGAATAAGATCAAGAACATCATTTGATTTATCTGGTATACTACTAAAAGAGGTTCTGACTTGTTTACCCATTTGACATTCTTTACATACTGGATTATAGGGCTTCATAATCTTAGGTATATCTCTAACAACCTTAGTTGAATTGATCTTCACAATGCAATCAAAATTCACATGACACAGCCTTTTATGTTATAACCAACTCTCGTCAATCTGTGTAATCAAACATGTTTTCTCACCGGAGTTCAAATGAAATATGTTACCTTTTGTCTATGTACTGGTTGCAATCTCCAAGCCATATTTGTTAATGATTTTGCATTTACCATCCTTGAACTATAATTGAAATCCCTTATCTACCAATTGTCCTACACTCAAAAGATTATGCTTCAAACCTTCAACATAATAAACATTGTTAGTATTGTTCTTACCATCTAATGATATAGTTCATTTTCCTTTAATCATACATGTCTTGTCATCTCCAAATCTAACCAGTCCACCATCAAATTCTTGCAAAGACGGAAATTTTCCTTTATCTCCAGTCATATAATGTGAACAACCACTATCAATTACCCATTCATCCTTATCCTCAATTTTAGCAGCAAGTGCCTTCTCCTCGAGTACATTCTCTTCCAGTGTCGGATCATCTTCCTTGATAGCCAAGAATACCCATTCTTTCCCATTTCTGGATCCACTAGCAGAGTCTTTTGTCGGTTCATCATCTGAATCAGTAATGCCTTCCTCATCTGCTATGTAGCATGATTTGTCTTTGTTTTTCTTGAATTTATACTTGTTCTGATATCTAGGGTTAGGTTTAAATGATCTTTTAACTCTTTCTTCAAATCTTGAATTCCTTTTAGGACATCTAAATGCAAAATGACCAATATTATTACATGCAAAACATTTAAAAGGTGTTTTTCCTTCATACTTACTTCCTACCGTTCCTTTCGATACTCTTCTAGCAAATAGTGCTTCAAATCGCTCAAACTCATCATCTTCTCTCTTCATATCTTCTGATTCCTTTGCATATAAATCTTTCCAATCTTTCTTACTAGTTGTAGATGTAGATGCATGAAAAGCAGGTTTAGTCTTCACAACTCCAAAAGATCCAAATTCCTCAAGCTCAAAAGCAGATAGTTTCCCAACCAAAGTATCTTTGTTGATAGATGTATTAGCCATAGTTCTCAACTCATTAATAGCAATAGCCTTCATTTTGTAAGCCGGTGGTAGGGCTCTTAGGACTTTAGAAACAATTTCATCTTCGCTCACAGTTCCACCACAACATTGAATTCTCATAACAATCTCATTTACCCTTTCCATGAATGCAGTAATCCTTTCATCTTCTTCCATCTTCAGGTTCTCATATCTCACCTGGTACCATCAAGTTTAGTAATCTTCACTGTAGGGTCACCTTCATTAAGAGTCTGTAACTTATCCCATATATCCTTTCCAGATGATTTGTCTGTTAATCTCATTATTTGTTGATCAGACAGTGCACACATGAGGGCTTCTCTTGCTCTACAATCATTCTCAAGATCCTTGTCCAGGTTTTCCAAAGGAGGATTGCTAGATCCCGGATTAAAGGGTGTGACACCATTCTGTGTGATCTCCCAAATCTCATTGCCAAGACATCTCAGATGAGTCTCCATCTGAATCTTCCATATTGTGTAATTTAATCCTTCAAGCCTCGATATATCCCTTCGAAAGATAGCTCCAGAAGAACTGGATGCACTTGAACTATTAGTCCCCATAGGATCTTCCTCAAGCGATTAATCTTTCTGCAGAGAGGACCAAAGATCTGATACCAATTGTTAGACAATTCAGATAACCAGAAGACAACTGAGAGGGGGGGTGAATCAGTTGTCACAGATTAGCGGAAGCATTAGAAATTTAAACTTTAATACTGGAACCCAAAACAATATTACCAGAATAGCAGTTAATCCAATTAAGAATAAACAATAAACACATAATAAATACCATCCACACAACACCAAGATTTGTATGTGGAAAACCCGGTAAAGGGAAAAACCACAGTGGGAAGCCTACCCACAGTCAGATAATACTTATGCAGTAATTATGTGAAATTACAATGAAGGGGCTTGCACTTGCAGGAAGGCCAACAGCACACTGCTCATCACAAAAGGAGTCTCACTGACTACATATAAATCCAAACTACAATCCAGAGAAGTGTTGAACTACAAAAGATAGCATCTCCTATGCCAGAGTACAGTTTCGGTTAAGCTCAATACTGGAGGACTAAATCCTCTTTCACAAACCCAATTCGATCTCCAATGATCGACCAACTCCTCTGCCTGAATGATATTACATTATTCGCACATTACATTCCTTGACCATGACCTCTTACATTAACCATGATGATCTACAATGAGATCTTACATCTTATTTATACAAACCCTCGACCATAAACAATCAGGTCGGCCACCAGACAATAAACCAATTACATAATTACAAACCATGTCAGCCTTAAGCCAAAACAAATAATATCCAACACATAAGACATCCCGGAAATACAACAATGGGTCCTATCCACATGTTACATTAATTTCGGTCCATAACCTAGATCAACCGGGACCAATTATAGGTCCATATGCTTTAGCAATGATCTCCAAATGCCAAGTCTCGAACATGATCACCAACAGCATCCTGAAACTTCATCAGAAGCTACACCAACACCAATTATGCAATGCATCAAAGATCTCCACCAAAACCTATGTCGGTGAAACCCTCGCCAGAACCAGAAACCAATCTTCTAAGTAAGCAGGATAGCATCCAATCACCAGACCAAAACCAACTGATCAAATATGAGTATAAGCATTATGAACAAGCCAATTCCATCACCAAATTATACCGGAGTCAACCGGATCATGCCGGATCCAAGTTAACCAAAAACTACTCAACCTACTGGGACCAGAAGGGTGCCGATAAAGCATCCAAACAGCGAGTGTTGAGATCAATGACAAAACATCAATGCAACACATAATCAATTCCACCAAATCGCCAACAATGTGGGTTAGAATTTTGAACCTCCCTCTACAATTTTAGGAGCCTCCATGCTATGAGGCCATCGGTAACTTTATGGGTCACTTTTTGAAAGTCGATGATTCTAGTTCTTTCATGGGACACTCCACTTTTGCTCACATTTTGGTGGAAGTTGCAATCTCTAATCCCCTTTCGTAGAGAGGTGGTTTTGATGGTTGAGGATAGGCCTCATACACAACCTCTTGATTATGAGGGCCTCCCCTTATGATGTCAATACTACTTCCACATTGGTCACCTAGCTACAAATTATCCTCTCTCACGTCACAAGGGTCCTACTACATGGTGGAACGATGCTATTGATGAACATTTAACCATCAATGCTTCTCATCCGTTGGGTGACTCCAAATGATGATGTGTCTCTTGCTTCTGATGAGGCTCTTACAAAACCTCTTGCCCCTCCTCTACAAACTAAGTTGCCTTCAGAATTTACTCTACAAACTCATGTGCTTCCATTCTCTAGTGCAACACAAATTCTTATTCCTCCCAAGATGTTAATGAACCTCTTGTTGTTTTTGTGACCTCTTCGTGCCTACTAGCCCCTGTTGGTGAACCTCTTGCCCAATGTGTGCACCCTACTTTGCTTGTTTCTCATGTTCAACGTCAGTCTTTGGTGGAAGATTTTCCCCCTCTTCCACCCTATGCTTCATGTGTTGATAGGCTCTCGATGGGGATTTCCCCTCATGCTTCCCCTTATAATGGTGTTCTTGATGATAGTATTCCTTGGACTATTGTTAGTCATGGAGGAAAGGTTTTTCTTCCTCTTCCTTGAGTTGTGGGCAAAAGTCCAACCCACTCTTGATGTGGGTTGTCTTTTTTCTATAACAAGTTTGTTCATGGTTTGGGACATGTGAGTGGTCAATTAATGACCTATGGAAAGTTGTGTGTGGCCTATTTTTGGCTTGCATTTCTTTCCTTTGGGTCTTGTTGTTGTAAAGAGTTGACACCCTAGTTTGTTACTTAATTAATCAAAATAAAATAACCTTAGATCAACTAAGAAAATCATCATGTAGTTTCATAGGAAATCATCATCTTCTAGATCATGAAGAATAGAACTATCAAACAAAAAAAATAGGACTAGGCATTAAATGAAATTAGTAAACATGTATTAGTCTTGATTAAGATAAGCAGCAAAATAAGGGTGTTGGCCCTTTATACAAACAACTCGTAGGCAACAAAAAGAAAAGAAGCAAAACAAGGGTGCAAACCCTTAACTTACCTAGGTCTGACAGACCTTTAACAGCAAATCAAGACCACTGCTAAAAGCCTACCAAACCATCAACAACCCAAAACCCCAACTCAAGAGTGGGGAGAGACCCCCAAAGCTTTACCAGGAGTTTGGAGGCAAGGGCGCGAGAGCTTACCCTTTCGCTTGCGACAAACAACGGTCCAAGCAATATTATTATTAGGAACATCAAGAGAAGGATCAAGCAAGGAAACCCCTACAAAGACATTGTCTACAACAAGAGAAGACTGTTATTGCAGAACCACAATAGGAGAAGAATCGCCAAGAGTAGATCATTGTTGCAAAATCGGAGTAGCAGGTGGAGGAGCCTCGAGGCCAATGGAGGTCACATCAGTAGCAATAAGAGGGCCAATAGGGGCCTCAATAGCAGTAAGAGGCAGAACCTCAACCCGAGAGGAGTCACCATCCTCCTGTGAGGAGTCATCAAAATCAGGAGCCTTGACAGTCAAGTGATCAACCATGCATCTTTCCACCAAGTAGCAACACCTCTGCGACAAGAGAGAGAACAGTTTGAAGGTAAGTGGCCCATCGAAAAGCATCTCCGGCGACAAAAGGGGAGGCCCTCATAATCTAACGATTTGAGCCCATGGCCTATACCCAACCATAAGAACCACACCCTCAAGGAGGGGCATAGAGATGTCAATGTCGATTAAAATGCAGGCAAAAGAAAAATAACCCATGGAAGTCATGAAATCATCAACTTTCAAGAAACAACCAATAGAGTTACCAATGGCCTCATAACAAGAATGCTCCCATAAATGAAGGGGGAGGTTAGGAAGGCGAACCCATACCGGACACACATTTAGTGGTTGGGTAAGAGGATTAAAAATTGTCCAAGATTTGACAAAGAGAATTAACTCCCCAAGCCCACAACTTGCCCAATACTAAGTCATGATCATGAGAAGAAACAAAGGAAGCAATGAAAAAGCCTTTAGCACAAGGGTAAAGCTCAATGCTACTGGCAACTAAAGGCTTCCACGAATCACTTACCCAATGATGGAGGTCTGAGAGAGAAGGCCAAAAACCAATAAATCTACATACTAACCCGCAACATCCATAAAGTCAACATTTTCAATCACATCTTGGCCACAAACCACCATAGGGGAGGTTTTGGCACAAGAAAGAGGTCAAAATCTCCCTTTGGGAGGAGCAATAGATCTGACCAAACCTACAAAACTATGCCCGCCAACAATAGACTTAACACCAGCATTAACTAGATCGTCGTCAACAACAGTGGCAGCAGCGGCATCACCAAGAGCAACCACAATACCAACACCCACAAGATGGTCGACGGCACCATTCTCGTTGAACACAACAGCAAAGGACTGTTGAGCAAGAAGGGGAGGGTCATGGGAAGCAAAACCAACGAGGACAAATAGATGCAAACTGGAGGCACCCATGGTAACAATAGAAACCACTAATGATTTAAAACTGGATTGGGCAAGAGAACGTGTATTAGTCATGATGACCAAATACTTTGATTTTTAAATGCTTCTCTTCATAAGTAGAAGTCATAAAAGAACTATCTGGGGGGAAAATGGCCTTAGAAAGGGCTATGTACCCACACAAACAATTCACATCAAACATAGTTTAGAAAGTACAAACACATGTATAGTATTCCTTGATCCTACTTAGAAGTAGTCTATGTACATAGCTTAGTGAACAAAAGAGGTTCCTAGTATGCAAGTGCTGAGATATAGGGTTGGAAAAGTGTCTCAAAAAATTAATATCAAATTAAATATTTATTTGAAATCCATACTTCAAGAGAATCATTCAACTACAAATAAGGGTGAAATCTCTAAGATAAATTACAAGATAAAACATATTCATTATACCCTCGAAAGAATCTTGGAAGGATTGCTTGAATCCTCGAGGCTTTAGGTCAAATTTCAAGGCAAAACTCAAGCCTATATTTGATGAGTATATATACTTAAATATACTCATAAAATATGATGACTTTGGTGCACTCCCAATAGGTAAGTGTAGCATTCAATCAATGACTCAAGACTCAAGTGGTCCTAATGAGTCTAAGACTCTAACTAGACCATATACCTATCTTTTATGACAATATGCCTATCCCAGATGGATAGAGGAACACTTGTGCCATATGGATTGCAACTTCTTGAGCACATTTTAAGGTATTAAAATCATTCATCTTATTTTTAAGTGCATCTAGATCATGTGATTTTATTTTTTTCAATCCTAGTCCTAGTTTACATGTGTTTCCATTCTTTAGTTTGTGTTTTCAAGTTGTCTCTAGTACTATTGTCAATTTCAGCTTGTGCGTGTTGATTACTTGTAGATTAGGCTGGCTAATTTGATCTAAAGAGCATTAATTTACTCTATTTTACCATGCACATTTTAACAAAAGAATTTAACTCCCACTACCCATCTTTTTATTTTCTTTCACTTTTACGCATCCTCTTATAATTTCATTTTAGATATTTATTAAATCATCTCTCCGAGCAAAGAATCTTTGTGCCAATTCCTATCTTAATAGTAAGTGCAAACAAGTGAAAGCGTTTGAGCCCTTAAAAATGCTACACCCAACAAGATGTCTCTCAACATAATTTTGTGTTCATGAAAATAAAATATAGCTTTCTAAAATTAGACCCATTTAACATGCATAGATATAATTATTTGTAGAATACAAATGAATACAAATTAATTATATAAAGAAAAAAGAGACTAGAGGACAAATATCACAGCCCCAGATTACATTCAGCATTCTTACTTAAAGAAGCATGTGTGCTAAGTAGGTCTCTTACCTTTTAATTATGACCAATGCCATTAATGTAATGACCACTAATGGGGTTATCTTGAGATTACTTTTAAAAAATGCAGACTGAATCCCACAGAAATTAAAATGCAACACTAAAGTCATTAGTAGTGTGATATAAGTGAACTACTAATGAACCAATCCATAGGTTAATAAAAGGCATGGGTGAGCAATTAAGACTCATTCCCGTTTCACTGTGCAAGTGGTGCTAGAGAAGGTGATTTATGACATGCTTCCTACTAGGAACGTGGGAGGCCTAGTGTAATCTTAATGGCAGCAATCATATAGAAAAAATTAGCCATGAAGACAATTGTAATTAGAACGTTAAAAAAGTCCCTCTTCATGAGAAGAATCCAAAAGGTTAAACAATGACTAACTAATTACATATTTTTTTTAAGAGATTTCATTGTGGAAGTACTTTTGATATTCGAATCATAACCTCAATATATGGTTTTCTTGAGTAGTCATTTCCCTCATAAGCTTTCAAATTGCAATGTATATTGCTGATGTAATCCACAAAGCGTAAATGTAGGGCCTATACTTTTGGTATAAAAGCCAAACGTTGATAGAAAAAGATATTTGAATAGCTTTTACTTTACAACATCTTACACTATTATACAAAGAAAGAAAAATTGAAGAAGCAGTTATTAATGTTTAAAATCAACAGTGGTTCTAGTTTTTAACCATGGAATTTTGATCCATCAAACCTCTCAAAACTCCGAAAGTTATTTTCCTCCTGTTAGAGATATAGGAAAATGTTGCTCATCTGAAGAGTGCACCGTGCCTATTATTTTCAATTTTTTCACTCCCTTGAAACATCTTCCTCTAAGTTCTCACGGAAGGCATTTCCTTCGCTGTAAGACACACCCTAACTTGATTAGTTGAAAACAGTATGAGTTCAAATGATGTTTTTAAATAGATGAAGAAAAACTAGTAAACATAAAGTTGAAGACTTCTAACTTACTTGTCTTTCAATTTCATATGAAGACTCCACTAATTTCCTCTTCAAAATGGACTTTTCATGCTCACAAGTCATGTTTTGTTCGTCATTGGTATCTAGATGGATTAATAATATGCACAAGAGCAGAAAATATCATATGAAAGGGAATTCATCAGTCTTAGTTATCAAAGTACAATTTTATTGATGAAAATATATATAAAGCTTTGTTTCGAACTTTTGAGTCCACTTTCAAAACCAAACAATAGTTTTAAACCAAACGACCGATGATGGCAAATTAAATATACAAATAAATGGAAAAGGAAGTTTGTCAGTATTACATGCAACATAAAATTTTGTGTTTGGAACTACAATCCATCACACCCTATCAATATTTTTCATTTATGATTTCTTAGTTCAGATTCAAAACTTGATATACATGCATAGCAGCAAAAGACGTAGAAAGATAAGGACACATGAACACAACTTAAAGTAAATTTAAACATAGTACTCACAAGGAGGGATGGAGAGGAGAAGGAGAGAGAGGGAGAGCAAAAGGGGGAGTTGGGGGGGAACAAATCTACAAGGTTATGTAGTGTGGTAAGTCAACAAGTGTAAAATTGAATGACCATAATATGGATTGTGGAAACCTAATATCATTGATCAAAATATCTTTGATTAAGGGATAGGTTCGAAACATATTAAGGAAAATAGTGTACTATGGCTTCCTCGTCCCTCCCAGCATCTGAAGCTTAACTTGATGTTGTGGCCAAGGCCAACCCTGCTAGGCCATGCAGTTTCAACTTAAATCGATATGCTATTTGGATACCAGAATTGGCACCAATAATCAAGCAGAGGTCACGACCATGATGAAGAGTATAAAAGCTATAATTCAAAAGAAGAGGAAAACTTAATGTGGAAGGGGACTCCTAAATCCTTGATCAGTGCAATAAAAAGTCCAAGAAAATCTAATCTTGAAGATTAAAAATGACAGTAGATGAGGTGAAACAGCTAATCTTGAAGTGGTAATTGGATTCTTTCATTTCAACAGAGATACAAAAAGGTTATAGATTTGGCTGCAAATATGGGTGTTGATCTGTACAAAAAATCAGTACTTTAGAAAACAGTAGAATAACCCTTTTCGGATGGTTCCTGAGGTTTTTAGTTGGGGATGCAAAATCTATCTTACATGCTGCTCTCCTCTGCATTAATCCTAAGCACTAATGCACCTAAGCTTGTCACCTTCATTATCCCTAACAGTCCCCTAATCCCCAATTCCTCTAAACCTATTTCCATCACCCTATCAACCTGACAATCATTTCCTCAATTGTGCTCTGCAAATTTTGTGTCATTATTTGCACCCATTTCCAAAATTTATATAGAAAAAAATAATTCTGATTGCATGCGTATTGAAGTACTGTGGGCTTATATTCCACCCATTCTTCATTACTTTACTTTGTTACTTTTTGTAAAGTTAAACTTACAGAGTTCAAAAAATTGGACTCCAGGCCAAAAGCTTGACTCAGACCCCAGACTTGAAATACATAAATTCATAAAATGAACTTAATTAATATGCAAAATATCATTCAAGGAGAATGAAAAGAATTTAATTCTTGCATAAACTAAGAAAATTGTGAAATCTTGTTTGAATCAACAGAAATGGAAAAATATTTGAAAAATGAAAATAAAATGAATTTAAGAAATATTTTTGAAAAAAACAAAATCTGCTAGCTGGAGAGTTTTTAGGTCAATGATTACTTGCCAAAAACTCAATAGCCAAATTTCTGGTGAGTAATTCACCAAATTTTTTGGCTTACGACTACTTGTGGGTTTTTAAAATGTCACTACCATAGAAAATAATCTTTTGAGCTTCAAGAGATCGTTTTGTAAGAAGGCCCTAATGACACCATGGATTTTGTACTTTAGATGGGCCATAATCTTGTAAGGCTAGATGACTTTTCATTACATAGAGAAAGGCTTTAATTTTCAAATAACTAAGGGATTAAAAGACAGAAGAAATATATGCTAACAGAGACCACATTGGGGTGAAAGAATGAAAAACACCAAATCCAAAACTAAAGCAAATAACTACCTCTTGTTGGGTGAATCATATGCAGATATCATAAGGTCACTTGTATGTATCCTCTGAGTTCTGCTCCATTTTATAGACATGTAGGGTTAACTATTTGTGACTGAGTCAAGGTCGACCCTGACATACCTACTTTTTATGATTCATATATTTTTATTTTATTACTGTGTTTTAACTCTGTAACTCATTGGACAACACAACAGAGGAGATCAGAGAGGGTCAACACATTTGTGGGTAACTCAAGAGAATTTCCTTCGTTATATTATCATCCTATAGACTGAGAACTTTAGATATTCGTCACATTTCTAGACAGCATAGGTACAGTCGGATCCCTTTTGCATGAAGCAACATTAGGTCAAGCTCGATAAGAGGATGGAATAGGATGCACTTTCCTATGCATTACAGATATCAAATAAGGATAAAACCAAAGGGAAAGTAACATCAAACAAAGATACATATGTTATTATTCACATAACTAGACTACCTACTTATTCTATCGTTATCATTCATTTTCACTTTCCTACCACCAAGAAAAAGGAGAATTGTAAGAATGAAAGAGTATTAAACCTTGTTAAGGCAACCAAAAACATGTTTGAATTGAAGCTCGATATCAAAAGAGTAATAAGTGAGATTAAGATTGTATTCTATCGTACATCTTTCTTGATTATCTCTCAGTTTCATTTGGTATCAGTTCTTAGTTCTTACCATAGTAGTACGTTGAAAGAATCCTGATCCGCTCCAATGGCTAGTAATAACACAATAAAAATGTCAAACATAGTACAGCAAATTTCCATAAACCAGGAAAGATATTAATTCATAAATGACTAATGCAAAGATGTTCTTTCAAAGGGCATAATAATGAGAACTAAAAGGACATAAGAAAGAATATGCCATAGCAGGAACATAAGTAAAGCCTCTACTATACCCACTATAATCAAGTCAAAATTTGGATTTTCCAAATGTCAGAAAGTACAAAATTGCTAATGCTAAAATCATCGAAAGAGAATACCATCACAAAAATTCCTTCCCGACGAGTAGGGAGCTCCTCTAATCTTTTTAGAGTATCATCTCCTTTGGTCACTTTTCCAAAAACTGCATACTGGAAGAAAACATGAAACAAACCATTTGAAAATTTAGGGATCTATTTACAGTGATAATAAATTTTGTTTAGTGACTTTATAAGTGATAAAAATAGTAAATTGTTGAACCTGGCCATCAAGATGAGGTGCATCCCCTAGAAGAATAGAGAATGATGATGATGCACTATCTGGGTCACTATACCTGGCAACCAGAAGAAAACAGGATGAAGTACTCATAACCAAAATGGAAAGAGCTACTAGAAGAACAATGAACTCTATGAGAACATCAGTGCAAGAAGTCCACATCACTGAAGATCTATAGCTTTAACACCATGTAGCTCATTTGGAAGCGAGCTATTTTTCTTTTTCCTAAGTAGAGTAACCAAACCCTCTTTTAATATCCTGCAGGATACATTAAACGGTTTAAAAGTATCACATCTAATTGTCCCAAGGTAAGCCATATTGTCAATATGCTCAGAGAAGCAATACTTCATTTAATCACCAAGAAACTTGGAAACATGGTAAACGATGAACAACACTAATTTGCCACTCATTACATCATTACTCGTAAGTTTTTGGCTCATCTCTTAGGATACGAAGTTAAAGATAGAAGCTCTTCAATTTTGATGATTAAACTTATCTTGAAAAATATCTATTCTAATTTTCAATCACCATTCTAACTTCTTCTTTTGGAATCATAGTTTTGAAAGGAATTTAGTTGTATGATCCGATATCTAATGCATTAAACTCTTCAAATCTCATACGCTTCTGAGAAATATTCCCCCTGCAAGTTGAAGGCCCAGGATAGTTTAACACTTAAAAACAGCTCACATGACAACATTGAATTTGTTGAGGGAAGCACAACTTTCAAATCCTAGAGAGCTACTACTGCCAACTATTTCAAGCCAGGAGCAAAGTGAGCACTAGTTCCAACACATTTTGACAATAATAAAAAATTATTATGAACATGTTCCATCACTTTTGGAGACAAAATCAATCATCCCAACAATTGATTTTACCTGGCAAGGCACCTTCAAAATGAATACAAAAGCATGCTGCATTTCAATAGCATCCTAGATGCTGAAAAATTGGATATTTGTTTGCATAGTTGGAAGCTTCTTTCTGAATGAAACAACTCAATAATACCAAAAAACATTAAGGTCAACAAAGTGCACATGGAGGACCATGCCCTGACATGCTTGTGTGCTACCTAGTCAAAAATAATAATATTTGACTACATTTAGAAAAACATTATGCCCCCTGGATATTGTAAAGAACTCAATGAAGTGGCACTTGCATATTCACCTAACTGCAGACCAAACAGTTTGAGATAGATTTGACATGTCCATCAACTCAATTACTATAAAATCTTCAAGTTAAAGTTTATTGATGAGTTTTTAACATGCCTACAGACAGAGCTGGATCCCCAAAATGTAATCTCTCTTCAACAAGCTTTCCAATTTGAAAATTGAAGTTTAGAAGCAACTTGCATCAAAAGTTTTGGCAAATTCATACCACCAGATAGCTATAAAGAATTTTGAACATCTTCTACTTATTCTTCCTTTTCAACCACTTATTCTCAGTTGCATTACAAACGTATATTCCATGGAGTTGCATCCCCGCTCCTTGTTTCCCTCTCCGCACATTATTTTCCAACTCAAATACTGTACTAGAAAAAGTTTTAGGGACTTCTCGGTGCCACATTTTTCAGTTCCCAAATTTCTCTGTTCCACCATTCCCTTCCTCCCTTGCCCCCACACGTCACCCACAAAAATTAATAACCCAAGATAAACAGCAACAAGTATTGCAAAGATTGTAATTATCACAGATCTTGTCAACACAAATGAAGTATGCCTTGATCCATAGTACACAACATCAATATAGCATGACCAAAGTGTAACTGGAATTCAATCACCCAGTTTTAAAATGGGAAAAACTTGACTTAAAAATTGATAAAAATAGAGAAAATTTAGCTTTTGTTATTTCCTCTCAAATCTAAAAAATCAGATTATAATCATAATACATTAAAAATAGAGATTGGAATTAAATAAAATACATTGAAAATAGAGATTAGAATTAAACATCATACATTAAAAAAAATCCAATTATAAAACACAAGTAGAAATTTTATAAAGAATTATTTTATTTTTACCTATGAGAATTTATGTACAAAATATATGGTTGGCCATAAAGTGCAAGTGCTACAGTAATTGAACACAACGTAATATTTTAGTGGTGACCCAATGTTTTATACCAAACTCTCATCAACATATGACAAGAAAGAAAAACCCTCATTGGTGTTTAAAATTTTGAACCCAAAAAAATCATATATTCTATGTTATACTTGAGAATCCTCTAGCCTTAACCCGGACTAAAAGTTGTCTAAGCTTCCTGCGCTTTTTTTTTTTTCTTCTAAATGTAAAAAATGAACCAATAAAAGGAGAGGTATAACTAAAAAAATTTAGAACCACTTTGTATAAAGATTAGGATGGTGATTACTTGGGGTTGACTGCAAGTTTTTGGAGTGTAATGCTTCTATGCTTTGATCAGTAACATGGAGAATAAAATAAGAAAAACAGTTGCAACTAAATGGCTGAATAGAATGTTCAACTAATGATAGTAAACAATCCCAATACTCCAAATGCAAAACCAGTCCTGACAAATACCGAACAGTCCAATTACAGAGTATAAAAACCAAAGTATAATCATCAGCAATCTACTTTTTATAGGAAAACAAGCTAGTCTGAGAAAAAAAGTCAGAAAAGACGAATGTATTATCGACAGTATTACATTTAAAGTTAAGCATGTTATAGTACATGAGTAAGTTGTAACCACAGAAGTATGTATCATCCTTCTCTACTGATACCAGAGATGGCATATGAAACTGGAAAAGTTGGAAAACAAAATTACAAAGCTCATCCAACACATGATCTGAAAGGTCATTTTGTTCGATGTAAGTGTCAAGGCTGATCCACACAAGCAAGATTATAAAGCTTTACACATCCTGAATGGATGAAATACAGTGCAAAATTTTCACAGCAGCTATAAAATAAAGACACTAGTTTACCTTCCCATTGAAAGAATACCCCGGACATGTTTCACATCACTAAATTCACCAACAATAGTTTTCTCTCCTTCCTTCTGTTGTTCTGCATTTAAAGGAACCTCTCTACCACTTACAACATCAGCCACTTGAGCAACAAATCCCTTATCGACCTGCATTACATCCAAATATCAGGCTCAATGATATATATGATTACACCCTCATTCATAGTGACAGAATTTTTCAAATCATTTAAACTGAGATTAAAAAAAGAAGCAGAATGCATATTACCCGAAAAAAGTGATTGGAATTATAGCATCCAAGCCGCACAAGCTTATAAATGTGTTCGACAGTTTTAGGGGCAACGTCATGGTAAAAACCAAACTCAATGTCACCATATGTAGTCTGTACAAATGTATCAGAAACCACTAGCAAAATTAAGAGACTAAATCACAAATAACTCCATCAGTATTGAAGCCACTAAAATCTGCCATATTCAAGATTAAATATGTAAATCAAAATCTACAAGCACAACCACATAGAATCCTACATAACAAATTAGACCATCCCTTGATAACAAGATATAGAATAAAAACAAAGATTATTTATAAACCACCAAAACACTTTCTTTAAATATTTTAATCTAACCCTTGGAAAATAAACCAATCAACAAATAAAATATAGTAAAATGAAACTAATTCAAAGCATTGATATATAACTCATACTCCAGGAAAAAAAGATAATGCATGCAACTTTAAAAGAGTAGAATCGTCACCAAAAGTGAAACCAATCTGAAAGGACAAATACATCCATGATAACACTAATGTAAAATCCCTTGCTAACATAACACATTGTCGCCTTAAAAGCCAAAAACTGCAATAGAAAAAAAAAGCATCCACAAGGGAAAAGAAGCTGCTGTCTATAAATTCTAGAAAAGCTCAACATAAATATTAGACCATAAATAGGGCTCTGCAGATTAGAAATGGTCCAAGTTTCCAGTAAGGATTAAATGAAGGAAGAAGTCTTCTCGCTATCTAGAAACAAGACAAAAGGGGCTATCTGATTTCTTCAGAACACTCTAACTTGTGTTCCAATATTGAAGGAACTATCTAATCTCCTACGAAATTTTAGGCATACATAAATGACCTTCTAAAGATTGATACTATTCCTTTTATTTGTCTGAAGAAAAGGAAGAATTGGCAAATTTTATGGGACTTTTTGTTTCTTATTCCCTCCCATCTCACCCCTCTACATCCCCTCGTCTTCACCTCTCATTCCCAACTATAATTCTAACCACTGTCACCCTCTCTATCTCCCCTTCCCACTGGTCGTACTTAAGGATTTTTTGAGGACATGAACATTTTATGCTCTAGATCATGGTTCAATGGGAGTTCCTTGCAGGGACATAATCATTCATGCATCTATTGGTGAGAAACTAGCATGAAAGCCTTGAATCTCTCAATGTAATCTTGAAATATGGATAGTAAATAAACCAATTTACAATTTGTCTCGATTGTCATTTGATCTACAATTTCTGTTTCTAAAACATCTAAATTTAGCTCTGTTATATCTTAGATTGAGTTTGCTAGCCAACTAGAGTACTTAGTGAAAACTACGAAAGAAAGACTCGTTGATGAAGCCAAGATGTGTTGAAGGGCAGCCATAAATTAGGTGAGTACCTAAGGAAACAATTTCTTGCAACTCATTATAAGATGCATACGAATTAATCTTTTCAGTATGGATTCCAAAGGCTTTATTGCATTTAATTCTTTAAATATTCAAGGATTGCATCACTTTAGTGAAGATATAGAAGTATTGGTAGGAGAGGATGGTTGTTTCAAATTTTTGAATATATCATATAAGTATAACTGATTTATATACTAAAAGGATTCAAAGGCAATGATGCTTAAAACTGTTAAACAAAGTGCAGTCAATCTTATGGTTAAAGGTATAGGTACTCGTCCAGTTTTTTTGCCATTTATCACTCCTAAAAAGGTTAGGAGAACCAAAGGATTCTTGCACATCCAATTCTCTTATGTTGACACCATCATTCACTCACAATTTAATTATGACATTTAAGCCTGATATTTTACCTCTTTCATAGACACTAAATGTCTTTCCTGGGAACAAGTTGTTGTCTTTCAGTTCAAAGGATCTTTAAAAAGGGTGATGGTGTATGTTCAATCACACCTAATTTCACTATTTCCTTTGTTGAAGAACATATAACTTCTAAATTTTGTTTGATGTGTTTTTTAGGACACTTCGAACACAGAATAAAATACCAGGTAAACTATCCTCTCTTGAACAAAGAAACCTCATATGTTAATAGGATGTGATCAAATAAGGCAACTCCAAGGTTTACAATGTGAACAATCAACTAGATAGACTCAGTTTATGTGATGTGATAATGCTGGTTCACACAAAGGGACTTACGTTTTGCAAAACAACTAGAACATGGAATCTGAATTGACTTGGAAAATAAAGATAAAAGGATGAAAGGTTGAGAAATCTAATCTAAATCTAGCAATGTAAGAAATGATTGTTGACTCGATGAAACCAAACCAAGCTTTGTTTCGCCATCGGGAAACAACTACACAAAAATGGTGCAATCTCCTAAGGATAAGCGGATGATTTTCATATCACTTATGCGCATCAACACCATGAACAATGAGCATAAAGCAATTGAAGTTAAACTTTCAAATAAGTTCAGTCTAACCATGCACTGCAATTTGCAATCAACAAATTCCAAATGGTATGAACATGTAGGCTTCACAATTCATCAACAATAAGTTCTTCCATTCAACTAATCAACATCTAAAACTTGAGAGGTAGAAACTATGCATCATGTAGAAACTCATACAACGATCCACCATATCTTCAATGAAATCAAGTATTTATTTCAACAAAGCCTTGGCAACATTTTCTTGTTTTCTCCTCCTACTCTACTGCTAACTATCAACTATCTATTAACTATTTTCTATTAAACCTTATAAATGAGAGGATGGATCCTTATATAGAGGTCTTAGTTACAATTGAATGGCCCAAATTGATTGTGAATCAATGGCCGATATTTTAACAATAAAACCCTAATTAGGGTTAGTTATAACTAACACCTTCTTGACCAATGAGAAAATTGCAATGCTTTAGATACAAGTCACTCCTTTAGTGTGGACCAATGAGAAAATAGGTTAGGCACATTGGATTCAATGCCTTCCAGATGTGTGGTTGTTCTCCTTGTAGGATGAGTCAGGTTCATTAAACTTGGACGTGAAGACTTGGAATCTCTCGATTAGTTGATGATGAATAGGATGCCACCTCAACGTGCACATCTTGTAGATCATCACAAAGAAGTGTTTGTGTTCAAGCAATATCTCTTAATACTCAACATTCCAATTGCTTGATGAATGTGGTGGGTCACATTCCCAAATTGTATCATCTTTACATTTCAAACCTCTAACTTTGCTTAACTCTTCTGAAACTATATGGCTTGATCACTTTCCTTGATCATTTTTTACTTTTCCATCTTCATGTTTTGGAATTTGCCCTTCTTGTGATGTTTTGCATTTCACTTTATTCTCATGTTTGAGAATCCATCTTATGTTGTCCCTTGATGATGTTTGATCTTGAAATGTAGAACACGTCCTTGATATGACTGAACTCCTTGTAGCAATATCATCTCAATGGTATCTTGAATATCTCTAATCTTGATCCTAAGATCTTGGATTTTTGAAGGAAATTCAAGATTTTGTAATTGTATCCTTCTTTATGTCGATCCTTGCACTTGCAATCTCATCATTTGCTATCTTCCTCTTTGCATTGTGATCCTTGTATTGATGCCTCCTTCGTGTGATTGAATCTTGATGTTGTCCTTTTGCATCATTGAGGTATCTTCTATCATGATGTTGATCACTCCTCATTCGTACTTTCCTTATCCTCCTTTGTAGTGTGATGCTTGTCCAAGCTGGCATCTTTGAATGTGAAAACCCTATCATGTCATCCATCTTCATCATGTCATGAACCTTTGTGGTTGTGATGATGTTGATGTAGAGCAATGTTGCCTCCTTGTTGTGCATCCTTGTGAAATTCTCATAACCTGAAAAGAAGGAGAAACATTTGTGAATGAAATGCAAAACAAATAACATTGCATAAAATCATAATTCAATGAAAGTCAATTTCATGAAACAAATTCATCCCTTAAGTCTGATCTGGAAGTTTTGCCTTTGCAACCTATGTTTGCTGATAAAAATTGTTTTAAAATCTGGTCTGAATTGCCTCCAATTTGCACTACTTCTGTCTGATTTCTGCTCCTTATTCGCAGGTCTGCTCCCTTTGCATTGGAATGAATTGGATTTGAATGTTCAAATGGAAACATGTTCCCTATTTTATATGATTCTCACACCCCTCAATTCGCCTTAAACCCCATTAGGCCTACCTGCATTGGAAATTATTTGTTTTGCCTTTTTAAAATTTGAACTTACCTTTCAATTAGGGCCAACCTAGGGTTTGTCTTTTTCCAAGAGCGAGTTTTAGAGGGCTGAATACACAAAACAAAGCACATTTAAGGCCTTTCAAAGGACAATGCTGGTCAAATATCTTAGACACCTAAGGACAGATGGAAGTCGGCCTACTTGAATTTGATATTGTTTGTTTTCCTTCTACAAGGTCAAGTCGGCCTAGAAGATCATTGTTGCTTTGACATATATAAATGAAGATCAAATTGTCCTCCAAATCACAGTCTCTCACCAAGATACACACTTGCTCTGATCTGCATATAAATTTAGGTCTGATTTTTTCATTTGTAGGTCTGATTTTAATTTTTTAGGACTGATTTCTTTCACCTGATTGCTAGGCGCCTTTGGAGGGTGTAAAAGGATACGGTAGGGCGCATATTACATATGTGCATGCACAAAATGTCTAGGGCGGATCTAAAGGGGTAGTATGCACAAACATGGGAGTCATTTGCAAACTTTTGTGCTTTGATCCTTGGGGCAGGTTTAAGGTGTGTACATGCACAAACAAAGGTGAGTGGGTTGAGGGTGTGTGCTTGCACAACTAGAAGTAGAGCACATATGAAGTAGGTGCTTGCACAACTAAGGTGACAAAAATGAGGGGTGTGTATGCACAAGATAGAGGTGGGCGCACATGAAATGGTAGTGTGCACAAACATGAGCGGCATTTGCAAGTGTCTTTGCACAACTTTTGTACATAAATTTACCCCCTTTAGTTCAACACTTAGACCATTCACAACTTGGGCGCATTATGACCTTGGGTATGCACAAAGTCATCCTTGAGCGAGCTTGGAGGGGTAGTGATACATGAAAGGCCTAGGGCGAGATTCACTATGGTATATGCACTCAAGGGTCAGACTTAAGCCATGGTTGTGCAATGAACATCAAAGAAAGGTCGAAATTTCACTTAGTTGTTGTAATGTCCCCACTTTGAAATAGAATTTAATAATAAATAATAATAATAAAATTAAATATGTACAACCTGAGTTGGCCTAGTTAGTGGTGGGGAACTTGTGCTCTTGAAATAGAGGTCACAAGTTCAAATCCCACAAAGGGGGTAGGGTATGTACACCTTATCGGCTTCGGCCCATTACCTATCAAAAATAATAATAATAATAATAAAATTAAAATATTAAAAATTAAATTATAATATAAAGAATATAATTAAATATAATAATATTAATGAATGGTCAAAAGACATGGAAGGAAAAGTTGTGACTCCCTCAACAATGAGATATAAAAGGGACAAGAGAACCTCATTTGAGAGGGGGATAATTTGGAAATCAGAAGTGCAGCTCTGATTTAAATAAGAAGTGTAGATCTGATTATGAAAGGTTGTGTCCCTTTCAAAGGGCAGAAATAATGAAGAGTTGCACTCTTTCAAAGGGTGCTAATGGTGAAAGGGTGTGTCTCTTGCCAAAGGGCATACATGGTGAAGAGGTGTGACCTCTCCCTCACATTGAGAGATATAAAGGAAAGGAATCAAAAGCATCCAGTAACATAACCATGGATCAGATCAGATCAGAACTGTTAATGGTGAAAGGGTGTGTCTCTTGCCAAAGGGCATACATGGTGAAGAGGTGTGACCTCTCCCTCACATTGAGAGATATAAAGGAAAGGAATCAAAAGCATCCAGTAACATAACCATGGATCAGATCAGATCAGAACTGTTATTAAGTTACAGGCAGTAACATCTTTGTTCTTGGTAGTATGCATGGGAATGTGTTTAATAAGTATGCTTAATATATGAAGCCTGATAATGTTCTTATGCAGAATTAATAGTAATATTAATATGGACTGCAATATGTAAGACAGTCATACTTAATTTCATATATATTCATAATACATAAGAAATTAGTATACTTATAGTCTAAATCATGTTATTAGTATCAGTATTTAAGAAGATGGGAATGAGATGTTCCAAAGAGGGGCAGTCTAAATCCAAGCAATAGGTTAAGTCCCAAGATAGGGTGGGAATCAGCAACCCATAAGCCTTGAGGGTATAGACCCAAGATTGGTAAGGGCTTGGATCTATAAACTTTGAGGGAACCTATTGTAGTTGGTCTCTAAGCGCTTTGGCAACATACATATCCTCCTTCTTCCTTAAAGCTGAAGTAGAAACAAAGGTTGGTACTTGCATTAACAGTTATGGAAGACAAACTTAATTATCTAATATGGTTGATGGACATTTCACTTATTAATAATAAATTAATTGAACTATGGATAGCACAGATTTGATCCATGTTAAAACAGATTTGTCTCCTAACCAATTTAGTTTAAGTCATTAGTATATTGAAATAGATTAATTATGTTAATCAGGTAGGGGACATTACAGTTGTGCAATGAAAGGGATAGCAAAGTCAGAAATCCATGATGACCATGCACTACATTGAAGGGTGCAACCTAAGAGTGTTGTGAAATTGCAAGGAAACCTTGCAATTCCACCCCCAAAGTAATCAGAGCACCTCCATTTCTCCAACTCTCAATCCTGCATTTTGACAACTTTGCAACATTTTTTACACTTGGAAAATTTTGCAACATTATTTTATAATGACAACATTAACAACTTTAGCACTTTTGACAGGATTTTGCAACTTTCACAAGATTTTGCTCTTCAATCCTCAGTCTTGGCACTTGATCGTGGATCTTGAACTCGAAACGTGAGCAAGGTGTTGCTAAGTCACTTCAAGGGTTGCTCAACATGCATTCCGGACTGACAAGAGATTACCTTCCCTAAGAGCAAGGAGACAATACTATTGTCAAGCTAAAGACAACTAAAATAAAACACCTAAGCTAGGAAGCGAAAAAAAGAGGGGTCCCCACTTGCAATGGGGCGATGTGTGAAAACATCATCACAACATGTCCCTTCTCCCCTCCATAATGGGACGGTTTGTTGGTTAAAGTATTGAAGAGGCTTATATATATAACCTATTATGCCTAAATATCATAGTAACAATAATAGCAACATATAAATATATATATATCAACCACAGTATGTTAACTGCTTATCATTCCTACCACTTCTCAAGTGGAGACAAGATAACAGACCAGCCCAATCAGAATGCTTTGCATTATGCCTCATACAAAGCACTGATCATAGTCTGTTGACTTTCCCCTAGTCATTCTGAAATCAAATAATCAGTTAAGACACTCAAATCAGATAGTCAGTTAAGATCGATTGACTTCCTTTCCGGTATGCTGTCCCTTCCTCCTCCTCCTTTGCAGATTGATCTGATATAGCCTTTAAGAGGAGGTGTAGAGTCATCTCCCTTGCAAGAGACACCTTGCTTCCCAAAGACATGTCTCTGCCTTGTCGATCGCTGTCCCTTCAAGATGTGGCTGGTTTATTAATAATTTGTTTAAAATTACAATTCTTTTGTTTATAACTAATAATTAATAGGACGATTTAAATATCTATTCTGTCTTTTTCAGATTAATTAATCTGATTAATGATTCTCTTTCTGATGTAGATCTGATCTTGGAATAAGAATAATATGCCTTGCATGGATGCCAAGAATGATCCACAAACACCTCCTATTTATACCTTTCAACTAACACCTCTTCATCAAAGGTTGCAACCTTTCTAAACAGGTCGACTAGCAATTAGGTTTAATTATATAATTTATTATTGCCAAACCCTTGCCCAAAGCTAGGCACTCCATAATGGAGGTCGGCCCTAGCAAAATACACAAACTCAGTCGGCCCTTAGGTGAATACTCCATTGGCCGTCTAACACTAATCATGCTACATTAAGAAGGAATGATTTCTGAGTCAGCTTCTAGGGAAAATATTTCTGGGTTGGCTCTAATGTCATTTTTGCTTGTTGCTTGGGTTTAGTATAAGTGTAACTGACTGGTATCTAGGGTAAGAATGGTCGACTAGTATCTATATTTGCTAATTGTTATATTCAGGGATCTGATCAGTAAGTGTGATTTGTAACAGTCTGCTGACGCTATGGCAGGGACATAACAGGATATGGAAAGATTTATCAGCTATCTTAGCAAAATTAACCCTCTAGATGTATGAATTATCAAGTTTGATATTTTTCTAGCACAAGCCCCTTAAACAAACAAATTGCATAGACCACTGTGCTACTCTAACACCATGACCTGGCACATAGGACCTCAAAGTTGATTGATTCCGGATCAATTACTTTTTTAGAACTAGAGTGATCTTAGTTATACTTGAGTTGATGTGTCAAAAGGACCATCAACACGACCCTGTAGATCCTCCAATATTGATCTTCTAATTGAAAGTTGGTATGCCAACTCATGGCTTAAACAAATACAGCACAATCATAGATTGTTGGCCAAATGAGATAGAAAGAGTAGATTTCAATCTTGCAAACCTATTTGGCTTAACAGATGTCCCAGTTAGAGTTCATCTAAGAAATAGTTTTTCTTTTATGTTTAGTATTTCTATGAGTTGTCTACTAATAGATGGAAAATAATTCTGTTTTTAGAATTTGATCATTAGGTTTTGTGAATAGAGTAGATTTTGGGAGACACCCTTTCGAAGACTTTGTAGGTGACATAGATTGTTCAGATCCAATCATGCAGGACTGCTTTGAAAGGCTCAAGCCAAGATTGTCTTAAATAATCAATGATGGGCTCGTTATTTTCTTGTTTGCCCACAAGACTACAAATTATCTTGACTAGAGTAATATCCTCTATGTCTTGATTGGAAAGCCAAATTGATTATAAAAGTCACGAAAATTGTAATCTACAATGTTAAGATTACTAAAGGTTCGAGTGGGACCATATTTTGGTGAATTTCACTCCTGTGTCAACTTTGGGTTCCACCCACATGATTCTAATGAAGACCTCTAGTGTGTGTCATCTATGTTGCAAGGAAGGACATAGGATTGAAGACCACTACTGTGTGATGTTAGCTGCTTTTTCAAATGGACCAAGGACATAGTGGGCTTGTGTACTTAAAGGAAACAATTATTGTACCAAGAAACTATTACAAATTGGAATCTTGTACATATTGTCTTTCACTTTTCTTAGATGACATTAAGTTCACGTCTTGTTCTCTACCTGCGATTTCACATCTTGTTCTCTACCGTTGTTGCACCAATGATGGCAAAGAGTTGGGCAAGAGAATTAAAACTAATGACCTAGCTAAATGCAAGTATCCAGTCCTTGTGCGTTCCAACAAGAGGCTTCACAAATCTGCACATCATTTGTCTCTTCCTACATTGCCTAGTAAAAGGCTCCAGATACACTATAATAAGTTTTTTAACAAAGGAGAAGGGCTCAGTCATCAAACAGGCTACCCAACCCTCTCTAAATGTATGGAGATTATTTGTGCCATTAACCTCCAAACTAAGAAGACATTGGAGATTTTAAGAGAGAAAATTGAAGTTATCAATAAGCAGATGAATATTCAAGAAGATTTCACTCAAATGCCTTCTGGATTTATGTCTGGTACTTTCTGTGTTCTTCAAGCTAGTTGTGAGCACCTAGAGATCATAGTATCAGATCTTTTGAAAGATCAAACTGCAGAAATGTTCAAACAGACAAAATCTCAAGCAGATTTCATCAAATTGCCTATAGAGTTTGTGCCTAGTATCTTTCATATTCATCATGCTAACCATAAGCATCTGGAATCTATCACTGAATCCTCCAAAAAACCAACCAGTGGTTCTTGAAATCTGTAATTGGCTTTATGTATGATATTTCTTGTTATGTGGTGATTTAGTTTTGGTCCCTTAAGTAAATAACTATTACAGTACTTGTTTCACTGTATTTGCACTAACGAAGGTTTTTTTGTTGTACTTGATGTTTATAACCAATTTTAATAGGATAAATATTTTAAACTTAATAAAAAAGGACACACGCAGTAGCAAAGACATAAATATGTCAATTTTTGCACAGTGGAAAACTGCGGTTTAACCTACGAGTTTTTTCCAAGCAGAACCACCAAAACTTGTTGCTGCCCACCTGGCTTGGGACTCTGCAAGTGTAATTGAGACTCACAGAATATCAATAATATGGTTTTATTTAGTGCTCCATGGGGATGCATCCCTGGAGATTTAGGTGACGTCCCCAACATCCTAGAAGGGGAGCTTGGGGACTGGGAGGGGATGTCCCCCTTACCAAAACTGGACAGTCTGCTCCATTTGGTGCATATAAATGAAAGGGTATAACATTTCAAGAAAAACAACGCTAAAGACCCTTAAAAAACTACAAGGGGGGATTATCATTGCAAATGCAGTGTATTAGATTAAAATTTCAGCTTCATTTAATTTGCTTAAGTTATTTTATTATTTTAATAACCATCCCCTTCTTTCCCCAATATTTGGGAAATTTTTTGCTGTCCCTGAAACCTCATCCCCGTGTCCCCAGCCTTGGAAACTTGGAGTAACACTGGTTTTATCTGAACCATAGTCGGGACACTTTTGATGAACCAAAGCAGATGTAAAACCAATTTTGGGCAAGATTGCATATAACAGTAGATGATAGCTCAGCAGATCCTTCTAGATATTGTAAGACATATAGTGATACAAACTAATTAGGAATGTGATGAATTTCAGAACATGTCAGAAAAAACCACATTGATTCTAATGCAAAATAGATACAAACATGGGCTCATTCAATTTCAAGATTTTCTGGACTATTTATTAAAATAAAATAAAGTCTAATTACACTAAAAAACAATGCTCCGTAATTGTTGCTCCCACTGATTTTACTTATCTTTTGGTTGACAAAGTCTGGTGGCATACAAGCTACAAGCAAATTAATGTCAACTGAATACTCACTTAGAAACACTCTCATAGTTTCAACAATCTCAATGCTTACAAGTTTACCTGCTAATTGGGGATGAACCAAGAAACACTCCATTAAAAAGGGCAATTCTCCAAAGCCCTAATTCACACTCCTACTCTCCTCTCATCACAGGAACAGCCCAACTAATGCCACCATTGGTTTGAGATGCAGAATCCTGACTAACCAAGCTAGAAACATATGATAAATTTTTATTTACTCAATATAATTCAAAGATCTAAAGAGATTCACTCAATTTTACTCCCAAACAAGTGTTGTAAACATGGGCCACCAAGGGCGATTCTCAAAAGCCCTAATTCACACCCACACCCTGCTCCCATTACATGAGCAAACAAACTAATGTACCATTTCTTTGAGCTGCAAAATTGTCAGTAGCCGAGCTAGAAACATATGATAGTTTTTTATTTATTTGCCCCAATAATAAGATCTATAGTTTTTTACTCAATTTATCTCCCAAACAAGTGTTGTAAACATGAAATGTCAGGAATCACTCCTTGATCTGTGACCTCTACTGCTTAAGATATTGTCCCTATGCAGTTTCTCTTGCAGAATGCACACTTTTACCTCCGGCATTCCCTCTCAAGCCATACTTCTATTGAGCTCCCATGGCACAGAGCCAACACCTGGTTCTGACACCATACTATAAACATGGACAAAGTCTCACTCTAACAACCCATTCTCAGATCTCCAGCCTGTAGACTGCTGTACCATTTCAACTACTGTCCCTATAGGGTGCAACTTGTTGCGTCCACAAAAAAACTCACTGTGCTTTACAAAGCCTGTTGCGTCCACAAAAAAACTCACTGTGCTTTACAAAGCCTGTTGAAAGCCGGCAAATCAACAATAACCATCATTGTACCAAAATAAATCCAATATGAAAAGTCATAACAAAATTTCTTATCTAGAAAAGAATACCCATACATAAATTAATGTATAGAATATTGTACCACCATCCTTCTTGAATTTTCTTTTCAAGCTGGTGAGGCTCAGAGCTCAAACCCTAAGCCACACTTATTCTAACATTCGAGCTCAAATCCCAAGTGCAGAGAAACCCCAGTAACAGGGGCCCTCTGGCCAACAGAGGCCAAGCAAAAGTTGTGACCGGGGAATCACACCTAGTCAAAGAAATAATTACCTCAGCCTTATGAACGATATATGACCAATAGTTTCACATCTTATAAATGGTTTCCGAACTTGGGCAACATCTTAAAATCGAGAGAAAGCACAAAGTGGGCAACAAATGATAAAGCAATTTTCTTCTTGTCCTTTCTCTTTCCCATGACCTGATGATGTCCCAACTTCCGCAAACATATTAATGTGAATTATATCTAAACGCCAAAAATACAACAGGATCTTATCTCCAATTATAATTTACTTTCACAAGAATAATTCCACCTAACTCCCTAAGACACATTTCCAACATTCACTGAATGCATCCTGGCATTTAATGGCATATAATTTCCTAGATTTATCTAAAACGGCAGATCAGAATACAGAGCAAACAAATAAATTGTGAAGTTGTTTGATATGTATGTTTTCTCCTTACGTACATAAATTGAAATGGCATAGATCTCTGATTCGATCCTTAATGAATGAGCTGCGAGCATATTACTAGAAGCAGAAAAAAGGAGTAAAAGTGTCTGATTAAAAAAACAAACCTGGAAAACCACACGAGCTGTGCCAAGTTGGGCATCGCGAGCACAAGTGAAAGACAAACCACAGAGCAAGCAGAGAATCACACACCAGATCGCCATGACAGAATATGTGCGGTTCAATTGGGCGTACATATCTATGTTGAAGTTCGAAACTTTGTCTATGACTTTGAAACGTTCAGATGTCAGCTGTACCGTTGAGTTTTTTTCTCAAACCTTTTTAAAATCAAATTACCTGCAACAAAAAGAAATTTGTTTATCATCTCTAAACGTAAAATAGATTATTGCATCAAGTAGCTCAAACAACTCGTGTGCGAGATTCCAGCTTAAATTTGACGGTGGACCCTGTCACTTTAAGAGTTACTTTTCAAATGTAAGAATATATTTTAATTTTAAATGTATATTAATGAATTTATATAATTTATAAAAAAAAATCTTTTATATTTTTAAATTTTTATGTTTATTTTATGATAAAGATAATCTAAAATAGATTATTTATAGTTTAGCTAATGTATTTAATTTAAGAATGAGTTTCTTTGACTTTACCTTCATAAAAATAAATGATTTTTTTAATCAAAAATTAGGTTTTCTAATTAAGGTAATTAGTTAATTTAACTCAATTGAAATAGTGATGTAATTGAATTTGAAAATTTAGAAATAATAAAAAAAAAAGTATTTAGTTGATTATCTAGTTGATATATAGTTATATGTTGTTTTGATCATAAGTTGTGAATAATAACTCAAAATTACTTCTTACATGTATCGAAGTGAAATGGCAAAAGTTAAACTAAATTACTCTCAAAATTTGGTGGATTAATATTGTGTTGTGGTTCAATCCCAAGTGTCACAAGTCTAGCCTTCAAAGTAGATTTGAATTATATGATTGTGGATTCTTGAATACTATGTTGTCTTAAATTTTTATGTATGCTTGTAATAAAGGATTGGTTGTATTGAAAAATGCTTTGAGAAAGTTGTTGAATCATGATTGTCAAGTCTCTTTAGTTAACGCACTTGAAGACTAGGTTCACAATCATGAAAGAATATCAAAGATGGAAATCCCAAGTATGTGAGGATCATAGATGAATTTGATGCAAATTAAGGTTCCTATTAGCTCTGGCAATGGAGTCCATGTATTCCTAATATGTAGGGTATATTTTTTCCTTAGGGTCCTTGGAAAGGCTTGGCAAACTAATCACATAGAACCCTATCTCTACATCACTTACCTCGTAGGACAATGGGATAACCATGAGGTCGAGGGCCCTATGGCCTCCATAATGGTATAGTCTTTGTCGACAAGAAAAGCAATGTTATCAATATACTTTTGGACCATGCCACATGAAATTATCCACCTATCTTGTATTCTATGTTGAAATGACTTAAAGAACCCCCGCTATATGGTTGTGAAGGAGGTGGCATACTAAAAATACTTAACATGATCTCGCGCTTGAGTTGCAACTAGTCTACTAGGGTCCCATATCTTTCTTGCATATGTGGGTAACTTGTTCATGAAATAAAAAGCTAGGCAAATAAGCAAAGCACCATACCAGAAGTTGTAATGTGTGCTACATTCTCCAGTAGCTGCAAGTATAGGACTTCACACAAATCAAAGTCTCTTCCCTTGAGCACCATTTGATAGGACATGTAGTGTGATGGCAGTAGCTTAAACCTCTTAATCAATGAAGTAAATCTTGTATGCAATCACCATCATGGCATATTCTACACTTGGATTGGTGATTTTGGTTATATCAAAGCTTCTTCAATCGAAGGTTGCCTTAATAAGCTTTATGACCTCAACATTCTTAATACCCCTTTTTAGAGGAATCTCCCCTTGTGACCATAGTCTAGTGACTGCTTGAATCACCTCCTTCGTGATCTAGTAGGGCTTATCTAGGTAAAAATATTTGTCATGTAACTAGTTGAACACTATGCGGACCCATTCTTCGTTTATGGTGAAGTTTGATAATTCCCTATACATCTAGCTTCTTCTCTTCTATCTATTTGTATTGTGGCAAGTAGATGTTTGTGTCAGCTTGTAACAAGGTTACCTAGAAGCTCTTTCAACTTCATGTGGTCAATTCTTTCCATTGGAGCATGAATATACTTATGAATATCCTCTATATATAGGACATCCATGAGAACCCTAGAGAATGCACCGTCTAACTTAACTTCCATCGATTTATAAGGTAACCTCTTATACTTAGGGTGAGGTTTTTGTGTAGCAAGAAGAAGATTGGGGACAACCATGTTGGTGGTTGTGAGTCATAGGTGTAGATGTCCAAAATTAATTAAATTAAATATTTAATTAATTTAACCTTCTATATAGTTAATCTATTTAATTATGTCATTCCCATTCTTCTTAGAATTAATTAAATTTTATTTTATTAATCATGTCACTGTAGTCCAATAATTGATTTATCAAATGGCACATTCATGGGCAGTCTAAGGTTAATCTTAGTGTTGAGAGGGGCTTGGATTGTGTTTGGACCAAACTAGAGCAAGGGTGGATAAAAGTTAATTTTGACATAACTTCGAGAGGCAATCCGGGCATCTCAGGTGCAAGGTGTGTTGATTGTAATGAAGATGGAAAAATTTTATTCAAAGGAGCTCAGTGTTTGCAAGACGGAACGAATAACGAAGTGGAAGTGCAAGCAGCATTGCTTGTGATAGAGTTGGCTAGTGATTTGAAGGCTCCGAAGGTTCATCTAGAAGGAGACTCACAAGTTGTTGTTGATGCAATTGCTAAGGGGTCCTCCCCATGTTGGTGCATCAGTAAGTTCATATCTATCATATGCTCAAAATTACGAACTTTCCAAGATTTTCGAATTTCACACATCAAAAGGGCAGGAAATGGGGTGGTGGATTATCTGTCTAATGTGGCATGTGAGTTGGAACAATTTGTAACCAGGTGGTGGGGGAATGCAGATGAAGAGGTATGTTGGGATGCTTAGGTGGCATTCAATGTTTTTGTTTGAAAATTTTCAAAGGGATGTCATAGAGTACTGGACATTGTAACATGTGTAAAGAGTGAACATTACTTGCCAAGGATGTTGCATTAATGGGGAGATTTGTGAAAGTTGTCTGTTGGAATGTTTCATTGCTAGAGTAACTACGAACCTTTAATGCGGGCTCTTTACAATACCTTGGGAAGCATGCAAAATTTCTTATCGTTCTTGAAAGGTGATGGTTTGAGAATAATGCATTGATGGTTTTAAATGGTCTCAATTCCACTTTGTTGTGACTTATGCGTCCATTTTCATTTTTCAGTTGAGAGATTGGAATTTAATCATGTTTCCAAGGTTGGTGGTGAGTATTGAGACGGTTCAGAAATGGAAGCAAATTTTACCTTGAAGACTAAAAAGCAACTCTGCCCATTTCTCGAGCCGTTTTCGAAGAGGAAATTGAATGGCATGTTCCTACATAGAGACAAAAGGCTAGTGAAATGTGTTAAGAGGTTGATGGGTGAGAATATTGGGATGGTGGAGCATTGATACATGACAAACATGGATGCATACTCCTTAATTATGGCATGGGGCATGGAACTGGAGGACTCGTTGGAGCTGGTTAAAAAGGTGGTGAATTTTATTGTCCCAGAGGAGTATAGTCTGGGATTGGAATCCATTTTCGAATGGGTGGTTCCTAGCAAGGGGTTTGATTTGTATGAAGGAATTTTAAACTTCCACCATTTTTCAGGGCAAAAATACATCCCTTTTTTGAGGTGGCGAGATAACCAGACAAGAGAAAGCTTCAAGGAGGAGGCCCAAATTGGGTGGGAGGCTTTGAAGACCTTTGTTGATTTGATGGAGGTGGAAGAGGAGTTGTAGTGATCCATCGAGGAGGCCAAAGCTTTGGAAGAAGCGGGAGCAAATGAAGATGCAGGGTGTCAAACGAGGAAGAGGAAGCATGTGAACCCTGGCTCCTCCACTGGGTAGCTTCTGTTAAAAGAATATTTTCATTGTGTTTTGGCTTGAGGGGTTAATCCTTGTTTTTGTTCTTGATCCCTTGCTATGAATCTGTTTTAATTGTATAGACTCTCTATATTTCAGTTACTATAATGAGTTGTTTTTGAGTGCTCGAACTATGATTTTTGCAAGGTGGGTTTGCATAGTGGTTGGGTTAGTGGTTTTGGATTAGAGAGTGGTTTGGAGGGTGATTTTGTACTGGTTTTTGGGATGGTGGTTTAGTACTTTTGACAGGTAAAATGTAAACTTTCTTAAAATTAATAAAACATACTATTACCTATCAAAAAAAATAATTGATTTATCAAATAAATTAATTATTCCCCACTCTTCTAAAGTCATCTAAATAATTAATTCTAAGTCATGTGATTCCTACAAATCACTTCTTCTAATCCCCACTTAAGCTAAATAATTCTTCTAGAAGCATGCTTATCATTATTCTCCTATTTTAAATCCCTCCACTCATTCTCTCTCCTCATGTCAAATCCTCCTAACTTGTCCACTTGCATCCTAATCCTCCATTAATCCACTTGATCTCCCCCCTTAATCATTTACAAAATCCTAATCACCATTATTAGGAGCAAGTCAACCACTTGCCATAAATGGCTTGTCTCCTGTCACCTTCCAAACCTTAAATGCACCAACTTTGGTCATTTCAAGGAATTCAAATTCTTCCATTTCCCCATGCTCCCTCACTTCCCAAGGAATTTTAAATTCCTTTTCTCTTCCCTTTCTCCCATGAAATCCATTATTTGAGAATTTTTAATTTTCTTGTCCTCTCCCAGGGGATTTTAAATTCCTTTTTATTCTCCCAATGTACTTGGGGATCTCTTCCCCATGTACTTCTAGGTGTGTGGAGACAAGAAATGCGTTTATGGAAAATCTCTTGAATTCAATCACTTTCATCATTCTCCTTCAATCCTCACTCTTCATTCCAAATCAATCTTGGCCCTCCATTCCTCCTTCCTTAAATCTATAAACTGGGGTCTTCTCCCCTTCATTCCATCATCCATGAATTGTGCACCCATGTTGTTATTTTGAGTTTAGAATCATCTCCTCAAGCATCACCATTATAGGAAAATGTATCCATCCTTAGTCATCTATCCATTTATCAACCCATCTTAGTGTTATTGTGTGTAGAGAGAAATCCACAAATCCATTGTGGACCAATCCAAACAAGTTGAGGAGGGGCGCATCTTCAACTTCATCCAAGGTCCAATCGGAGGAACAAGAGGCATCAAAGCAAAGGTATAAGGTTGTTTTGTGTTTTCTTTGAATGTTTATGTTTATTTGGATTTAAACTAACCTTCTCACCATTGCATTGTTTTCCCCTTGGTTCAGTGGGGTTGAAATGGTGGAGAGTATCTACACTTTGAGTGTAAAAACGTAGCTTGCAAAAGTAGAGCAAATTTGATAAATGAGAGAGTAAGAGGGAAAGAGGTGGTGTCATAGTGACAAAAGATATTTACATAATCTCCTAGATGGAGTACATTTACTGTTGTAGCCATTTTTTCTTTTTCCTATCATTTTTTGCTCATTAAATTTTTCTATAGCTCTATTTTTCTGGTACATTATTTCTATCTACCTTCTTTTAATAATATTATAATTATTTACATAGTATATTGTACAATTATTTGCATATGGATACTTTAGTGTTGTAAATTGTAACCTCTTTATAATTTCACACTCCTTTTTGGGCCCGTGCTTTAGTGTACCATCTCCAATGTCATTTCAAGATTATTTGGGTCATGTCCTATTTCAATCTTCAAAACATATTAATTTGCATTTAATCATCGCCAATTCAAAAATTAGGTCTGAATCGAATAGCAAGATCCTAATATCTCAAATTAAGCTTTCTCAATACCTATTTTGGTGGGTCTATGGATTTCCACTCAATAGATTGGGCACGATTTCCCAAAATTTTGGAGATTTTACATTTTGGCCTTGACTTGTGAAGCTTAGTCTCGATTTTTGTATGTGACCATTGGAAGTCACCCTAAATACAAAAATACCTTGAGAACTCTATATAAAGTCATCATATCTAATTCATTTCATCATCTACCAATTCTATCAATTCCAATTCAAGAGAATGTATTCCTTAATTTAAGAGTTGGTCTTGTTACAAGGAGCAAAAACCTACAAGAACTTATCTTCAAGTATGTTTTAATGATGGATTTTGTTATGGTTTATCATCTTATTGCATCAACACTTAGATAACTTATCTAAATAGCATTGCATCACCACCATTATCAATCAAAGGTATAATCTTTTCGATTCAACATCATATTTTAGATTTAGCTTATATCTTACCAGGGATAAGCTCTCTTTTCCATCCAATCATAGTTATGGTGGATTGTAATGCCTACCTGGGGTTTGACTTAAGCAAGCCCCTATAAAATGCAACCATTTCCCTCCCAATTTTCCTACAAGAAGGGATATGACCCTTATAAAGTATCCCTAGCCTACATGCTGCATTCCAACTTTCATGCTCCATTGGTTTGATGCGATAGGATGTGACAAGATCTCTAAATGTAAATGTATTGTCTTTATAGTTTCAGTAGATGTCACTACCCAAGTTGGAATCTAGCACCTAGGTTGGATTCTACTGCTTCATATGGGCCTTTTTTCACCTAAAAATACAAAAAATGATAACGCTTAAATGTGAACACAAAAAAGGGGCCCACCTGACAAGCCTGGATGCCTTGTGCAATGTTGTCCCTTATTACCTATAGCTTGAGTAGTCGGTATGATTATTTGTGTGACATTCTCGTTCTCATGGCTGAATGGACCCTTGTAAATTCGTGAGTTGGTGAGGAGAATATGGTTTCACTAGCTTAAACATGCAAACTAGGAATCATTTCACACCATACATTCATTAGAGAACAATCAATAAGCCTAAGTTCAATCCCTTAGGACAGTTGGGTAGTTTGATTTATTGTTCTCTTTTCTTATTGATATTATAAGATATGATAAAGATGAGAAATGATGCAAGAACTAGGTAAAATGCTAGGAAATTGACAATATTCAAAATAAACATACAAAAACACATCATAAAACAAACAAAAAAAGGGTAGATCTAGAAATAAGACATAGAAAGGAACCTATCCTTGAAATATGAGCCTGGAAGTATTGGACTAGTGTGCTAAGTGCCTTAGTGTTGATAGGTGTCTTGGAGCCTAAGACTTCAGATTTTGTATCGGAATTCTCCTCAAATCATTTTCTCTGAAATTTAACCAAAAAGTGTCGAATGTGTGCTAATTAACATAGTTCGTGAGTTTTCACTTGTTTTAGAATTGTAGGTCTCAATTTACAATTTACAACTTTGTCACTTTTAGTAGTTGGATCTATAACTTGCACACAAAAAAGAGGGAACACTTTTTTGCTCTACAACTTCTCGACAATTAGAGGTTCAAATTTGGGATTGAGAAGGTTTGACTAGGGCGCTAGGTGCCTTAGTCTTAATATTTTGAGCTAAAATTGAGGTCACTGAGCTCAAGAATGTGTTAGACATCTAGATTTGGCCATAAGATGAGCATGATCAACCAAAAATTAAGGGCATGAGGGATAACCACCAAAGTGAGCCCAAAATGAGTGTGAAATTATATGAGGGTGCAATTTGTGACACTACAATATGTAAAAGTGGAAAAAGTGAAATGAATAACTATAAAAAGTAAAAAAAAAAATTATAATTTATTGTAAAAATGATTAACCCTAATTTGCAACATTTTTTATTCAAACCTTCATAACTTCAACATGTAAGCTTTGATTTTTGCACTATTTGTTGCATTGGAATCCTAGCTCCACCCTCTCCCCTTTTAAAATAATTTTCATTCTAGTATTATTTTATGAAATGAATCTACCAAATTTATTTTCATCATGTCCTATAGCGATTTGTAGTGAAAATATCAACACCCTATTTCTACATCCATATAAGAAAGCACAAATAGGGAACATATATCTACCATTGAATTTCATTCTCTTTATAGGGTTTTTGATTAATGCGCTTTTTTTTAGGATGAGTTTGTGAAGAAGTTGAGAAAGTACAACTTCTGAGATCCCAAGAGCATTTGCAAGCAAAATACCTGTCACAAGAGAAGATTGGAGACAAAACACAAAAAAGGCTCTGAAGAAAAGATTATCATTTCAGAGAGGGAATTGAAAAAGAAAAGTTAAAATACAATCCTTATGACAGAAGATTAGAAACCCTAAAGATGTGCAACCCTAAAGATACCCTAAAGGGATAAAGAGTATAAGTGTAGGGTATAATAGACTAATAATTAAATAAAAAATTATTATCTAATACAAGATAACTCTAACACCCCCCTTAAGATGAACTTAGGGAGTAGCTAAAAATACTAAATGCAAGAAAGCAAAATGCAACTACAAGAAGAAGGCAAATTTGGGTCCCGACAACAAGGCCTGATGAGGTACCCAATCACAACCAAATCTCTATGAAACGAAGAAATAGAGAAAACCACATGGGAAAAAACTCTACTCCAAAAAGACATGGGAAAAGAATGCAAAAAAGAACATGAAGGAAGGAAGGCCTCAATGAGACCTCCCAAGGACAACTTCCTTCACCCCAAGCATAAAGCGCAACTGAAGATAGTGCGGAGATGCAAAAGATTTAGTGAAGATGTCAGCAACTTGCTCCTCTGTAGGAATGTACTCCAAGATGAGAAATCCATCCTGAATCAACTGTCTGATGATGTGCATGTGAATCTTGATGTGTCTAGACCTTTGGTGCTCCACTGGGTTGCGAGAAAGGTGAATGGCACTCTAATTGTCACACCAAAGAATAGTGGGACTATCAGGAGGGAACCCAAACTCAGTCATCAACTGCCGAAGCCATAAAACCTCCTGACTAGCTAACACCACTGCTTGGTACTCAGCCTCTATAGATGATAATGCAATAGCAGACTGCTTCTTACAAGACCATGTGATAGGACCAGAACCAAGGCAAAAAATAAAGCCAGAAGTAGACTTCTGATCTTGAGAATCATCAGCCCAATCTGAGTCAATGAAGCCAACAATATGAGGGGATCCTAAAGTATAGTGAATGTCAAACTGAGTAGTGCCCTGAATGTACCACAAAATATGTTTGGTTGCTTGCCAATGGCTCTCATGAGGATCATGGGAGAACTGAGAGACAAGACCAACCACAAAAGAAAGATTCGGGCGCGTATGTGTCAGGTACAACAAACTGCCAACCAATTGTTGATATAAGGTAGAATCCATGGAAGGTGTAGAACAAGTGGGAGACAAAACAACACCTGTCTGAAATGGTGTGGGTGCAGGCTTACAAGTAAGCATGTTGAATCTGTGAAGCATATCAAGAGCATACTTCTGCTGAAGTATGGAAATTCCATTGGAAGACTGAATAACCTGGAGACCCAAAAAATAGTGCAGAAGGCCAAGATCTATCATCTCAAACTGCTCCATCAAGGCTCACTGAATATCCTGAATCAAGGAGGACCAGCTATCGATAATGATAAGATCATCAACATAGAGCACAAGAATAACTATATCGACCCCCTGACGCTAAATGTAAACTGTAGGATCGGAATGACAACATGTAAAGAGTGTGGAAAGCAAGAAAGAGTTCATCTTCTCATAACAGGCCCAAGGAGCCTGTTTGAGACCATACAATGAAGGTCGAAGTCTACAAACCAAAGAGGAACCCTACACAAATCCCTAAGGCTGCTCCATATAGATCTCCTCACAAAGGTCTCCATGCAAGAAAGAACTCTTCACATCCATCTGAAAAATGGTCCATCCCTGTGAAGCTGCCAAAGAAAGTACAAAGCAAATAGAATTCATCTTGGCGACAGGAGCAAAGGTCTCAAAGTAATCAATACCCTCCACCTGAGAAAACCCCTTTCCAACAAGATGAGCCTTATACTTATTGATGAAACCATCTGCAGCATACTTGGTACGATACACCCACTTGCACTGAACAAACTTCCTGCCCTTCGGAAGAGAACAAAGATCCCAAGTATGATTCTTCATCAAAGAAGAATACTCCTCATCCATGGCCCTATCCCACTCTAGGTGACCTGTCGCCTCTGAAATTTTTTGAGGATCATCCGAAATGGCATGACTCAGAAGACTAGAACCAGATGTTTGTGCATGAGTATGATGAGTGTCAGTAGGATCACCTGCCAGAGAACCAACAGCATCAATTATAGACCGGGCCCACTTGGGAAAAGGCTGAGCAATGGGTGGTGGTGGTGATGGTGGTGGTGAAGGTAGACCATCATCTACATCATCCTCAAGGAAGAAGGAATCCTCAAAAGATGAAGAGGGAGGAGGAGGCAATGAGGGAGAAGTTATTGATGGAGAATCCATCTGAGGAAGGCACTCATCAAACTGGACATCCCGCCTAAATAAGACCTCTTGAGAATTAGGATCAAACAACTTGTACGCCTTAACATCCTCACAGTAGCCAACAAAAATGAGTGGTCGACTCTTCCTCTCCATGGCTTTCCTCTGAGCATCTAGAATAAATGCCCAAGCCTCACTACCAAAAACTTAGAATGAAGAAACATCAGGCTTGACATGGGACCAAGCCTCCCAAGGAGTCAACTGGCTCAATGCCTTATGAGGAATCCAATTTTGATTATAAGTGGCACAATTAACTGCCTCAGCCCAAAAGGCAGGCTGCATAGAACGTGATTGAAGCATACAATTGGCCATCTCTCTTAGTGTTTTGTTCTTTCTCTCAACAACACCATTCTGCTGAGGGGTGTGAGGAATGGATAACTGATGCTGCAAACCATGCTCTGTGCAGAAATTTGTAAAAGTCTGATTCACATATTCTCTCCCATTATCTGTGTGTATCCTCTTTATAGAAAGACCGGATTGCTTCTCTACAAATGTCTTAAAGACTCAAAATGAATCAAAGACATCAGACTTGTACTTAAGAAAGTACACCCATGTGCGTCTGGAGAAGTCATCAATGAAAGTGAGCACATACTTGGACCCTGAAAAGGAGGGATTCGGAAATGACATAAGATCACTGTGGATCAAATCCAAGGGTGCCTTAGCACGGGTGGCTCTGCCTATAGGAAAAGGATCACGGTGATGTTTTCCAAGTGCACAACCTCGACATACACCATCAGTATAGGTTATCTGAGGGAGCCCAATAACAAGTGCCTGTGTGCTCATCTGTTGTAAGTATATGTAGTTGACATGGCCAAAACTCTCATGTCACAGTATGCTCACGGAATCTGCATGTGCTACAAGAGAAACGCCTGAACCATCTAGACTCTCAAAGCCATCAAAATGATATAACCGAGAATCAAGATCAACACTGCCAGTAGCCACGACCAAATCAGGATCATGGAGTGCTTGAATAACCACATCATGTGGTGAGAACTCAAGCGTTTTACCAGAGCCGGAATGACAAATCTAATAAACAGAGAGGAGCTTCGTAGAAATGTCAGGAACCAAAAGAACATCCTGAAAACAACCACATGTCAACGAAACAGAACCTAAACTTGAAACTGAAAGTTGTGCTGAGTCACCAACTGCAATCTATAAAGTATTACTGTGAGCAAGTGAGGTAACAAGCTACGGTGAGTGTTTCATGTGGTGAGAAGCCCCAAAATTAATAATCCAAGTGGAGGCAGAAGGAATGGCTCGTGCAGAAAGAGCATGTCCTTTCGTAGTAGAAGAGGAAGATGGAGGTTGAAGAGTAGAAATATGATGATGTTTCATGGTTGCCTACAAAGCCTCTAATCATTTCCAACAACGAGAAACTGGATGACCTTCTTTGCCACAGAAACTGCAAAGTTCTTCGGACTTCTTCTTAGTCTTGGAGGAAGACTCAACAGACTTAGAAGAGTTCTCTTGTTTGGGATAGGACTTCGGTTTGTAATCAAACTTAAGTGGTGGCTTGGAAGAACGCTCACTATTAGTTGAATCCTTCTTAGGCTTTGGTTTTTGCTTCTTGTTCTCTTTAGATGTTTGAGCAACCAATGCTTTTGGTTGTGATCCTGTGAGAGTGTCCAACTGAGATAGGTGAACCTGCTCACGAGTCAAGAGATCATAGAATACATCAAAAGTAGGCATGGTGAAGCATGTACCCAATGCATCCATAGTAGAATAAAATGTAAAAGCAAATATTCGATAGGGACCTCGAAGCTTAGAGAGAATTAGGTAGATACACTTTGGGTCTGTCTTATTCTTACCACAACTATGTAAGATAGATCTGGTGGTTTTGAACTTGTTTGGAAAGTCCTCAATGTGAGGAAAAGACTTAGGTAACAAGGAAGAGAGCTCGACCTCAATCTGTAATGCTCTGAACTCATTGATAGTACCAAAGAGAGTTTCAAATTTGGACCACATAGCCTGAGGAGTGAGAAAACCATCAAGGTGAAAAAGCAAGTTGTCTGAAACATGTAAGGAGATGACACCCATAGCCTCATCCATCTTATTTTGGTGTTGAAGAATCTCAAAAGGACGCTGCAACAGTAGTTGATCCGCATCCAAACAGGACCACAACCCCCTTGATCTGAGAAGCCTCATCAGACGAGCTTTCCAGAGGTGATAGTTCTGGGATGTAAGAAGCTCAACTGAAGAATCTGCCATAAGCACCTGTACCTAAACTTGGACCTACTCTTGATTTTTTTAATTAAGTGATCTTTCAAACTAGATAGAAGATGCAGAAGGGTTTTTTTTTTTTTTGAGTTTAGGTGTTCTATATTTCTGAAGGAAATTACAGAAAATAGTAAAAAATAACACCCCCCACAATATGTAAAACAAAAACCCAGTACAATCCAATAGCCAGAAAAGAAGACAAGAGCAAAGAAAATGCGACAAACACTAGCTCGTGTACCTGGTGATTTTTCTAAAAAAAATAACTCTAAATTTGAGAAGAACTCTCCAAGACCTTTCCAACGCCTATTCGTTTTCCGAAAACAGAATCCATTTTCTCAATTTATGGCTCCTAGTGTGTAGAAAAGGGCACTGACTTGGATGACAAAAAAATAGGTACCAAATAAAAAATTCAGCAAATCTCACCACCAAATTTGAGTAGGGATTGAAAGGAGCTTTCCGGTGCCTATTCGTTTTCAAAAATCCGACTCTATTTGCCCAAGTTATGGCAAAAAGAAAAAAACCCCTCTTGTAGGGCATAAAGAGGGTAAAAAAAAAATCTCGAAAAACGTGCATGTAAGGGCCAGACTCAAAAAAAAATCCCCAAAGCTAAAGCTATCAAAACTAGACAAATTTATATGAAAATTGGGGTTTTGGGGTGTTCTGAGCTCAATGGTGAGGTCCTTTTGAGCTCAAAATGCCCAGAAACAAAAACGATGCCCCAGATCCAAACTAAACACTCTGAAAAAGAATTGAAACCCTTGCCTCCAGAGAAAATCTTTTGAAAAGAAATCAGCAACAAGCAGTAGCAAATGATGGCTCTGATACCATGAAGAAGTTGAGAAAGTACAACTTCTGAGATCCTAAGAGCATCTACAAGCAAAATACCTGTCACAAGAGAAAATTGGAGACAAAACACAAAAAAGGCTCTGAAGAAAAAATTATCATTTCAGAGAGGGAATTGAAAAAGAAAAGTTACAATAAAATCCTTATGACAAGAGAATAGAAACCCTAAAGATGTGCAACCCTAAAGAAACCCTAAAGGGATAAAGAGTATTTAATAATTAGAATAATTATTAAATGCCTACAATATTATTAAATGCCTAAGTTTAGCTTAAGCGTAGAGTATAATAGACTAATAATTAAATAAATAATTATTAGCTAATACAAGATAACTCTAACAGTTTGTTTATTTGCTAACAAATTGGTTTTACAAGATGCGGTTCCTAATGTTGTGGTATTGTAGGTCACTACTCTAGGGGCTCCATTCTCACACTCAACAACATTCAACATCCTCTACAATATCCTTTTGGATATCATTTACATTATCAATTACTTTCAATTTTTAATTTACAATACTTTAGCTTTCATATGCATCATAGTATCATGCAATTGCTAAAGTGTTGGTAAATATAGCATCATAAATCATGCTCCTTAAGGTGCAAACCCAATTTCACACTTTATTTGGATCTCATTTTAATGTCTATTTAACTAGTTTATTTTAGGACCATTTCTAGCATTGACTTTACCCCCAACTCAAGGGTTATGCTCTGCACTACCCTAAAAATTTGTCAATGAATCTATGGCTAAACATTTGTCAAACAATAAATGTGGAATTATGTCTCAATTCCTGGGGCTTGTTACTTGTTGCTCCTATTTGAATGAGCATTTTTGTGTGGATACTAGAACCCAACACTATCAATCCACCAAAAATGCACAAAAAAAGTAGGATACTTGGAGGGTAGCCCTATGCCTTAAGTGATGTAACCTTTATTTTATAATTTGAATGTTGTGTATCTGTCTACACCTAAAATCGCCCTTGCAACACCTATTTAAGCATGTTCCTTTGGCATAATTTAAATGAAGGATTTTAATCATATGGTGAAGCACTATCAAAATGAACATCTAGCTTTGCTACTCTGAAAACTATGCTTGATTTGTAAACAAGATCTACTATCATTGGCTCTCTTATTGCTTTTGTCTATGCTCTATGAATGTTGTAGAATGATCAGGATCACTAGTTGATGATCAACTTGTATCTCTCCATTGTGGTTTGGTGTGGTTGTTGTTTTGTTCTCATATTCTAGGTTTTGATCGCCTAATATGATTTGTTATGATTTACTTCCCTTAAGAATAACATTTTCTCTTGGGATGGATGTTGTACTACCTTATTTGAGGCATATAGGATTCCAATCTAACACATTTGAGTAGGGTTTTTTTTTTAATTGCATTTTCACTGTTTACCACAATCTTAAACCCGCCTAATATTCAAAGCACATAGTATTACCTTTTATCAAATTATCATTTGTGGAGGTATGAATGCCAAAATGGAGGCTTTATTGGGGAAAACTCCTATATATTTACAACCATCCTTCTCTCTCTTTGTGCTTGTGCAATTTCAAGTTTGGGAATTTACAATAGTCAAAAGCTACAAGAAGGTAGAAGAAGTTATGATAAAGATTCTCAAATAAAATTCAGGAAAAATAATCATGTTAGTTTTGCCCCAGTTTTCAATGATAGGTGTTCAAACCCCTACTAAATCAATTCCAATTCATGACATCAATTTTTATAGCTTACAAACACAAAGTCCAAGTGCTGGCATCTTATAAAGTGACCGCCTACTTCCAGTTATAGGTTCCTCTCTATTTCCTCTTTCTGAATATGTCTCTATTTTATTTGAATTTTTTATCTTTTGTTTGTGTAATCAATCATTTAATTAGATTTAAAATTATTGTATTTTTTATATTTAATTAAATAATACATTTATTAACCAATCGTCTTTGCAACAAAAGAACATAACCCAAACAACTTGGCTCTCCTCTTGAGTACAATATCCAAACAAAATGCCTTGGTTGGTTCATGTTCTTATGTTTTGTGGAATAAAGATTGATTTGGGATAATTTACTAATTAGTCCAAGATCTCTTTTCACACATAACAAGAGCAATGGTAAAAACACATACAAGTCGGAACATCTAAAATGGGTACAAAACATGACAAAAGAAGTTACAAGGTATGCAATTTATGTAACTATACCTTCCTTATCAATGAGAAAGAAGGAAATATATATTACTCTCATTGATTCTTCTTAAGGACTAGAGATCTACTATTTGAGTGTGAAATAACAATGACTGTGTTAAGTAAAACCCATATTCGATTTCACATAGATCAAGTACTTCTTCTAAATGTACTACGTCTTATCATTATGAAATTCATCTCCTTAAGAGTGATTTTTGAATACATAATTAGGATGAATATGATTTAATGGAAGGCAACCCTTTCACTATTATTGGTAAGAACTATTATTGTTTATTGTTAATGGTAACAGTTATAATGAGAAATATCTCATGGTTTTTTTAAATAACAACATTATTTTTATTGCTCCATAGGAATACCTTTGATGATGCTACCCCTATATGGTATCCTTTGTACCACCCCTTCACTTGCCACCTTTGGAGTTGTATTTAACGACATGCCCTAATGCATTTTTAAGCATCTGGGACCTAGCATTTGAATGTCTAGAATCTTGAGCATTGAGCATTCAAAGAGCTCAATTAGAACATCATTATTATATTATCTACTTGCATTAGTTTCTAAAGCATTCTTTGTATGATTTTATTTTTGTCACTGGCCCCTTTTAAAAGCCATTAAATCAATTGCATAATAATTTGACAAAAGGAGAACCAATCCTTTCTTAACAAAATCCCTAAAGGTGTTCTTAAACTTTGCTAGTTAGCTAAAACATTTCACAAATATTGATGCAAATTGAAAAATTAGTATTGGAGTTTGTAGATATTAGATCTTGCATACCAAGGTTTTAGATATTTGAACCTATATTAGATCCTCAGTTGCATATATCACTTCTATAGTTATGAAAGTGATCTAAATAAATAAATTTGTATGTTTCGAAATATTCATCACACCAATCCTTATTTTTAATAAATTGACAAACCACTTACAAATAACTATTGCAACTGACTTAATCAAACTCTAAGAAAATAATATTTATTTCTCCACAATGAAAATAATTTTTAACACCTCATATGTGAAAATTGATTATTACGTCACAAAAGTGTCCATGCATAAAACTCACTTTTCCCTAATAAGAACACATAAAATAAAAATATAATGATATGGTAATACAACAACAACAACAACAACAACAATAATAATAACCATATGATATGATTATATAATAGTAATGAACAAATATGATATCTTTCGGCTACTTCACCTATATTCCTCTAAAGATAGGTATGTCAGTATTATTAGATTATTATATTTCTATTAAACTCTTGACCAAAGCAAAAAAAATATTAAGACTACATTATCATTGTATTATCATATCATTATATTTTTATTTTATGTTTTCTTATCTTTATCCTTGAGAAAAAAGTGGATTTTATATAGGTATTATTTTCAATCATAATTATACTACTATTTTATAGACTATAATACCTATTTTTAGAGAAATATAGGTAAGGTATGCCAAAGATGTCATATTTGTTCATTATTCCACTTAAAAAATTATTATATCTTTATATTTCTATTAAACTATTCACCAAAGCAAAAAATCTATTAAAAACTGCATTATTGTTATTAGTTAGGCAATACTATTGCATTTTAATCAATTAGTTTGCCAATCAAAAGTGATTATTATTTTTGCTTTAAAAAAAAACTCGGTTTTTGTAAAGTTGAGATTTATATTTTTGAATTTAAGATATTATAAAAATTATTTATCTACACTACGATTGATTTTAAAAAATTGGTGTTATAGGAGCAAATTTTTAGGAATGATAGATTTTTTAGGTTTATTTGGATTTCTTTGTATTTTGAACACTGAAATGTCTATTTTAAATTTTTTTTCGTTTTTTATTATTTATAATATTATAAATAAAATATTTTTTTCTAGGACATAAATTTTAATAATTCTTTTTTATCTAAAAATATAGATAATAAAACCAATTATAAGGACTTGATTCATTTTAAATTAAATTACATACAAATATTTCTATTAAAAAATAAACCTAATCCTTATATGTATTCTTTATAATTATATTTTATATATTTTTTGAAATAATTCTATTTTTTTTCTAAATAGATATATAAATTATAATAATTCTTTTTTATCTAAAAATATAGATAATAAAACCAATTATAAGGACTTGATTTATTTTAAATTAAATGAAAAACTAAATACAAATATTTTTATTAAAAAATAAACCTAATCATTATATGTATTCTTTATAATTATATTTTATATATTTTTTGAAAATCATAATTTTTTTAGTCATTTTAATATAAACAAAATAATTTAATAAATTTTAATCATAAATTTAAATATTTTTCATAAGTTATAAAAAAATTATTTTCACTTTTATAATTATTAATAGTTATTTTCTTAAAACTAATTATAATGGTACATTTTTAATGAATCTTTTAATATTGATTAACAAGGAGATGGCTTTGAGGTTTTTCGGCGCTCTGGATTCGCGGGTATGCTGATTGGATGCAAGTGGGCTGACTCGTGTGCTGGCGACCCCATCTGCGGACCGTTCCTGAGGCGTTGGCGTGGTTTTGGAGGAGGCTTCCCTCCTCCACCTGGTTTGCGCTAGTTATTCCTTCTTTATTCTACATTAATTCTTTCGTAGGCATTTATTTCATTTGCCCTTGCCGCCCCCAGTTGGGCATTCGCTAGCCTTGCCTTTAATGGAGGCTGAGACTGAGGATGAACCGCATTCCCAAACCTCGCTGCCCTCCTCCCAACCCCCTCTGCAACTGAAATCCTTCTGCGAGGCTGTAGGTGGAGGTTTGAGCTCCTTTGCGAAGGACGCTAGGTTCGTAGCTGCTTCAAATGACAATGGAGCGGGTCTGCAAGGTAAGGACCCTGTCTTCGGCTGCAATCCTTTCTCCATTTCCCCGAATGAAGCCATGACTAATGAAATAACCTTGGAAAAAAATAGGCTAAAAGACTCTGCTATTTTCTTTGCCTGTGTGGACGTTGATAAATGTCCTCCGTGAAAATTCATGGCTGACTGGTTTTACAATTACTGGAACCTAAAACTAGGGCTTCGATTTTCTTTCTATAGATAAGTTCAAAAGGGGTTGTTTATCATATTCTTTAATTCGCATGAAATGCAATCAAAAGTTCTTAATAAATTATACTAGAATGTGGGTAAAATGGCCTTTTGTGCCCTAAGTTGGTCCCCTGAGGCTAATCCTGAAGAAATTTTGGCTCTCTCAAGCCCTAGATGGGTAATTCTTAAAAATATTCCACCGTTTTTATGGAAATTCATCCCCCAGATCGTCGAACCTCTCGGTAAATTCATTTGCATGGATGAAAACCCACGTCTTGTTCCCCATATGGATGCTAGAGTGCTCATCTCCATTCTTCCTGGAATTAATTTGCCCAACTCCCTTCAGCTTAATATCATAGAGGATGTGTTCTCTTGCTCACTGGAATTCCTGGGAGGGTTAAACGCATGCTTCCTCTGTAAACATGAGGGTCATGTAAGGAAAAATTGCCCCATTCTGAAGAAGAATGCCTCGGTCGCGGATACCTCCAAACCAAATTCTGCATCCAACAGCCACTTCGTCCCGTCCGCTCAGCCCACGATGAAGTCCGCCCCTGCCTCTCACCCTGAATCTCCCACTCCCATCTCGATCCCCTTGCCCCCTCCCTCTGTCCCAGCTTCACCTTCCCAACCTTCGAACACCACCTCCCCTGTTGTTTCAGAAGATGGGTACCAAGTTGTGATGAACTCCAAAAAGCATAGGAGGAAGAATGCACAGCAACTAGTCTTGAATAAGGGGGGAGCGTCCATCAAGCCTCCCCTACTCAATTTGCCTCACACCCCCTCTAAGGTTAAAAGCATTATTAACAGTTTTGAATCCCCCCGTGGATGCCCTGGCAGTGTCGTTATTGGTGATGGCTCTACTAGCATCTCTGAGAAGATCAAAGACACCCTCTGTAACGATAGTGCTAGTGGCTCCAATAAGGGTTTACCCGCATGCTCTTCCATGGCTCAAGTTACCAGTGTTGGCACTAGTGTTGCTAGGAACTCTATTTTTTGCTCCTCTAACATGCTCCCCCCGCAAGAGCCTTGCTTGGAGGTAACTCCATCATCTGCAGAACTAGAAGAACCTCTACCAGGAAGTATCTGTCTAGAGGAAGATGCACCTGGTGATGACTTTGAAATACAAATAGATGGCACCTCTAAACCTACTAGAAGGGGAAGGCCCATGGGATCTAAAAATAAAAATAACACTGCTAAGAAAAAGGACAAGGATTCCCCTGCCTGTAATAGCAACTTCTTGGCTACTGAAGATCTATAAGTACCCCATCTGGTTTACCATGAAAGTCATCTCATGGAATGTAAGAGGTCTGGAGGCTCCAGATAGGAAAAGAATTGTTAAACATTTTCTAGATTCCCACAAAGATCTGGACTTCCTAATGCTCCAGGAATTAAAATTTGTTAATTTTACTCTAGAAACCAATCTAAATGTCATTTGGAGAGACTCTATCAAGTTCTGCTCCAGCCATCTCAAGGGTAGGGGGGAGTTGGTTTGCTCATTATCCCCAGATGGGCGAGCTGCATCACTGGTAATGGTTGCTCCCCTTGCAATAGGGTTGTTTGGGCCTAAGTAAGTATTAACAATACCCTCCTTGGGATTTGTAATATCTACGCGTCTAATGATTATAATGAAAGGATTGCCCTTTGGGATTGGATCGCCTCCCTCCCGACATACCCTGGATTGTAGGGGGTGACTTTAACATGGTAGAACATGGTGAGGACAAAATGGGAGGCTCATCCTTCTGCTGGAAGGGGGGGGAGAAATCCCATTGGGATAGAATGAAACATATCAGAAACCTTTTTGACCCGCTGCTTGGCAAGAAGGGCGAATCTAAGGGACTATGGAACACATGGTGCAATTCCCAATTAGGTCCCAACAGAATCTATTGCAGGCTCGACCACCTTTATGCCAATAAGGACCTCTTCTCCTTTGCCCCTAACACTTATAATAACACTGTCATGGTTTGCCCCTTTACTCTTTATGATCATCACCCCATCACTGCCCGTATCAGATTAGCTGCCCCTCCCCCCGCCAATAGGGTAGGGCCCAAGAAGTTCATTCTCAATACTCACCTCCTCAAAGATGTGGATGTTCTCTCTGTCATCAACATCATCAGACTGATTAATAAGAATAACAAAGATCTCACGTCACAAATTGACAGATGGAACTTAAATATTAACTCTTGGCATAAACTCTTGCAAACTATTGGTCAGAAAAGGGCCAAAGACTACAAATTTGAGGAAAGCATCCTCAGCAACAACCTCTCCCAGGTGGAGAATGAAATCCATTCAGACCCCTCTAACCCTAAACTTGCTGCTAAGGTGGCTAGTGCTAGAGATGCACTAAGATGACACCAGCAAACCAAGATCAAGGGGGCCATGATTAGGGCCCGCACCCAGTGGCTGCAGTTTGGTGATAGAGGCTCCAAATTTTTCTTCAAACTCCTCAGACAAAAACAAAACTGGGAAGCAATTGATAGAATCATCATTGATAATGATGAGATATCGGACCTGAATAAGATAAAAGAGGCCTTTACTCTCTTCTATCAAAAGCTATTCACCTCTGAGGAGTCTGGGGAGGATAGGACCCTGAGAATCAAATTTCAAGCCATCATCCCCAAAAGGATCTCTGAGGAAGATGCCTGCCTCCTGAAACAACATTTCTCCCTTAATGAAATTCAATGTGCCATTAACTCCCTCCATGACGGTAAAGCTCCTGGGCCTGATGGGCTCCCTGTTGAATTTTACAAGGCTAATAGTGATTGGATCTGTGCAGACCTACTAGAAGTGTACAATGAGGCTATTCTTAAAGGCTCTCTTGGAAGCTCTATCAATAAGGGCACTATCAAGCTCATACCCAAGGATGGGGATAAAGCCCTCATCAAAAACTAGAGGCCCATTACTCTTCTCAATGTATCCTATAAAATCATGGCCAAAATGCTTGCTATGAGGCTAGAAAAAATCCTTCCTAGATTCATATGCTCTACTCAGACCGGGTTCATTAAAGGTCGCTATATTCTGGAAAATCTCATCACCAGCTGGGAAACTATGGATTGGGCTAAAGTCTCTGGGCAAGATGCTGCTATGTTTCTCCTAGACTTTGAAAAAGCATATGATAGGGTAGAATGGGGGTTTATTCTCCTTATACTTGAATCCTTCAGCTTTCCTAAGGAATTTTGCTCCTTTGTGAGAGTCCTTCTAGAGGATGCTTCCGCACAGATTGATGTCAATGGCTCCCTCTCACCTCCTATCATTTTGTCCCACTCCATTCACCAGGGGTGCCCTCTGGCCCCTGCCCTATTCGTCATTGCCTCAAATGCACTATACTACCTCTTTAGAGATAGCTCGCTCTCCCCCAAGGTAAACGGAGTTAGGCTCCTTGATGAAAATGAACTTATCAACTTGCAATTTGCTGATGATACAGCCCTATTTGTGGAACTTACCAAATCTAACATCGAGCACCTTAATCACAAACTTCAATTATTTGGCTACATCTAGGGAGCCCAGATCTCTAAAGCCAAGTCAACATTCCTTAGCTGGAAGGAGTGGCCTCTGGACTGGTTTGAGAGTTTTGAATATCAATGGGGGGGCCCATCCAAGCTTGTCAGATACCTTGGAGTTCCCTTCTCTGTATCCCCCTCTCTGAAGGATATGTGGCTATGGGTCAAAGAGAAAATTGACAAGAAGCTGAACAAATGGAACAATAGATTCCTCTCCCTCGCTGGTAGAGTTCAAGTTTGCCAAAAAATCCTCTCATCTTATAATATCTACTATTCCTCTACTTGGATGTTTAGCAATTATTAGATCCTCGATATTCAAAAGTCTATTAGACGGTTTCTCTGGTCGGATGGTAAAGGCAATAGGAAAATACATGTTGTTAATTGGAAGTGGTGTCACACTGAGAAAACTCTTGGTGGCCTCGGGTTAAAAGATCTTAGGACCCAAGGTATTGCCCTCGTCGCTAAGTGGATCTTCCATGCCCTGGAAGGGCAGGAGTCCTGGAAAGTCCTAATCAGAAGCAATATTGAGAGGGCTGTTCCAAAAAAGGCCAATACCTGGAAAGGGTTACCCTTTGCCGATCTCGTGGCTGGTAACTTCCCTATCTCTGTCCAAGGCTCTTGTGTGTTTAGGTCTATTTGGAAGGCCTGGGAACATGTTAGAAGATTTCTAGGGAACACTAGTGCCAATAGTGGTGACCTTATCCATGGTGAGAGATATTTGGTGGAACCTGTATCATGCGGGCAAACCTCTGGCTCTCACACAGGGGTGCTCGGCTAGGACCTGGGCCAGCAAAGGCATTAAACTCTTCATTGATCTTCTTGAGCATGGGAATATTCCTTCATGGGAAGAACTCAGCTTGAAATTCAACCTTCCCCCTTCTCATAAAAGAACCTACCTCTTGGTCAAGCGGGCCTGTGCGGATCTTGGATTACCTAAGGAGTGTTGTGTGGACTCGCATAGTTTCCTTTCATTTAAATGGTCTGATGATGTTCCCTTGGCTAAAATTAAGGCACAAAATGTATATGCTAAACTGAACTCTGACCCCTCCAGTATCAACCATGCTAATATGTTATGGTACTCTGATCTTTCTGATCTACAGTGGCAGAAAATCTTTAGCAGGCTTTGGAAAAGTCTGATTGAGCCCAAACTCAAGTGTTTTAAATGGTTGTTGCTGCTTAATAGGCTCCCTTTAAAAAGGAACAGTGAAGCTTTTGACCTTTTTTCTATTTGTAAACTCCCTAATACTGGCAGACATATCTTCTTTGACTGCTCCATTGCTAGGGAGATCTAGTTAATGTTTGGTTTCTCTATCCCTGACCTCATAAACACAATGGAAGTTATTTCTGGTTATATTCATGGCTTAAAAAAAGATGCTAATATGTTCTGGTTTATTTTATTTGCTAATATTCTCTGGTATATTTGGAAGGTTAGAAATGCTGACAGGTTTGATGCTCAATCCAGGGCCCTTACTGAATCTTTCCGAAGACTCACTTTTTTAAAAACTGCTACGCAGGTCACTCTTACCATGAACATTGAAAGGAATAAGCTACTGAGATTCCTGAAGGACGGGCACACAACCATGTTCATGTATGAAATGAAAGATGGGTACAAATGGAGACACAACATGGATAACCTCTCATCCTTCGAAGAGGCACTCAAGAAGCTGAACAATGAAGTCAGAGACAACAGGAACCCCCCCTACGACCAAGTGGAAATGTTATCTCACACCCTGATCCATAAGAGCATAGTCTGGATGGAAGGAGCTCAGGGGTGGACGGCTTGGGTGGAGGCCATTGATGACATCCTATCTTAAATGGAAGCTTGTCTCCCATATACTATCCCTGCTGTATATTTTCGGCCTTTTATTTTGTTTGGGGTCTTGAACTATGGCGTAGTCTCAGACTTTCATACTAGTGTAAATTTTGCTCCTGCTATCAGGTGGCAATGACAGCTATCTTTTTTGTACTGTTCTCCCTCGATTTTTAATATATAAAAACTAATTATAATTAATATTACATAAATATAAAAAATAATATAATATTACACTACAAATTAATAATTAAATTTGAGATTAATTGTATTTTTTTTTTTTAATAAAGGGGTAAAAACTCTATTAATACTCAGAAAACAACATTACACAAGAAAACCAGAGTCACAAGGCTCCAAAAGAGAACAACAAACCCAACCAGAAATCATCTAGCTTCATAACTATCCATATCCTCAGCAAAGATCTTATGCAAGTCCTGACAATAATCAGGGGAAAGATGCTCCCAACCCTAAACTTTCCAATCATCACCATGATGCGAAGCCCTCTTAGCCAAACAATCCGCTGCTCTATTCCATTCACAAGGAATATGGATGAAATGCACCCTCTCCATCATAGCACTAATTTGCAAAATCTGGTGCACAATCCCTGCCAACTGCCAATTAATCCCACTCACCTTCTGCTCAATCAACAGATTAACAATAATCTGTGAATCCGATTCGTAGATGACCTTACACAACCCTAGCTCATATGTATGCTCCGAGGCATAAAAAATTGCTAGTCCCTCCATTGCTGCCCTTTATGTACTGAAAAGAAGAAAACCACATCCCCCATACAATCCCTACCAACACCCCCAATCCTAGTAGAACTCGAATTACCTCGAGAGGAGCCATCGATGTTAATCTTAATGGAATCATCCTGAGGGGGAAACCATCTTCCCACCCTTTGAATGTCCTGCTTAGCACATCTACCTCTCCTGACATAAGTTGAGACATGAGACATCTCCTGCAAACCCAACCTACTCACAATATCAGATTAATTGTATTATTACATTTATAATTATATACATTTTTAAATTAAATTAGGTTTATGCTTTTAAGAAAAAATATATTTTTTCATTATTAAATTTGTATTATATTATAATCATTATGTCAGAGCCATTCCCTATATGAAGTGAACAACCTATTTATTAAAATCAATGGTTCAAAATTGAGGAGAAGAATGCAAGACTATAGAAATAGAAATAAGTAGGTGGTTCACTTCATATAGGAATGCGTTCGCATAAAAATATGCATTTTAATATTATTTATTAGAGAAAGAATTTGCATAATTTTTTTTTTATGTTTTATCATTATCTACTTTTAGTCGAAATATCTCTTAATATTAAATTTTTTATTGGAATATTCTATCATTTTTAAGTTTCTTAAAAAATAATAATCTAAAAAGTATCAAGGATGGAGCGCAGGAGGAGGTTTGGGTTTACAGGTGGCGGCGGATTTTGAACGCGAGAGTTGGAGAATGGCTCACGATGTCTTGACAACCATCGGCCTTGGTTTCCACCTCATGCTAACCGGTTCTAGCAGTATGGTTCAGATCAAAGAAGGGGGGGTAGGGGTAGTTTTGGCGATGCCTGCATTTCCTTTGAGCTAGACAAGAATAAATGGGGCCATTCTAGGATCCTGAACTTCCCTAAGTGGAGTAAAAAGCAGACTGAGGAGCGGTTTTGGAAGAAAAAACTAGCAGCTACCAAGAAACCCATCATTGTGGAGGCGCCAACGATGACAGAAAAGAGAACCATTAGCATCTATATTGATTCACCGGCTTGGAAGGAACCGGTTCAAGTTTTGCGTGCTAGAGCCTTCTTCATGAAGCGGGGAGGAGATTGGCCTGTTTTTTCAAAGATAAGGAAATGGGTTGATGAGGAATGGGGGAGCCATTTCAATATTAAAACCCTAACTAACAGCTTTTTCCTAATCATTGCTGGGTTAGAAGTGGAAAAAACTAGGATCATGTATAATGGGTCTTTCATGATGAAGGGAGTAGGGTTCTACATTAAAGATTGGATCCCCAACTTTGATCCCCGGCAAGCCTCCATTGAGGAAATCCCAGTATGGATTAGGTTGTACAACTTACCACATGAGTATTGGAAGGAGGAATTTTTCAAGATAATTGGAGACAAGCTAGGGAGATTCATCAAATCAGATGAAGCCATTGACAAACTGGACTCATGCATGTATGCTCGAATCTGCATAATGTGCAAACCACATCCCTTGCTCCCCAAGGCCATTGAAATCTGCTCCCCCGAGGGCTTCTGGCGGCAAGAGATAGAAGTTGAAGAGATCATGGCGAAATGTAAGTCTTATAAAGAGTGGGGGCATGAGGAATCTAAATGTATGGTAGGTCAGAAAGACAAAGGCAGGGCTGACAAAGCAGTGGAGGACCAGTTGGTAGCATCAATGAAATTTGCAAAGGAAGTGTCAGATGTCACGCTCACAGAATTGGCTCTTGCCATCGATTTTGTTGTTTGTCCGGGGGCAACAAGCCTAAAAGGCGATGCTAGAAGGGATTAGATGGTAGTGTCCACAAAAGTCACCAAAGATGCAATGGAGACTAAGTTGGTTGACCTATCCTCGGTCATTGTTTCTGCAGTAGGTTTAGATGCTGCAAATCTGAAAGTTGTTGAAGGGGAGGTTGCATCGGCATGTGGATCGCTCCTAGCAAGATATGAAGGGGAGACCCACACGGTTTCAGCAAGTGGTGAAGTGCTTAGGGGCAGTCTCATTCCAACGATTGGATCGATCTCAGTGTCGGACCTAGCTTTTAAACCTCAGGATGGAGTAGGTGGTGTGGGATTTCCTTTTCCTCCCCCGCTGCCTCCTCCCCTTAGGATTGGAAGGGAGGTACCTTTGGCTGGAATCTTGGGGAGACTACCAACGACCCTAATTTCTGACACTACTATAGAGTTTGAAGAGTTAAGGGCGGGCAGGTTCAAAGATATTCATCTCCCCAGTCAAGGAGGACAATGAGAAATTCGTGGAGATGGATTCTGGAGATGAAGATGACTTGACTGATGATTCGTTGGGGTTGTATGCGGAGGTAGGGGAGACAGACACAAGGACCATCAAATAGACCAAATCAAATCCCAATAAGGCGACTAAAGGGAGTATGGGGGAAGGAAAAATAGATAGAACTTGTTGGAGGAAGCAGGCAATATGAAGGGATAGACCATACTTCTTAGATCCGAGAGAGGCCTATTCTCTCCTGGTCAGCAATGAAGTTCCTAACGTGGAATGTCAGGGACTGCAATGCCCCTGACAAGCATAGCATGATCAAAAGAGGATTTGATCAAGCGAAACCAAAGGTAATTTGCATTCAGGAAACAAAGTTAGGTAGTGAAGAGGCGGCTAGGATGCTTGGTGTTAGACAAAGGTGGTCTAGTTTTTTTGTTGATGCAGAGGGGGCTTCAAGTGGCCTGGGAATCTTGTGGAACCCCCAATTAGTGAAAGTGGAAGCAGTCTCAAGCTCTAGATATTGGAAGATGCCAAAGGTAAGCTCATGAACTATTAATTTCTTAGGTTTCTTAATCAATGTTTATGGCCCTATTAAAACAACAGATAAGTGCAAGCTCTGGGAGGAAATTACCAAGACTCTAGAGGAAATTAAGTCAGCCATAACAATTGTAGTGGTGGATTTCAATGCCACCCTCTCCCACTCAGATAAGCAAGGAGGGGTGAGAATGATGTGCGTGATCCAAACAATTTTTCAGACCTTTGTGGATTCTAATGCTTTGTTTAAAGTGGTTGCTAAAGGTGGGAACTTCACATGGACTGATAGGTGTTTGGGTTTCTCTAACATAGCAGAGAAACTAGATAGGTTCTTTTTGGTAGGGGAATGGAACCTGGCTCCCCTTATTTTTGAGGCAAAAGTTTTGGCAATCTCCAGCTCGGATCATTTCTCAGTCTCACTAGTTTTGCATAAGTATGGAGTTCTGCTCAGATGCCCTTTTAAGGTGGAAAAGATGTGGTTAAGGGAGCAAGGCTTTAGTGATCAAGTTGATCAATGGTGGAAGGAGACCCCTATGGTTGATGGATTCTTGTCTTTTCATTTCTTTAAAAAAGTTAAGCTATGTCAAATAGAAATTGAAAAGCTAGAACAGGACTGTATTTGGAAATATCTTCGAAGAGAAATGAAAGATTGAAGGAGAGTTGGGGGCCCTAAACTCGAAAGTCTTAGCAGAGGGAATGGATGAGGTGGACTACCTCACGAAGAAAGACTTGTTCAGTAGATATGGGGAAGTATTGCAAAAGGAAGAGATTTTTTGGATGCAAAAATCGCGTGAGAATTGGATTAGAGAAGGAGACAGAAATACAAAATTCTTCCACAGCTCTGTGAAGGTTAAGAGAAGTCTTAATAGAATTTTATCTCTACGTCTGAAGGATGGAACTTCGATGGATGATTCTAATCGGATTAACCAGGAGGTTGTTGATTTTTTTGGAAATTTATGGAACAAGAGTGGGATTGATCAGGTCAGATTGAAAGAGGAGTTTTTGGCGGTGATCCCACAATTAGTTTCTAGGGAAGACAATCAGATGCTTGAGGAGCCAGTCTCTCTAAAGGAACTGAAAGAAGGTATTTTTTCTCTTGGTGGGGAAAAAGCATTGGGCTCGGACGGCTTTCAAGCTTTATTTTACCAGTATTTTTGGGATTTGTTAGGCGGTGAGTTGCTAGCGGTGGTTGAAGAGTCCAAGACTAGGGGATTTATCCTGAAAGAATTCAATAGTACTTTGGTGGCGCTTATCCCAAAGAAAGATAAACCGGTGGGCTTTGAGGAATTTCGACCTATCTTTCTGTGCAATACTATTTACAAAATCATTTCAAAATTTGCTGCCAATAGACTCAAATTGATCTTGGAAAAACTTATATCCTGTGAATAGAGCGGCTTCACCCTGGGGAGGAACATTGTTGATGGGATTATTGTGGCTCATGAGGTGATACACATGACAATGAAGAGAAGATAGAGAAGAATGATGTTGAAGCTCGACATCCGAAAAGCCTATGATAGAGTCGACAGGTCCTTTATATTCGTTGTGCTTGCTAAGTTTGGTTTCAGTAATGGTTGGATTAAGTGGATTTCTAGTATGATTATGCAGTTTAATGTTTCAGTATTAGTTAATGGCAGCACCCAAGGTTTTTTTCCTACCTCACGGGGTATCTGCCAAGGGGATCCCATCTCCCCCTTTCTATTCATCTTGTTGGCAGAAGTATTAGGTCGATTGATTGCAAGAAAGCGATCTCAGGGGATGTGGAAAGGCATTAAGATTGCTAGAGGGGTGGAACTACTATACAAAACTCGATGATCAGTGTGCTGCTCTTCTTCTTTTCTTACTGTTCAGTTCACTGCTCACTTTGCTTGGTATACTCCCCCTGTATACTACACTCCTATTGTTTGATACTTTGAATACTATACACTCTCCCTTTTTGACAAACATCAAAATTTAGTTACCATTTGGAGGTGGCAACAGGTCGAATATGGATTTGTACTTTGTCTTGGCTTCAATGAGTGCGATAGAGAGTGCATCCTTTACACTATCCATTAAATAATTATGCACTTGAATATTAGCCAATAATGATATTAAGCCATCTAAAGTGTTCCCTCTTGTGTAGTAGAGAGGTATGTGGCTCGGTTGATCTGTTCTTGGACGGATGAAAGATGAGGAAGAAATAATGTCTGAAGTGTCATTATGTCCATCCTAATCTTGTGTTCTTCATTCCTTAGTTCCAATTGTTGAGTCATGAGCTGTTGTAGCTTGGTATCATAATTCTGAACTGAATTGGGCTCTGGGGTCAACTTATTTGAGAGATCGGTGATCTCTTTCTCAATTGCTTCTGTTTTATTTTTAATATCCTTAATGAATAAAGAGAATGTACAGAGTTTCTGAAATAATGAAAGAATGTGCTTGAATTGAGGGGACAACTCAGCAACAAATTTGACAAGTTTTACTTTGCCAACAACAATGGATTTCTGTACCTCTTCTATCATTTTAGCAGTGAGCTCCTTGTCTTTTAGCTTGCTCAAGTATTCGGATGCATCTACTCCAGATGTCTCTATCTGATTAAGGAGTTCATCCAGTTGAATATGGATGGCTGCATCGGTTGACACTGTAGCTGTAGGTAGCATATCTGATAATAGTGTCTTTACCTTCTGAAGTACTTTATTCTTCTTTTGTATGGCCATTTGTTTTTCTTGTTCGGCATTTGCTTTGCATAGTTCACCGAATTCAGTGAGTGCTTGCCCTTTTAATTTGGAGATGTCTACATTGGGAAACACTATTGGTTTTGACAAATCTATTTTGAAACTATGCTTTTTCATCTTCTTTTCTTTACCTTTGGTCGGGTGAACCAATATAATAGCTTGGGAGGCTTGATGACCCTCGGTAGGTTGCTCAGTAGAGACAACACTTTGGTCAGTTGCTTTATCCTTTGTAGTGTCCTTTGGTGTCTCGGTACTGGGTTTCTCAGCTGCAACATTTTTAGTACTAGAAGGTTCTTGAGAGGTTTGTTCTTGAGTAGTACCTTCTCCTATTGTAGACTTGTGACCTTCGGTGCCTTGATCTATATCCTGAGGGGCTTTGGTTGAGATAGGTTGATTGATTGGTGGATAAGGCTAAACTTGTTCCAAAATTGATTCACTGGATACAAGTTTTGCATATGCATTGCCTTCTATCATTTCTTGTTCAGGTGCCTCTGTATCCATGATATCTTCATCTATTTGAATGGTGTCAGTAGGGTCTTGCTTGGTGACATCAAGATCTTGCTCGGTGACATCAATTATTTCAACTGTAGATTGTTCACTAGCATCCTTTCTTTGAAAGATTTCCTATCATTGTTCTTTTGTTTCCTTCTCCACTTCAATATATAGGCCATTCATCAGTTTCAAGGCCTTTTATTTGAATGTAAATTGTGTCTGGTTGTTTTTCAGATGTTCTTTTATTTCATCTACCGACATGTCAGGAAAGAGATGTACAAGACTTCTTTCTCTGATTTGTTTCTCCGAGTCTAGGGCATATTGCCACTTGTTATCAATATGTGCATATAATTCTAATGGAAGAGAATTACATACTTCTGTAGACGTCTAAAACTAGTCAACGCTTGCGGAGTCATATTTTAACATTGGTGCATTGCCTTATTTTAGGGTTTGTGCGTCACATTAACATTTCTTCTATGTTGCATACTTGGTCTTTATCATTTGCGAGCATCGAGTCCTTCCTCTGCATTCTTCATTTATCTCTCTCTCGAATTTGTTCTTGTCGATAATAATCTTCAGTCATGATTTTGGTCAATCTTATCCTGTCGCATCAATGTGCGTGCTCATTTGTCATATTTTGGACATCATCAATCCTAATCGATGATGGAATTATGGTTTTGTCCTCTTATCAATCTTGTCATCTTGCGATCGATTTGTCATTGATCATTGTTGTTTTCAATCTTGTCATCTTGCGATCGATTTGTCATCGATCGTGGTCATTTTCAGTCTTGTCATTTTGCAATCTATTTTGTCATCGATCGTTGTCATTTTGCGATCGATTTGACATCGATCGTCATTTTTCCTCGTTAATTGGTGCATTTTATCAATCAAATCATTTATCAATTCAAAATCATGATCATGATCGAATCGACATCAAATCAATCTTACATCAAGACCTAATTGTCGTCCTTGCATTTCTAATTTATCTTCTAGGGTTTCATGATTTATTCATTTAACCTTGTTTGTCATTTTCTCTCCATTTTCTCTTTAGGATAAATGATTTATTTATTTATCCTAAGTCTTCTTGTCACAATTAAATGTTTATTTAATTGGCTAATTAATTCCTCCTATTTTTGTAAATTAATTAATGAATGAGAAATTATTAATTAATTTACCTAATTTGCATCAATTTCCTAATTTCCAAGTCGTCATTTCTAACCTAATTTTCTAAATGTTTCTAATGTCTATTTCTATTTCAAAAACTTGTCATAAATTCTTGCATAGCAATTTGTCATAAATTGTCATAAATCCTTGCATAGCAATTTGTCATACACTTGTCATAATTTTGCTATTCTTGATTTGAATTTCCATTCGAATCACTTTCATGCTAATCTGATCTTTTCTCCAATTTGTCTACAAATTGGATGAATTTCTTCAATCAAAGTCCCTGGTCGAATCAATCACGCTTCTAGTAGTCTTGCGCTACCATCTTGTCTACTTGCTTTCACATCATGCTTATGCACTAGTAGGTGAGATCCACAAACAAAGCTATTTGAAGGAGAAAGAAGGACAATGGAGCCACATGACATTCAAGTTTGCAATGGTTTGCGTTTGAATTGATGTCTTGTTTTCATGTCTTTATTGAGTGTTTTTAGGATTGGTCATTGCAATTGAGTTTTCGTGATTGAACTAGGCTAATGTTTACATTGCTTTGATGATTTCAGATTTCCTAGCTACAACTTCCAATGGGACCACTCAGAATTTCAGAAGTGTGCAATTGACAACTTCTTCAATTTGTCTCTTTTCATCAACAGATCTGGATTCATATTTAACATATCTGAATCCTCCAAATCCACCATATTCCTTCAGATTAGTACAAAAATTTTCAACACTATGTACATCTACCTTCTTGCTCTTGACAATCTGAAATTTGCTTGCATCTTCAGATTCGGTGTCACTAGACTCTTTTGACAAAATGAGTCTCCGAGTAGATTTCTTGTAAGTTTTTGTTACCTTAGGAGCAGCAGCAATCTTTTGTTTCTTACTCGGTGAAGCTGCAGATGCTCTTGTGTTGGGTCACTTTGTTGGAGGAGTCGGTAGGGCCTTTGAAGTGTCATGTTTCTTTCTTTTCAACATTTTTCCCTTAGGCAATTCAGTGCTTAGAGTGATAGCTACCTCTTGGGCTTCTGATTCCTCCTCGGTAATGGCTAGAGTGCCTTTGACAGGTGTGGAGGAAGAATCTTCTCCAAATTTCTCCGTTAATGCCTTTATCATTTTTGTTGCCTTTCTTGTAGCTTTGGGTACTACAATGCTCATTTTTACTTTTTCTTTCAATTCTTCATAGGTTCCATACCTTAGCTCAGTAGCATGCCTTGGTAATGTCAGAAATGCATCGATTTGTTGTTGTGTGATGTCAAAATCAATCTCGTAACCCATAGGTGGCAAAGATTGAGTTCTCGGTTCCACAACATTCATGTAACAGTAATCAATGTCTACTTCAAAACATATCTCATCCTTGTATTTCTCCACTAGCTTGGGTGGAATCTGGTACCTATTATGCATTTTCTCTTGAAACTTGCTGAAGTAATCATCCATAATATCATTAAAATTATCACCTAGCTTCTTGATGAAGTCATTGATCTAATGGGCGATTGGTCAGTGTAGTTCCCAAACAACTTTACCGACTGTTGGAAAGAACTTCTCAAAGTAGAAAAACATGCATACAAGTAGTGATCCAAACTTTAGTGTATTTGCCGAGTTGTTCTTCTTCGGCTTCCTGATGGTGTTCAGATTCTCAAATAGGTTTTTTAGTAACACCTCACATAGATCAATTTTCATGCCTTTCTTCACAATTTTGTATGCTAAGTCTACTGTTGCATAGGGTACACTGTTTTCCCTTGCCGATTGGAAGAAACAGTAACCAATTACTCTAAAGGCAAATTTTAGTTCTACATTAGTGACATTGTTTAATTTCAGTCCTTTGCAGTCTGATTCTACTCCGGTCAAACTGATCAATTCCTTATGTGATATCATTTTCTAGGCTCGGGCATGATCATAGATAGGGTAACCGGTGATCAAATGAATGATTTCCTTAGTGATCTTAAACGGTTGCTCTTCTAGCCACATGAAGTCATCATGAACTCTGCTTAGAACAAACTTGACCCATCGGGGTTTGAACACATGGGGATAGGTTAGGGCTTCAGTCAATCCCTTGATCTTGATGTGCTCATACTTGCTATCCATTTTACCATCGGTGCACAATTTATCATATGTGTCTTTGATTTCAACGTAATGAGTTCTTCTACACGGCATTGGGTGAAGAATCTCACATCCTCGACTAATAAAACTCGATCCGGGATGAGTGAAAATGCGGTTTTGTCATCCGGTTCAGATGCAACTTTAGGAGTTAAAGAGTATTTTAGTGAGGGCTTTTCAACATGCTTGACAACAATGGGATCTTGGATCTTAGGTGCCATTCTAGATTTCAGATAAAAATTAACAAAGGAACCTGAGGGTTTGAGGACTAACAAACGGTAGACGCTTCACACTTAACAGATAATAGCAAATTGATAAGATCGGTAAACCAACTTAACAATGTGTTGAGATTGATGTAAATACCTTGAATTTTTCTTTGTAGGAGGTTTGATCGCCTTGATTCGCTCTGCTCTGCTTTCTTGAAAACCTGGTGAGTGAAAATGACAACGTAAAATACTTTAAGTACATAATAAACCTTATCGGGTTCCGTGCAGGTTAGGTCAAAAACATTAAATGCACTCGGTTCCACTTTACTTTCCCATTTTTTTTGCTTTAACCGAGTAACCAAACTTCCTTCTTTTACCGACTTGACAAGCTTCTTGTATTCACTGACTTGACAGGTTTCCTGTAAAGTGCTCCAAAAGACTTTGATAGAATTTCAGACTTACTACTACATCTTAACTATGCAGATTTTGAATTAAGTACATAATAAGGTAGGAACTGTTAAGATTTAACCTTGAGAGATTGCAGTCCCTTCATACCTTTACCGATTAATTTGGAATAGGAGCACCTAACTCGGTAGGTAAGGTGCTTTCTTCATTTGACACAATTTCCTTCTTTTTCCAAATCATCTTTAATTTCTCTTTTATTTCCTAAGTGTCTTCTCTAGGTTGATCTCTGTAATCTCCAACCAAGTGTCCAACTTTGTGACAATGAAAACATGCCATACCAGGATTTCTCCATGATCTTCGGTTGTTCATTCCAAACCTTATAAAACAGTTAGCACTTATATGTCCATATCTTCCACAACATTCACACCATGTCCTTGCATTGTAATCCCATGGTACTACAAAATATTGTCGGTAAGGATCTGTGTGAGTTCGGTAACCTATAGTATTTGCTCGGTGTCTAGACCACATGTAGTTCTTTTGCTTAAACCAACACTTCTCGGTACTATGTCCATATCTATTACAGTTTTTACAAAACCCTTTGAATTTTGCCTTCTGATAATTGTTAACAGACTTTGTCCTACATTGGTTAGATGTGTGACCATATTTATTGCAATTGTAACAATAACCATTGGACTTAGTGACATTTGGTTGCTTACCTTTTCTGATTTGACACATGTTGGCAGTATGACCTTAATTTCCACAATAATTGCAAATAGGCTTCTTTCTTTTGATGTTCTTCTTGATTCCAGCTTGCTTTGATGATTCTACTCTCTCGGTAGAGTCTTTTCCTTTGTAACTGAGTCCTACATCTTTGTAGGGTTGTCTTGTATTCAGTTGCTCATCCAACATCTTTGATGCTTCATAACTCTTCTTCAGTGTTTCTTTGGATTTCTTCTCTATTTCAAGTTCATTGGTCAACCTTGATACTTCAAGTTTCAATGCTTGATTCTCATCATCTTTCAGATTTACTTCATGATGTGCATAACCTAGTTGATTTGACAGATTTTGTTGAATCCCAGTCAACCTTATGATTTCATCATTCTTATTAGATAATAAAGCTTCAAGTTGATGTTTCTCTCTTTCTAGATCTCTTACTTTATCCTCGGTTGTCCTAATGCATCAAGATTTTCAGTCATCTGTGTGTTGAAATGTTCATGTTCTCTTTTCATTGCTTTTAGTTGATCAGCCAGTGCTTTGTTCTTTTCTTTCAATACTCCAATCATTTCTTCAGTCTCTTTAGACATACTATTCTTAGATGATGTCTCAATTTGTTCCACTAACACTTGAGAGTCCTACAAATCATCAAACAGTCTTCTTCTCACTTTCAAAGATTTTTGCCTTTGCCTTTGCATGTCTGCAATCACTTAATTAGCATGATCTAGCTCTTCTTGCAGATACACAATCCTCTGAGATTGTTTGTAGTCTTCCATTGATAAGATCTTTCTCTTTAGGTAGTTAAACCCTTTTCCAAGATTCAAGCTCTGATACCAATTGTTAGGCCCAATATGGAAAGCTAATGTACTGAGAGGGGAGGGGTGAATCAGTACTTCAAATCCCTTTTATCAACAATATCTTTACTATTATGTATTGTAGACACCCAAAATTGTCATGTCTAATTAAATAAATATTTTATTTATTTAATTATCTAAGCCTAATTCTTCTATTAATTAAATAAATCTTTATTTATTTAATTAATTCATTTATCCTCTTCTAGCCTTATTTCTCATTTAAATAAATACATTTATTTATTTAAATTATCCCTTTCCTATATTAAATAAATATTTTATTTATTTAATTGCCCTACTTCTTCTATTAATTAAATAAATCTTTATTTATTTAATTAATTCATTAACCTTTTCTACACATGACACATGTCATTCATCTCTTATTTCCTACACTACCTACCCCTTTCATTATTTTGGTATTTCTTATACCTACCCTCTAATCCTAGCCGACCTCTCTTTTTACACCTCTCAATCTTAACCCTCCATTTCTTATTGTGTCTTCTATTTAAGGAGATGCTTTCTTCATTGTCAAACCCTAATCAAGCATTCTAAGGAAGAACTCTAACTACTGGATCAATTGACTACACTACAATTCTACTTGCAACCACATTCCGTTCTTTGTTGAGCTCTTGTGCATACAAAAATCTGAGAGCAAGCATATCAAACAAGATCAATGGAGATCAAAACCCTAGTGGACATGTGATGGTATAATCTTTGTGATTTTTTGAGTTATTTTGCATTGTCTTAGGTTATCTTCATATGTTATGGTGGATCTTTGTTCATTGTTAGGCTAGGGTTTGGTGGTTGAATCCATTTTAGTCTTTCAATATTGTTGATTATTGCTATCCATTTTCACCATATACATTTTGGCACGCCCGGTGGGACTCTTGTCCCTTTGCATTTAACAATTTTGTTGCAGATTTTGCATTTTTGAAGTTGCAGATCGGACGATTTCGACGACATTTTAGGTTTTTTCCGCGTCTGCGAGTGTTCGGATCGCGTTCTTGTATTTCAGAGGCGTCTGTGACATCTTTTATCGCGTCTGTGTTTCTGTCATTTTCTATTTTTGCAGGTTTCCGAAACTCGCGTCTGTGATCCCGAATCGCGTCTGTGAACCCTCTGATCGCGTCTGCAGAATAAAACGGCGTCTGTGTTCTGAAATCACGTCTACGAATCACAGAGCCGCGTCTGTGTCGGACAGACGCGTCTGTGTCTGGTATAACAGCGTCTGTGCATTCTGTTTTGCAAAATTTTTTTCAAGTTTTTCGATTCGGGTTTTCGGATTTTGTACTTAGGGTTTCAGATCTGGCTTATTTTTGGCTAACCTTTGCAGATCTAGCTAACCTGGTTTGTGCAGCTTGCTTTGGAGACAAATACGTTTTTGTTGAAGGCCCCTTTTCACAAAGTCTTTTTGGGTTTTCTTAAAATTTACCTAACTTGTGTGCTTGCAGGAAGGGGTTATCATTTGAAACAACCCAAACTACTAACAATTTTGTTGCAGGGCCTTAGCTAGGGTTTTTGTAATTTTATTTGTGTGCCTTGTCTTCATAGCTTAGCAAACACTTCAATTGGTGCACTAAAATTGAACCATTGTCTTTTGTGTCTTGAGCAATAGGCTCTTTTTGTTTATTCTTTAGAGGGCCTGTCTTCCCGTGTGGTCATTAGGACTACTAGTGAGAAGAGAACGACCCAAGTGGTAGCAAAAGAAAAGCCATCTTCTTCCAAGCCACTATAATCAAATGTATTCATGGTGAAAACTATGAATAACGTGTGCTGATTAGTTCATACCGACACTATGTCTCCCCATAAACCCGTTTGATCAAATTTATTTGATCATTTGTAGGGCGTAACCCCTACCGGCTGGGAGCCTTCTGTATTTACAGAGCTGAAAGTGCCGCATGTATGGCCACACGAGCGGATGCCCTTACTAGCACCATTTTGTTTTAGATGCCCAAATCCTTCTAGTTGTTGAGGCAGGAGGTCGGACCTCTGGTAGCGGCCCACACACATACGGTTCTTAGTAGAGATACAAAGTTCGCCATGGGGAGTTTTCATGGGGACTGATGCTTGGCTGACCCGAGAAGTGAGTGCCGAGGGTGGAGCCAGTGAGGTCAAGCATCTAAGTATCCGCTCTGAATAGCGTAGCCTCGGGGGTAAAACCCCATGTGGGATCAACAATTATTGTCCTGGCCAGCCATAAGAATTGTGCTTGACTTATGATAAACATTCAAACAATCAAGACAAAACAGCAAAACATTGTGTCTTTTGTGTCTTCAAGTGTATGCAAAAAAAAAAACAAAAAAACTTTTTACATCAAACAACACACTTTTGGGAGTCTAAACAGTCTGCAAACATTGGGTCATCAACACTGTGTCCTCTTGTCACGAAAAACAGTCGAAAAATCAGATTTGGTCACAGCAAAACAAATTCACAGATAGGAAAGATTGCACTAAGGTTACAGAAACGCGTCTGTGTCTGTTAAAATCGCGTCTGTGTCTGATAAACGCGTCTGTGAAGTACAGAATAGCGTCTGTGTTTTTATCAGCGTCTGTGTCGAACAGAGACACGTCTGTGTCTGGAAATCGCGTCTGTGAAGTATACAGCAGCGTCTGTGTCCAAAATTGCAAAAAACTGTTACAGTCCCAGCAAACATCAACAGGAAATCTCAGAATCACGTTTGTGTCAAACAGAATAGCGTCTGTGTCTTCAAACCGCGTCTGTGAAGTATACAGCAGCGTCTGTGTCCAAAATTGCAAAAAACTGTTACAGTCCCAGCAAACATCAACAGGAAATCTCAGAATCACGTTTGTGTCAAACAGAATAGCGTCTGTGTCTTCAAACCGCGTCTGTGAAGTATACAGAGGCGTCTGTGTCAGGATTTGAAAAAAGTTTAACAGTCAAGCAAACAAAGAAATCAGTTTCGGCATACTTGAGCTTCCTAGGTTGTCTCTTCAGGTTTCATCTAGCATTCAGCCTGTTCTAAGGTCTTACACAGTCCATCATTGCTTCATACCTCATTTTACATTCATACTTGTCTAAACTTGAGTCAAAAGGTCACTTGCTTGTCCTCACTATACTTTGTCAACACACTACATACAACAACACTTTGCTAAGTGGTCCCTCATCAAGGTTTCTTACCTTTGGGTCTCATTTGGTCTTACTTAGAGTCAAGGTCAGCTTACCTCATCAAGAGAAACTATCCTCTCTTTGGAAGTCACACCTACTCTACTACATACATACTTGGTCTTACACTTTGGACATTGCAAGTAAACTTCAGATTCATTTACACTCCATACAACTCTTGGTCTTACATACCCTTGTCATTTTCGTCTAAGTCTCTCACATATTGGTCTAACACCTAGTTCATGGTTGAAACCCGTCTTCAAAAATCTAGGAGAAAAGCTAAAGAAGCTCAAGGGCCCGTAAACATGAGTTCTTATGAGTATGACAATGATGTCTTCTACAATCCTGAGCACACTACATTACCAGACATGAATGTTTATAGACACAATCCAAATGTGGAAAGCGCAAACGCTATACACAACGCTACACACAATGATAATGTGGACAATTCTTCAATACTATCAGCAGACATACAAGAATCTATAATGGATCCTCAATTCAATAGATTGGTTGAAGAGATAATGAGGAGAGATCGTCAATACTTTCTAAACATGATGGCACAAAGTGGAGCTAAAATACCACATGATTTTGACTTATCTCAACTTATGGAAAGTAGACCTTCACAACAAACTCAACCTAATAGTGGAGGACCAAATAATATGATGCCGGAGTCACCATCAGTTTTGCTTCAGAAACCAGCAATCCCACATACACAAGCTCAAATGCATGATACTTACATTCAAAGACCATCATGGAGGCCTTATGTTCAAACACATGCTCAAGATATGGGTCAACCAAGACAAATGGATACTCAAGGACTTCCTCAAAATTTTGACACAAGAAGACCTCATGCCAAAATTGGGGGCAACACAATGGAAAATGAAAGGCCCATTGAATATGGTTTATACACACAAAACAGATATGGGGTCCCTCAACAAGAAGTTATGCCAAGCGCTCCATACATGTCGCAACAATATAGACCTCCATATGGACATGTCTACGATCAGTATCATCCATACATGCAACAAGCTCCTCCTCAAATGGGTGTTTCAAACATGGGATATGCTACAAGAAATCCATCTCCTCCCAAAAATAATTTGGAGCAACAAATTAGAGATCTACAAAAGAAAGTGGAAGACATGGGCACATCAAAACCCACATATACTATGAGAGATATATGCCCTTATCCCTTTGATAAGAGCATTCCAATGCCTCCGTTTCCTCCGCACTTTGCAACACCGAAATTTGACAAATATAGAGGGAGAGGAGATCCCAAGGCACACATAAGACAATTCTTCACAGCTTGCATTGAGGTAGCAGCAGAAGAAACATACTTAATGAGGTTGTTCCCACAGAGCTTAGGAGATCAAGCGATGGAATGGTTTTCTCAATTACCTCCCGGTATCAAGTCATGGGGCGACTTGGCAGAGGCATTCATTCAACATTTCTCTTACAACATTGAAACAGATGTCTCAGTTACTACCTTGTGCAATACGAAACAAAAAGAAGGAGAATCTTTTGCGTCATTTTTACAAAGATGGAGAAACTTAGCTAGCAGATGCTCTTGTGAAATCCCGCAAAAACAAATGGTGGAAATGTTCACACAAAATGTTAACAAGGCTATTGGTTATGATCTCAGAAAAGCTTGTTTGTCTACATTTAAGGATGTCATTGAAAAGGGCCTAGCAACAGAAAAGGTCTTAATTGAACAAGGAGTTATCAAATTATTCAAAGAAAACAAAGAGGACTTCAAGGGAAAGGACAAACCAAAGTTTTGGAACAAGAACAAGAACACAGTTAATGATGGTGTTGTTGATGCTAACACAGTGAGACCAAAGTTCATCTTTTCCGGATCAAATTCTACCAACAATCAAGTGAATAATCAAACGGCTGCTAGACCACGAAGGAAGTACACTCCATTGGGAGAACCACTTGAATCAGTATTCAAAAAGCTTGTAGCAAACAAAGTGATCACGGTCCCAGATTTTCCTCCATATGAACCAAAGGTAAAACCGAATTGGTGGAATGATGATGAATATTGCGAATTTCATAAGAGCAAGGGTCACAAGACAAGTAATTGCCATCGATTGAAAAACATTGTACAAGATCTCATTGACAGAGGAGATATTGAGATTGAGGGACATTCATCTAACCAAGAGCATGAGGTGTTTAAGGAACCATTCCCAAAACATGACAAGGGAAAAGGCAAAGTCACAGATGATCAAGCCAATTACACTAGAACATCTTACAATTATGATTCCACTATTAATCACATCTCAATGGACAATCATATTTCTACCATTACTATCAAAAATAAAAATCCTGAGAATCCTCCTCAGCGACCTAAAATTGTCCTAAAAGGTGTGGGATCTTCATCCGAAGCTACCTCTGAATGTCATGTTACAACTCGTCGAGGTAAGATCACATTGCCAGGAACCTCTTCTAAGAATACCAATCTTCCGTCAACTAAGCCTGAGTACGATCTTGTAGAGCAATTAGGGAAAACACCCGCACTCATCTCTATTCTTGAGCTCTTACGTATATCTCCTGCACATAAAGCTGTCCTTGACAAAACCTTGAGAGATACTGCTGTCCCTATCGATCTGAACGTGGACCAGTTTCAAGCCATGGTGGGATACCTATCCGTTCCACACTCCCTCACATTCACAGAAGCCGATGACGCCTCCATAAGTCAGCCTCACAATGCACCTCTACATATTGAAGCCTTCATACATAAACACCGAATAAAACGAGTCCTGATAGATGGAGGAGCAGGTCTTAATATTTGTACATTGAGCACCATCAGACAATTGGGATATTCTGACAAAGCTGTGAATGCTACAAACCAAATCACTATTAAGGCTTATGATGATGAAGAGCGCTCGTCCAAGGGCACGGTCATCTTACCACTCAGAATAGGGCCAGTAACAAAGGACGTGATTTGTCAAGTCCTGGATCTAGACCTCACGTATAACATATTGCTAGGACGTCCATGGATTCATGAAATGAGAGCGGTCCCATCAACATACCATCAGTGCATCAAATTTCCTCATAATGGAGTCGAGGTAACGGTCAATGGTGATCCAAATCCATTCATATATTGTAATAACTTGAGATCACATACTGAGATTATCATTCCCAGCAATCGTGAGGCTACTCCTTCTTCAGCATATATTGATCCTGAGTCATTAAAGCCCTCGACATCCAAACAAGGTGAACTTAGAACCAAGTTTCAAGACAAAGGCATGGGAGAATACACTCTGAATCAAACAATGTTCTTACGACAAGTCATGAACTCCCCCAAGGAATATGGGAGACCACATCCAAATAAGCAAATCTCCATCATGCTCCTCAAATGGGATCCTACCGTCTTTCAAAAATGGGGCGAACTAGAGGAAGAAAGTTTATATAAAATGCTATATAAGGACGCTGAAGATAATACACATGATCAAATTATAATACCCTGTGAAAACTATGGTAAAGGTTTCAAAATTCTGCAGAGATTCGGGTATGATGGAAAAAGTCCCCTCGGACTACGCAAAGAAGGTGTCATGGAGCCTCTACAACCTAAGCTAACTACAAGAAGGGAACGCTCTAAGGGGCTTGGTTTTCTAAATCCCAAGATTCAACACAAGAGAACAAAACAGATATGGCGAGTCAAAGTGGCTGAAGTTCAACAAGAGGATAATTATTCCACAGACTCCAATGAGTGGGAATGGGGTTCAGACAAATCCTCCAGCGATTATGAACTTAATGAGACATTTAGAGAGCTAGATGAACCTACAGAGGAGGAGGAGTTTTACAAGAAATTCAGAGTTGGTCAAGAACCGACCCATAAGGATCCCGCACAAGCTTCGTTTCAGGGCCCTAGGTCAGGATCACATAGGATGAGGACACCTGTCCCTGAGGGTGCTACTAGTGATGATAATTTGGACTCACTCATGATCGACACTGATGAGGAGAGTGCCATTGACGACCTCGATGACTATCTTGACATACCTGAATATAACCACATCTTCACTATTAGCCTTGCGGATTCTAAAAACACTAAAGACCTTCCCCTCGTTCACCCCCAACTCATTGACTGGGATCAGGATGGACCACCACAGATTGATACATTTCAAAATGACGAAGCTATTGTTGATTATCTTGGCATTCGCGATGATCTTCCTCTTGGAGACCATAAAGCAGGATACGCCATAGAGCTAAATAACATGGCATACTTTGGTGAGGGTGTCGGGCCTTCTAGTCGCAAAAATGTGAAAATAAAGACAAAACAAGGGTCTTACGGCGAAAACCACACTGTGGCGCTCTCTGACTCTAAAAAAGTAAAAAGAAAGGACGTATCTGAGGGTGAAAACCTCTCTGAGGCGCCCGAAGATGGAAGGCTTGACATTCTCCCAGCATCATACGAGGAAAAATCATCCATGTTGGTAGAGGAGACTATAAAGACAAACATTGGTACAGCCGAGGTTCCACACAACATATTTTTGGCTCAATCATTGACAGAGGCCGAGAAAGCAAGGTTCATAAGCTTCTTTAAGGAACGACAAGTCAACTTCGCATGGTCTTATGCTGATATGCCTGGACTAGACCCCGACTTAGTAATGCATCATTTAACAGTCAAACCGGGGGCAAAACCAGTAAAACAGAAATTGAGAAAAATGCATCCACAGGTGGCATTATTAGTCAAGGCAGAGCTGGAGAAATTACTAGATGTCGGATTCATACGCCCAATTGATTATCGTGAATGGATTTCCAACTTAGTGCCTGTTAGCAAACCAGATCGCAGCATCCGAATATGTACAGACTTCAGGGATATCAACAAGGCTTGTCCGAAGGACGATTTCCCATTACCAAACATTGATTTAATTGTTGATCTCACAGCAGGCCATGAGATGTTATCTTTAATGGACGGATTCTCTGGATATAATCAGATCAGGATTGCACCTGAAGATCAACATAAAACATCATTCACTTGTCCATGGGGAACCTTCTGCTGGAATGTCATGCCCTTTGGGCTGAAAAATGCAGGTGCCACGTATCAACGAGCCATGACTACTATCTTCCATGATCTCATGCATGTAAAGGTGGAAGATTATGTCGACGACCTTTTGGTTAAATCAATAGACAGAAATACACACTTGGACATACTTTCAGTTGCTTTTGATAGGCTGGAAAAATACAAGGTAAGATTAAATCCAAAGAAATGTGTCTTTGGAGTAACCTCCGGGAAGCTCCTAGGATTCATTGTGTCTAAAAGAGGAATAGAAGCGGATCCAGCAAAAGTCAAGGCTATCTTGGACATGCCGCCACCCAAGAATATCAGTCAACTTCGATCTTTACAAGGGAGACTCCAGTCCATACGAAGATTCATAGCACAACTTGCAGATAAGTGTAATCCTTTCCAGCACCTGCTACACAAAAACATTAAGTTCAAATGGGACAAGAACTGTCAACAGGCTTTTCAGGCACTTAAAGACTATCTTTTGAACCCGCCAGTTTTGATGCCACCAATTCCGAATCAACCATTGCTACTTTACATATCAGCTACTCCAACAGCACTGGGGGCACTACTAGCACAACAAATACCTGACGGCAAGGAAAAAGCAGTCTACTATATCAGTCGCACATTGGTGGGATATGAGCTCAACTACACACCAATTGAGCGTGCATGTCTCGCTGTGGTCTTCGCTTCACAAAAATTACGACATTATATGCTCACTCACAAGACCAAGTTGATTGCCAGAATTGATCCACTAAAATATCTGCTCAACAAAGCTACACTTACTGGGCGACTGGCCAAGTGGGTAATGATTTTGAGTGAATTCGACATTGAATACGTGGACAGAGAAGCAATCAAAGGACAAGCCATCGCAGATCAACTGGCAGATGCTCCCATGATAGATGATGTTCCTCTACAGTCAGAATTTCCAGATGAGTCCATTCTAACAATATCACCTGCAAAGCCATGGCAACTATACTTTGATGGCTCATACACACAGCACGGGGCAGGAGCAGGTATACTCTTTATAACTCCCCAAGGCGATTCTATACCAAAGTCATACCGCTTATCATTTCCTTGCACCAACAATATAGCGGAATACGAGGCATTAACAACGGGGTTAAGAATTGCAGTTCAGTGGAAGATCCAGGAACTTCGTGTTTTTGGCGATTCTCAACTTGTCATCCGTCAAGCAACTGATGATTATCAAACAAAAGATGAAAAGCTAATGCCTTACAAACAACTGGTAGATGATCTGAAACAACACTTTGCAAAGATAGAGTTTGAGCAGATACCAAGAGAACAGAATCGCGCTGCTGATGCCATGGCTACAATTGCTTCACTCATTGACCTACCACAAAATGAGACCTGTTATGAGTTCCTGGTTGACAACCTGCTGATTCCGTCATATGAGATCACTCTCACGGAAATGATATGTGTTGTTGGTCCTGAATCCCAGTTATATGGTTCCATATTCACATACCTTCGCGACAACATTTTACCTCCCGATTTATCGAACAACCAACGCCGCACTTTCATCCGCCAATCCTCCCGATACGTTATCCTAGCTGATATCCTATACCGACGAGGTCTAGATGGCACCCTCCTTAGATGTTTAGAGAGTGACGAAGCTCAGATTGCGTTACGAGAAGTGCACGAAGGGATATGTGGTCCGCATACTAGTGGTCCTACCTTGGCCAAGAAACTCATCAGGACTGGATACTACTGGCCTACTATGGAAAAAGATGCATATCAGTTTGTCAAGAAGTGTAAGCAGTGTCAAATTCATGGAGACCTCATACACGCACCAGCACAAGAACTACAGCCACTTGCATCTCCTTGGCCCTTTTGTCAGTGGGGACTCGATCTCATAGGCAAGATTCACCCTCCTTCTTCCAACGGACATAAATTCATTATCACAGCCACAGAGTATTTCACAAAGTGGATTGAAGCCGTGCCTCTCACGCAAGTTACTGGGAAACAAATCGCTACTTTCATCCTGAACTACATCATTTGCCGATACGGGATCCCTACTTCCATTATTACCGACAACGGGCGTCCTTTCAAGAATCAGGATGTTCGTGAACTCTGTGAGCGCTTCCAGATTTCTCATCGTTTCTCCACACCATATTACCCCCAAGGTAATGGCCAAGCTGAGGCGTCTAACAAAACAATTCTCAAAATACTTAAAAAGACAGTCGACGACGCTGGCCGTAACTGGCATGTCCAACTCAATCCCGCACTTTGGGCCTATCGTACCAGTGTCCGCACACCTACAGGAGCTACACCTTACTCACTTGTCTATGGTGCTGAAGCCATCTTGCCTATTGAGGTCGAGTTACCTTCTTTATGGGTCTCCTTGAGAAACATAATCAACGATGAAGACTACAGGGTCTCTCGCCTACAAGAACTAGAACTGCTGGAGGAACGACGACACATTGCTTTTAATCATCTCAAGGCTTACCAACAACGAATGAGTCGCAGTTATAATCACAAGGTCAAGCCTCGCACATTTGAGGTAGGTGACTTAGTCCTCAGAGAGAACCCCAAGAATCAGCAAGATAGAGAAAAGAAGGGCAAATTTGAACCCAACTGGCTTGGTCCTTACATCATCACAGCAGCATATGGATCTGGGGCATATCAGCTCTCAACTACAGAAGGTGAATCTTTGGAGGATCCTATCAACAGCATGCACCTTCGCAGGTTCTACACATAAGCTCTTTTTTGAGTATCCTAATGCAAAAACACAAAAAAAAATCAAAAAAATTCAAAAATACAAAAAAATTATAAAACAAAAAAAATCGTTACTTGGTGAAAACCTGGCAAACAGGCACCTTGTGACAACAAAAAAATTGCAAAATCCAAAAAAGTAAAGAGAAATAATTTCGTCCAACGGTGAAAACCACTTCGGTGGCGCCCTGGGCAAGTACCATGGTGAAAACTGGGTCACCAGCGCCATGCGTAGGGACTTTGCTCCTCCCTCCTTCAGGATTCCCTTTCATTCTTTCACTTCGCACACACTCACGACCAATTCACTCACAATAAACTTACCCATTCCCATCATGGCTTGTTATTGATCTACCCAAGATTGGTTAGCCATTCATAATAAACCCTCCCTTTTCACTCTCTTTCCATCCATAATAAATCAGATCTTATCTGTGACTACGGCCAATTCCTACGTCTAGTAATGGGTGTGGAACTGAGAACATCACATGTTTCGAGGAGTACAGTTTCTTTCAGCTCTCTTCAGTCTATCCACGCGCAATTCGCAATAAAGCAACATTTTGCATCACAGATCCGCAATACAGTTTCATCTTCTCCACGATAAGGTATCAGTTCCATGGATTCAGTCAGTTTCCAAGGAGACATAGCAGCAACAATGGGCTTCAACAAAATCAAATCTTTTAACAGACTCAGACAACATATGGTTCAGTGCTATCTATCCTTTTTGTGAAAGTGAACATTGTGACCACAATCAAAATTTGACTTAAACAAGTGACAAGAGACACAAACTTGAGGACTACAGTGGATGTGGGTGTCGAGTCTTGGTTTTCTTTTGGTTTTATCTTTTTGGTGACATGTCTTTTAGCTTTTCCGGGATGTCTTTGACTAGAGATTCTATCTCCAGGATGTCTTTGACTAGAAAGGCGAGGATGGGGTATCGTCACTTATTTGCATTTGCTGTCTGTGGATTGTCTTTTAGTAATGCTATGACTTGTCCAAGGATATGAGGACACTGTGAGTCTAGTGTGAACTGGGGCATTCCTTGTTTGTGACTGTCTTCTCTCCATGCAAACAGGTACAATGACTTTCTGGGCCGAACATATGCCTCGATTGTCATAACCTATTCTGCCATAATAAAGCTCAATGATGATAACGCACAAGAAGCTCTTTCACGTTCATACCTTCTGTCTTCCATCCCCCTTTCTTGATTGACTTTCATTGTCCTTCTCGAGTCCGCTATCACATGACTGAGTACAATGACACACCAACTACATTTGCATTTCATATAGTTGCACCTGCATCACCACATATAAGCATTTCATACATATAGATATTATAATTGCATCACATCCTGCATACAACATATGTTAGCACATCTCACATTTTCATTATGTAAATAATCATTTGCATTATTATATTCACTTGCATCACATACATTTTCATTTGCATCATGCATCACATATACAACATAAAAGAACAAAAATATATGGCATTGCATCATATAAGCATCCATATCATAAAACATGCATCACATAAGAACATCTCATCACATAAGGTACACATGCATATAGCTGCCGCAAAAGATGAATCATCTCATATATATAATCAATCAAATGTGTCATAATACAATGATGTCAAAAGAATCATATGGCTACAAAAGAATCACCCGCAGGTGTCTACAATACAACAATGATACATCTACTGATACAATGGGAGCCCACTATAGCTATGAGGAACTCCCTCCCTCGGAGCCACCTCGCCTCGACGGAGTCTGAGCTGTAGATGGCCCTGCCCCTGGATCCCCCTGTCCCTCTGGTGGTGGTGGAGGCCCCATAACCCCACCGCTAGATGCCTGTCTCCTGCGGCTCCCTCCCGTAGCCGTCGCTGTGCGCGACGACCTCTGGAAGCTCCTAGCCCGCTGCTCTGCTGGCACGGCTGCATAATATAGATCCCTCCAGTAGGCGATCTCCTCTCCCGCTCGCAAAACATAGGCGTAGCCTGCCCCTGCATCCTCTGCTGCCCGCCTACCTGCCCTCAGAGCTGTCTCGGCCTCGGTATATCTCTGGATGGCCTGATCCCTCTCCCGCTCTGTATCTCGGACCCTGATCCTGAGGTGGTTCCTCTCTCAAACCAAATCCTCAATCTCATCTGCCTGGCCCTGGCAGATCTCCCGCAGCCTCACCACCTCATCCTCCTCGGAGTCTCCGCTCTCCGTCCCTACCTGTGGCTCCTCCTCTACAGGTGCCTGTCCCTGTGCCTCTGCCTGCACCTGTCCCTGTGCCTGTATAGGTACCTGTGGCTGTACCTGTCTCTGTCCCTCTGGCTGCACCTGTCTCTGTCCCTCTCTGGGACCCTGTGCTGCTGGCACCTGTAGGGGCAGTCCACCCCGTCCTCTCACCACTGGAGCTGCTCTCTCCTGACCTCCCTCCCTCCGAGGTGCTACCCGTCTCTCTCCCACCACTCCCCTCCGCCTCCGCCGGCCCCTACCTGCATCCCCTCCTCCCTCATCATCATCTCCTCCACCCTCTCCATCCACTGGCTCTGCCGGATCTGTCAACCTCGAAAATGGATACTCTGCCCAGTACGCAGAGTACTCTGCGTCCATCCCTGCATCATCTACCTCTGGCCACATGTCCCATGGCATCGGCATCATCTCCGCTAGCTGCATCACTGCCTGATCATATGATAGCAGTGGGCCAAACTGCACCTGATCTCTAACTGTACGGGCATACATGCCCGAGCCTCGCGGCATCCTCTGAATCCTGCCATACTGCCTGCATACCCTATCCACCAGCTGTCTCTCTAATATATAGGGCGTCCGCCCAATCAGGTACCTGCTCCGGAAGGTGTAGGGCAGCTCCAGTGCATCGTCCCCCCACTCCTCGCACCCCAGGTACGGCCTCCAGATCACCATATCAATGTCATCAATGACTCTCCTCCAGTGCTCCAATCTCCCAATCCGAGGCTGGGATGTAATCATGGCATACAAATGAACAAAACTCTGTCCCTGTCCTCTGCCTCGGAAGTGAATCGGCCGTGTGATAGGAAGGTGCTCATAGGCCCACACCTGCAATAGAGTCACACCGCAGCCCAGCCCCACTGATCCATGGTATACAAACTGATGCAGCTCATAGTACAAATGTGCTAGGACACATGGCCCCCATGCATACCTAGTGTGCTCTGCCATCAGCGTCTCCAAGGCCCCTCCCCAGCCCACTGCCAATCCTCGTGTGGCCCTGTCTGGACACAAGTATCCACTGATAACTCCCCCAATAACTGTCGGCAATGCCAATCCTGTGGCAGTCATGGTGTCCCAGGCTACATGGCCTGCTCGCATCTCCAACTCAGGATCCTGAAAGACCCGTCTCAAGGCCTCCCTGTCACCGTCACGGTCATAGGGGATCAACTCTCCATCAATGGGAACATGTAATATCCTGTATACATCCTCCAGTGTCACGGTCATCTCACCCATCGGCAGGTGAAACGTGCATGTCTCTGAGTGCCATCTCTCGGCCAGTGCAGTCAGCAACCCCATGTTTGCCCGAAACTCAGGCACATAGAGCATATATGTGAGACCCATCTCCTCAATGGAGGTCATGTCCTGGATAGACAACTCTGGACGCAGTCTCTGAGTCGATGGGAATCTCTCCCGTGACTCCAACATCGGCAAATACTCCTGCAGTCAAGCAAATCAATCTTGTCAGTTATCGTGGCATTCACTGTTTATCACAAAATGCTACTCGCTACCTAAATGCATATGGCTATCTACCCTAGTGACACTCACTGTTCATCACAAAGTGTTGCTATTTATCCTAGTAGTGCTCACTGTTCATCACAAAGTACTACGAGTGTGACATTCCCTGTTCATCACAAAGTGTCACTCACATTCGCACTCCCTGTTCATCACAAAGTGCTGCATATCCTGGTGCTCCCTGTTCATCACAAAGTGTCTTGATTTATCCTAATCTTCCTAGAGGACCTGCTTGAGTGTATCCTCTCAGCAGCTTATCCAATCGACAGCGTATGTTCATCACAGAACTGCCGATTTGACCTAAAGGACTAAAACCATGCATTTAAACACACAAACGCACTTTTTCAACACACACGCGCTTTTAACTCATAAACGCGCTTATAGACTGCATAAACGCGCCTCTGCAACACAGACGCGCTTTCTGAACACAAACGTGCCTATGCCAGACACAAACGCGACCAGGGAACACAGACGTCCCTGCATGACATAAACGCTATTCAAAAGCACAGACGCTACTACATTTCACAAACGCGTCCGCATTCAACACAAACGCGGTTCCAGGCACAGACGCGCCTGGACCCGACACAGACGCGCCTGTTGGACACAGACGCGCCTGGCGCTGACACAGACGCGGTTGCGCGTTTTTGCACTTTTTAACTACCCTATTTCTAGCGCATTTATTGCTACCTAGCATGCATTAATGACAAAACTTGAAATGCGTGAAAGTACGAGGAGGTTTTCGGGTACTTACCGGCTCTCCTGCATCGGCTGGTCGCTGGAATCGGCGGACACAGTCGAATCTATGAACGAATGCCATCGCTGCTGACTGCTGCTGCTCTTTTCTCGCTCTGCACTGTGATCTTCTATGGGTGTGGATGACAATGAGGATGTATTTTCCCCCGTGGTCTCTCTTATAGCCTAGCCTAGCCCTCGCTTGCATTTTCCCGAGTCAGTCTTCCTCATCCCGTGACTTTGTCACTTTATCCAATCAGTCCATTCTATCCCACCTTTCTTATCGAGAGATTGTCTGCAATCTTTCTAGACTTTTTCATCCAATCTCTCGAGGGGGCATATCATTCCCATCCTGGGGCAACTCTGTATCAGTTCATCTTATCTTCTTTGAAACAACGCGACAAGCCGCATTGTCTCAAAGAGGGGCAAAATGTAGACACCCAAAATTGTCATGTCTAATTAAATAAATATTTTATTTATTTAATTATCTAAGCCTAATTCTTCTATTAATTAAATAAATCTTTATTTATTTAATTAATTCATTTATCCTCTTCTAGCCTTATTTCTCATTTAAATAAATACATTTATTTATTTAAATTATCCCTTTCCTATATTAAATAAATATTTTATTTATTTAATTGCCCTACTTCTTCTATTAATTAAATAAATCTTTATTTATTTAATTAATTCATTAACCTTTTCTACACATGACACATGTCATTCATCTCTTATTTCCTACACTACCTACCCCTTTCATTATTTTGGTATTTCTTATACCTACCCTCTAATCCTAGCCGACCTCTCTTTTTACACCTCTCAATCTTAACCCTCCATTTCTTATTGTGTCTTCTATTTAAGAAGATGCTTTCTTCATTGTCAAACCCTAATCAAGCATTCTAAGGAAGAACTCTAACTACTGGATCAATTGACTACACTACAATTCTACTTGCAACCACATTTCGTTCTTTGTTGAGCTCTTGTGCATACAAAAATCTGAGAGCAAGCATATCAAACAAGATCAATGGAGATAGGAAGAATGGAGATCAAAACCCTAGTGGACATGTGATGGTATAATCTTTGTGATTTTTTGAGTTATTTTGCATTGTCTTAGGTTATCTTCATATGTTATGGTGGATCTTTGTTCATTGTTAGGCTAGGGTTTGGTGGTTGAATCCATTTTAGTCTTTCAATATTGTTGATTATTGCTATCCATTTTCACCATATACATGTATAAACCAAAAACTGTTGTAACATAACATAAAGCTAAAACAAATAAATAACAATCATACATGATTCACTCCATAACACATATATTTTGGTTACGTAGAAACTCTTGGTTAGAGAGAAAAACTGTGGTGGGGATGGCACCCACAACTTCACTACTGCAATAATAAAGATTTCTCAGTTAGAGCTACATATTTAGCTATTTCTGATAGCTTACCCTGTTAGGAGTATCAAGATCTATTAGATCTACCTTGCTAAAGGATTTTACAACACTTAATCTAAATACTGCACCTGGTTAGAGGCTTTACAATTTATAGACTTGATTAGAGTCTTTTACCCTGTTAAAGGTTTCTCTTACAACTTCAAAATTTTCAATAAAATCTTTACAACTATCTGCAACTTTACATCTGGAATGTTATAGCAGATTCTATGTGCTCAAAATAAGATTACCTTGCCTATAGCCTACCTCGGTAACCTATAAAGTAACTTGGTAAACCCTTCTATTTACTCTGTTCTTTGACTGTTCTCTAACATCCTTCTCGGTGACCTCTGTGTCTCTATAATAGTCATAACACTTAGTGCTTTCTCATGATTCACACAAGTCTTGCTTCACACTTGTGTATATCCATATCTCTGTAGCATAGTAAATTGTACGCACTTGCTAGGGTGGTACAATTTCACACCTAGTTTAGCACCCGCCTTGGCGCATTTTGCATTTTGCATTGCTTTTTCCCCTTTAGCACTTAATTAAATTAATTAGGTCTAAGATTCTATTTTATCATCTCCCATATCATAAAGTTGGGCCCTTTTCATTAAAGTGTGCCCCTTTCATTTTATTCTTCCAATACATCATTTAATCAAAAACCCTAATTAGGTCCTATTTTGAACTTGGGGGCTTGATTTCAGGGGTCAAAACATCTCGAAATCAACTGTAACTTCAGGATTCTCTCTAAAATCATCATATCCGATGGCCCTAAAAATTTGGTGAAAAGTTGTCGGGACCATGGCGCCCGGAGAGGACCATGGCGCCCGGAGTGCACATGGTCCCGGACATTTTTCCCGAAATTTTAGGAGTGCAATCCAATCATAAAATAAAGCTTAACCCCAAGAAATTGGCGGGAGATTCAATCTCTAGGTCGGCCAAAAGTTGAAATTAAGACCTAGGGTTTCATATATAAGAGCTCTCTTTCTTCATTTGCAAGGATCGGAGATTTTTGGTTTTAAGGACCTTCTACGCAGTGAAAGAGTAGATCTTTGAAGACTTCAACAACATTCAACATCCATCCATCAAGCATTCATCAATTTCATTCATCCATTTAGGGCTTTGAAGACATTGAAGAGAAATAGGGGATCACCGACTGAAGATTGGCTTGTACCCCTCCCTTGGGGGTTGGGTATGATTTCATGTTGTTTTCATGTCTTTGCATAAGCCTCATTATATCACTTGTATTCATGCTTTAGATCTCTTTACATCTTGATTTGGAGCATTTACATTATCATTTGCAAGCAATTAGGGTTTACTTTCTAGGTTGCTCTAGTTTGCTTACTTGCATTTTAGGATCTTGCACACACACAAGGTCTGCACACACACTACTTTTACAATACAACTTGGCTATTCATGGAGGTGGAAATCACCAAAGCGGGGGTTTGACTAAGGCAAAACCCTATATAGCTGCCCACCATACCTTTTCAGATATAAGTGTAGGTTTCGGGATTCGGACGACGCCGCAAGTTGCAAATCCGACGGAAGCAGATTGAGACGGGACAACACACCAAATTGCAGAGAAAAAGACCAAGATAGGGGCGTGGGGTGCCCTGGTCCTACCAGGATAGGGGCGCTGGGCGCCCTGGTCCCTCTGTCAGACAACAAGTTTCAGCATTTTTGACAGCTTTTTAGATTGCAAAAACAATAGTTTCAGGTGCAGAATCAGGACAGTGGCGCCCGCACCCCCATTCTGAACATTTCCACTCAGATTTTAACCCCAGGTACACATTTGCATCCTCCTTTTATCCTTGTGTTTACAGCTTTTCATCACTTAATCTCAGTCTTGCAATCTTGTTACTAGTTCATACTTGCACTCTAGGGCTAGTAGTTGAACTTGCATCATTTTATCTATCATTTGCAACAAAGGAATAGAAATCCTAATAGGTAGCCCGTGGCTCTCTCTTCCACAGAAAGAAGTAGCCAATTGTGTGATACCTCTAGGCTCTTTCGTATTCCACAAGTGTGTGATTGAAAGTGAGATTAGGGCATGTTTGCTTAGTGTCACTTTTTCCCCCACACAATCTCACATCTTATATCCTTACTCCATGCTGTATAAATAGATCCCTTATGTCGATGATCTGATTCATTGCTTCGATCTTACAAACATGATTTCTCAAATGAATAACCATGCAAAATACTTCATTGGTTATATGACCTCAAAATCATACAAAATCTTTAGGTGCAATTTCCAATGTGATAACGGTTCTATGTTCCTCGATGTGGTAACACGTTTTCATATGTGTGTCCAGGTTCAATGAATCTGGTAACATGTTTCACTTGGTGTATATCATCTCAGTGTATCATCTTTGCTACTCGTTGGACATGCAATGATGCTCGGTAGACAGCTCGGTGCATACTAGGCTTTGTGACTACTTTCTTCTATAACGGACTAGACTGTGCATACCGACTGAATATTTCTATAGTAGTAACTGACTAGAGTATATAGAATGACTTTGGATATAAAACTAATGGCAATTTGATAAGTAGTAACAACTATCTCTCTTGCACAAAGATTATCACCCTTTCGGAGGTGAATCGGGTAGCTTCTATTTTAACTGGAGCTACTAAGGGATTCGTTCGGTGCGTCAGGGTATAATACTCAATTAAGAGGTCTCCCAGCCTTGAAAACCAAGGTTTGATATATCTAAAGGTACAGAGGAGAGCTATTCCTGAGCACTGCCATTGACTTGATTTTCATCAAATCACGCTTATTTTATAGTGGGTTGGATTACTTGGCATTAGCCATTCCCACTTAGGTCATTCCCCTCTCACCGGCTTTAATGGCTAATAGTTATTACTCCTCGGGAGGGCAGGCCTGCTAAAGAAATGCACTAATGAAGCAAAAGATGAGTCTAGCTTTCCGATCACCTAAGAAAGGTGAGAGCATACTCGCCTATCATCACAATCACATAAGACATGTTTGTTCATTTTCTTTAGCAAAATTGAAGTGTGCCTAGAAAAAATAATTGAATACACAAAGTTTAGTCAAATTTTTCGTAGGCAACCTGCAAAATAAATTCATTAGTAGTCTTGATTGTGTTTTTGTATTATGTCTTTGACAAATGTTTCTTTGACAAGCATCCTGCAAAATTTGTTAGGTTGTCAAAATCTTGTAAACCAGTAAGGGTTAGCATTAGAAAATTTTAGATTAAAACCAAAAAACCCTAACTTGCAGTTTATTAAAATTCATAGAAACAGAGACTCGTACGACATGATTTTCTATTTAGTACGACACAACATGAGATTTCGTACAGGAACAAAAAGTGACTCATACGACACAGGATTCAATAGCTAGAAATTCATACGAGATGAATTTAGCTCTCGTAAGACAATGAAATTTAGTTCATATGACACATAATTTACTTAGTTAAAATTTCGTACGACATCAATTTATACCTCGTACGACAAGAGAATTATCTTGTACAACAGAGGATGAGGTTTCATCTGAGAAGAGAAAGGAATTCTTACGAGTTGGAAAATCAACTCGTATGACATTTTGATTCTGTCCCGGCAGAGATGGATGTTTGTTGAAGCTTGAGAGGCCGAAAATGATGATTTTTGCCCCACGGTGGGTGCCAAAATGTCATGTATCTGTGTGGTGTACCTATTATACCTGTTCCTACAAACACAAAACACTCAATAAATCATTACAAGCATGGTTAATGAATTTGAATCAAAGAAATATAAAACCACAGCTAATCGATCTATTGCCTCCTAGTAAATGTGAATATGAATTTTGCTCTCAGATCTTGTTATGCAAATTCCAGTGACTTGACTACACTTAGATGGAGGATTTGAATAATAAAGATGCATGATCTAGCAAGAATAACATGATTAAGTTATATGAGTTCATGATTGATCTAGCATGATTAAGCTAAAATTGAGCATGATAACATTGCTAAAAATGATAAACTATAAGCTAGATGCCTATAGTAACAATGCATAAATGAAATAAAAAATGATATGAATTGGGACCCTTTGTGCTCCAAAATGGGGTCTATTTATAGGATTTCCAAGGCTAGGGGTGAGGTGCCAGGAATCAACAGTCAAGATTGATCTGAAGATATCAATGGTTAAATTGGAGGAGGTTGGCAAAGGGGGTTGGACTAAAGGGAACATCTATCATCTCTATGGTGACAAGTGTCAAGAGGCTTCTAGAAGAGGTTGGATGAAAGGGAACACTTAGTGACAAGCGTCACAAAGGTTCTAGAAGATGTTAGATGAAAGAGAACATGGGGGTAGGTAGAATGGGTTAGGTTTATGAAGGGTTGGGTTAAGTGGTTAAAAGTTAGGAGAATTTGAAATTAGAAATTCAATTAATAGGAAAATGGCTAATTAATCTCAACAACTCATTGATTTGATTTGTTTTAATTAATTAGAGGATTGGAATAATGATGGATTATTGAAATGAACTTATTTAATAAATCCTTAGATTTATTAATAAGTAGATGAAAGGGGGTATTTAATCAAATTATTGATGAATTCAATTAAATTGGGGAGAGAGATTAATTAAATAATTGCTTATCCAATTAATTATCTTCAGACCATTTTTAGGTGTATATATATATATATATATATATATATATATATATATATATATATATATATATATATATATATATATATATGTCATCCTCTTTCTCTCTCGCTCTATCTTCATCTCAACCTCTATCTTCCTTTCTCCCCTATCTCTAGACATATCTCACTCTCTTTACCTATCCATATATGTCCCTCTCTCCCTCTCCCTTTCTTTCTTCCTAGACCTCTACTTCTATAGCTCTTTGCCTTTTTATATCCCTTTCTATATATTTATCTCCTCCATCTTTACTTGTACCTCTCTCCTGTCTCCCTTTATTTCTTCCTCTCCTTCTCCATCTCCATTTCTATTTCCATATATATATATCTTCATCTCTCCCATGCCTCTAGACATGTCTCACTATCTTTATCTATCCATCTCTCTTCCTCTCTCACTCTTGCAAACATAACATGAACCTATTGGTAATGGATTTCAATTATCTTCTTTATTCAAAGGTTTTATTTCAATTATGTTTGGTCCCCTATAAATGAACACACAATTGATTTAAATCTATCACTTCCTCATTGGACCATTATTGCATAAACATCATCATTTTCTAACTTCCTACCAATTGACCTAATGTACTACATAAATGTATGAAAATAAATACTAATTCTCTTCCTAATTTACCTTCCACAACTCTTCGGCCTACCCATTGCACACCAAGGTGCAATCGCTAGTTCAAATGCATTTGGAACACACGAAAAAAGGACTAATACATAATACTTTCCAATAGATGTCTAATCACATCATTTTCTAAGTATCTAACAGACATCTAATCACGCCAATCTTGTGAGCCTTCTGGATGGATTACTCTGTTTCCTGTGGTTCAAATTCTTCAAACGTCGTCGGCCCTATAATTCTGGCGGAAATGATGATGACGTAGGGTGTAAAAATATATTTAGGTTCATCTAAAGATAAGTTTGTGGAAAAGATAAATAATTATTGTGTACTAAATTTTGTTATAAAAAAATTGTAGTTGAACTTTTTTATAATAATATATTTAGATTTTTTATAAATAATTATTGAAATTAAAAAAATTAATAAAAGTATTTATCTTTAAATTTAACGTTGATTTGATTATAGGATGTATCATCAATTAGTTTTTGTCTTGGCAATATTTTGGAATATGTTAGATAAATGACATTTCTTTGTCAAAATGAATGTATTTCACTTAAGTTCAATTGTATGGTCATAAAAATTCTCTCTATACCTATATATTTAAATCATGCCCACATGTTGAAACTCTAACACACAAAAATGATCTAGGAAGTTTTCCACTTCAAGTGCTTGTTTGCCTTGATGTTTTGAATGAAAATAATTGTGTACAATGTTTAGAACTACAATAAAAGTTTTTTTATGTAAGAATCTTCTCCTTTGATGAAACGCTTAGATTTTGGTACAATTTTGGAACAATGATTGAATGTTCTCCTATTGATGATGCAATATGTTTAGGTAATATATATGCAAATATTGTCTTGATTCTATGTCCTAGCTCTTGAAATATGCAAAAGTGACTTCATGTTGTTTGTCATTAAAAAAATTAAAAATAAAAAGGATTTTACACACAAGTTAATGCATTTGAGAAACCTTGGTCAAAGTGAGTTTACAACAAAGGTTTAAAGTATAATGTGTGTATTCTTCAATATTGCATTCACCTCCCCAACCCCTCACTCTATCCCCACTTAAGCTTGCATGTGAAATACTATGAAAATGCATGTCAATAAAAATTAACATGAAACTAAACATTTATACTCATATAAACAATAAAAATAAAGACAGTAATTTTAGGCATTCTCCTTGTGGTGAGTGCTCTATTTGAAAAATTGTAAGCACATTCTTTTTAATGAATTTCATCTAAAAATAAATTTGAAATAACCATAATTAATCATTTTTTTTGTTTATAAACATGCTTAGGGAAGCATACCCTACTATATTGAAATTGCAATCTTTTTCACAAAATTAGATGCTCTAGAGGGTCATCCTATTATCTTGCCTAGGTAACATAAATTTGTACTGCTACAAAATATTGTAAATATAGTTACACTCGGTACTAAGTTGGGCAGCTAGGTCTAAGAAACATTCACCAAAGTTTGTAGGGACTTTAAAGGTGAGAATAAATTATTAAGGTTTTTTTAAGGAAACAACCCCTATCATGTAGCACCAAATTTTCATGTTGTAATTGTTGTATTAGATCAAACTTTTAGCATGTTGGTATGAGAAATGGATATTCATTTTCAAGATTTGGCATATGAATTGTGAGTTAAATATATCCACGTACAAATCTAAAACCACCGAATTTTTATTTTTGAATGTAGCATTATTTTGTTGCAATATGATACTTCAAGATTTACATATAATGTAACATGAAAAATTGTATTTTTGTTTACTGCAATAAAGGTTGGAGGTTGTATTTGTTACAACTAATCACAAAGGTTTCATCATCTTGAGTTTTATTTTAGGCTAAATATTATATGGTTTAGGGTTTTAAATTATTCTTGATTAAGCTTGTTATCTCTAAATATGCATTTACACATTGAGCATAAATATAATTCTCATGATTAAACACTATAAACAAATAGAGATTTTTAGACTAGCAAGTTAATGTTCTTTATCAATGAATGAGTACCAGTTGTTTGACATAATTCGTTTGTACCTAAGTGGGTGAATGAAGTGCAAAATAATTTAGTGGTAAGCAGGGTACGACCTTACGCTGACATTAATTTCCCACCTTGACCTATTGGGAAAAGTCAAAAAGTAATTTTCAGATTTAAACATGGTATTCAATGATAGATTCGGTTAGGTTTAAGTAGGGGAAGAGCACCAGTAG